>NW_022437051.1:2278625-2542457 GCF_009761245.1 Sapajus apella
GAACAGCTCAGCTCTGGACACACCTTTTACGGGGCTGTCAGTCACTGATCATAGAAAACTGCATTTTGTCAGAGCTGGCACAGCGATCGTCAAGGAAGTTGTCTTGTGCTGTTGCCACGGATTCAAAAGATTCTTGGGTCGTGAAAGAGGTGGCATCAGAAGGATGAGTTTGTTGACAAGGAGACCAGATGCACTGATCCATTTTTTATCTTTTGCCTTCAGAGCATCCTTGTCTCCTTGAATTCGCTGCTGTGTCAGAACCCAGGAGAGCTCTCCAGCCCTCTCCAGCTGCTCAGGTCCCAGGGGGCTTTCCCAGGAGGCTGCCTCCCAGCTCTCAGGATATGCTAGAATGGTGTGGGGGGAGCGGGGAGGCAAAACCCGGGGAGGCAGCTGGCTGTAATGGGACTGCCTCTTTTCCCTTTTGAAGTGGTTTCAGGTTTCCTCCCTTTCTCCTTTTGGGGTGGGGGCGGGAGGCCCTCACCAGCTGTCGCCTTTGTGTTTTTCTCTCTGTCCAGTTCAAGTCAGCTGACACCTTTCCTCTCTTCCCTTCTCCTTGAACTTGTGGGGAGTCGCTGTCGGGTCAGCATGTAGGAGGGTGAACCCTAGCAGCTGTCCTTGCCTTCCAACTGGTTCTGCCCTCCTCCTGACTTATCCTTTCCCTATTTCTCTGACAGAAGATAGGGAATATTTCCAGCAGGCTTCGGAAAACATTCCATGTGGTGTGTACAGAAAGATCCTCTGTGTACAATCTTGCACAGGATTTAAAAGGACAGTGCATGCTACGTTTTCTATTTCCTGCTCCCACTTTATTGAATATCATACTGAACTCAGTAGTTTAGGGTGCATTCCTAAGTTCAGAGAAAGCTGTGGTGATCTTCTCATTCATTCCAGAACATTCTGAAGCACCAGGGAGGTTGCACAAGGTGGTTAATAGAAGTCTAGTGGATGCTGAGCTTGCTGGATTCTGCAGTAGTACTTGAAATGGTGGATCCCTTCGTCATTTCTTGAGCAGCCTCCGGTGCAGTCATTATTATTATTTTTTAAGACAGTCTCTCACTCTGTCACCAGGCTGGAGTGCAGTGGCGTGATTTCGGCTTATGGTGCAGTCATTAACAGAAACTTTTTATTTTAAAATATATATATTTTTTGAGACAGAGTCTTGTTCTGTCGCCAGGCGCCAGGCTGGAGTGCAGTGGCGTGATCTTGCCTCACCGCAACCTCTGCCTCCCAGGTTCAAGCAGTTCCCCTGCCTCAGCTTCCCAAGTAGCTGGGACTACAGGCACGCGCCAGCACACCCAGCTAATTTTTGTATTTTTAGTAGAGACGTGGTTTCACCATGTTGGTCAGGTTGGTCTCGATCTCTTGACCCCGTGATCCACCCACCTCAGCCTCCCAAAGTGCTGGGATTACAGGTGTGAACCTCCGCGCCTGGCCACTTATTTTAAAATAATTTTAGATTTTTCAAAAACTGCAAAGATAGTACAGAGAGTACCCCTCGTCTCATCCTCTTTGCTACCGTCTGACATCACTGTGATGCATTTGTTAAAACGAACCAACGTTGACTTTAAGAAACCTTCAGACTTTATTTGCTGTTCACCGTTTTCTCAGTTAGTGTCCTCTTTCTATTCCGGGTTGCAGTCCAGAGGACTGCATTGCATTTAGTTGTCAGCTTCATCTGATTAATAAAAACTTACCTGCATTTCAGTAGCTGGTAATTCCGTTTAAGGAGGTGATCCCTTAAACAAAAGGGAGAGGGCGAGTTACCTTCTGCTAGCTGAAATGTTTCTTTACATCCATTTGTAAATTTTTGATCAGATCTATCAACCATTACCATTTACTGAACACTCCTATTTGCACTTTTTCTGGTTTTATGCTTTATACTACAATGGTAGCATAAACAGACATTTACAAGTAAAATTAGCAGTACTTTGTCTGAAGTGGCAATAGGCTTCCTCCCCCGAGCCTTCTGTCCCCCTTTCTTGAGATAGGGTCTTACTCTGTCACCAGGCTGGAGTGCAGTGCAGTGGCGCGAACACAGCTCACTCGTTGTGGCCTGGACTTACTGGGCTTAGGTGATCCCGTCACTTCAGCCTCTCAGGGAGTGGGGACCACAGATGAGTGCCACTGTGCCTGGTTAATTTTTAAATTGTGTGTAGAGATTGGGTCTCCCTACATAGCCAGGCTTTTCTTCCATTTTAATGAGATATTTTAATGAGGTAAAGTGATGTGCTGTGGCACTTATTAAAAGTGGGATCCTGAGGCCAGATGAGGTGGCTCAATGCCTATAATCCCAGCACTTTGTGGGGGGCCCGAGGAGTTCCAGAGCAGCCTGGGCAACATAGTGAGACACCATCTCTAAAATAAAATAAAAACGGGGTTCTTTTTGTATGCCTAGATGTTCTGTGTTCTTGTGTTCCTGCTTTCCTAGATGTTTCACGCTGGTTTGCTGTGTGTCTGCTGCCAGCTTTCCCAGGACTAGCGATGCGTATAAAAGCCTGATCATTCCCTCCAGCTGTCTATTAAAAGCGTTTTCATTGGAATCATACATGCATGTATCACATAGCATGGTTAGTCTAGCGTATGTCTGTTTGTGTTTGGTGGTGGGAGAAAGAATAGAGTAGAAATATTGGAGGTCACTTCCTATAGTAAGACCCGTATCCTGTCTGAGGCAGTCTAGAGTCTCAGCTTTTTCAGCAAGATGCCCCTGTCTGCTGTTGCCTTCTTCCTCCTGGGCCTTTGCCTCGTGGGTCCTTTGCTCTGGTGTTCTGTCTCAGTGGTGGTTCTGAGAACCACCTGCTGACGAGGCATCTCGAGCGGGGTGTGCTGTGTTCTTGGGTTCTTGTTTCCTTGTGGTTAATGCTGGTTTGCTGTATGTCTTAGTCCATTCACGCTGCTGTAAGAAAACACCTGAAGTTGGGTGATTTATAAAACAAAAGATTTATTTCTCACAATTCTGAAGGCTGGAAGTCCAAACCAGGTGCTGGTATCTGGTGTGGGCCTGGATTCTGCTGCTAGGTTGGTGCCTTGCAGCTGAGTCTTCACGTGGCGGGAGGCAGAGGGCCCTTTTCTAAGGCTAATCCCCTTCTCAAGGCCCCTCCTCTCTCTACTGTTGCATTGGGGATTAAGTTTCAACATGAATTGTGGAGGAGACACAAGTGTGCAAACCAGAGCACTGTGGTTTTGCCTCCTCCGAATAGAATGCGCTTTGTGGGAGGGGATAGGATTTTCACCTCTATGGTGAAATTTGCTCTGTAATGTGGGGCAGACGTCTTTCTCAGCCTTTGGTGGGGCTGAGGTAACAGCCCCACTTCAACTTCATCTGTCCTTTAAGGAAAAATGTAGTCAAGCACCTGAGTGGAACTGTCCGCTTCCGACTGTTGTTAGTACAGACGTGGGAAACCCTCCTCACCTGACCACCTAGTCACTGAATGACCTATGACTCCTGTTAAAAAGTGAAAGGCCAATCGTGTGCACGAGATACCTTTGACCTCTGTGACTGTTTGCTCCACCACCTAAATAAGCACCCTGCATTCTTGGGACCAGGTCAATACTGCAGACTCCTGCTTGTCTCTCTCCCCCCGCCCCCTTCACCCACTTTCTCGTTTCTGTTTCTGTAACTCTATCTCGCTGGTCTCAGTTGGGATTGTGGAGCATTGCAACAGTAAAAGGGGAGGGAGAAATGAGACTTGTTGCTTCTCACCTTTTGGGATGTCTAAAGTAACCTATTTTTGCTGGGCTCAGTGACTCACGCCTGTAATCCCAGCACTTTGGGAGCCAGAGGTGGGCGGATCACTTGAGCTCAGGAGTTCGAGACCAGCCTGGCCAACATAGTGAAACCCCATCTCTACTAAAAATATAAAAAATTAGCCAGGCGTGGTGGCGTGTGCTTGTAGTCCCAGCTACTCGGGAGGCTGAGGCAGGAGAATTGCTTAAAACTGGAAAATGGAAGTCGCTGTGAGCCAGGATTGTGCCACTGCACTCCAGCCTGGCGATAGAGCCAGACTCTGTCTCAGAAAAAAAAAAAAAACTAGCTGGGCATGGTGGTGCATACCTGTAATACCAGCTACTTGGAAGGCAGAGACAGGAGAATCACTTGAACTTGGAAGATAGAGGTTGCAGTGAGCCGAGATGGCACCCCTGCACTCCATCCAGGGCAACAATGTGAGAATCTGTCTCAAATAATAAAGTAACCTATTTCCAATGTTTTCAAATAACTCTTTCTTCTTTGTAGTGGTCGATTTCTTTATGAACACAGACGATAGTGCAGATTCAAGTAATCTGTTTTTGTCTCATTTCTTTTATAGCATTTTCTGCTGATGAAAAATGCGGTGTCATGTGTCTTTGTTCCCAGCTATTATGGAGGCTGAGATGGGAGGATTGCTGGAGCACAGGAGTTTGAGGCTGCAGTGAGCTGTGATCATGCCACTGCACTCCAGCCTGCAGCCTGGGTGACAGAGCAAGACCCTGTCTCCAAAAAAAAAGGAAAAAGCTCGGTGTGGTGGGCCATGCCAGTAATCCCAGCAATTTGGGAGGCTGAGGCAGAAGGATTGATGACTTGAGCCGAGCAGTTTGAGACCAGCCTGGGCAACAGATCGAGTCCCTATTGCTATTAATAAATAAATAAATACATTAGAAAGAAAGAAAATAAATCACCTCTAACTTGAGTTTAACCAAAGACACATTATAAATGTATAGAAATGCATAAAAGGCTAACTTACCTTTTAAAGGAAATTCTTTATTCTGCAGACATTTATAAGGAACGTACTCTATGCTAGGCCCGCTGATGGAGTCACAGCAGGAAATAGGCATGCAGGCTCCTGGATGTGCGCAGTTGACTTTGGCTTACAGACTAGCTGTGTGGCTGGTGGTGCCTGTCACTGCCTCTCAGGGAGTCCAGGGAGGAGCTTGTCTGGAGGGACCTCAGAGAGTTGCATTTGGCTATGCTGAGTTTGAGATTCTGGCAGTGTATTTTTTGTTTTTGTAAAGGCCAGAACTCTATACTCATGTTCTCATGACTAAAGAACGTCATTCCACCTTCCTGTTCTTGTATTGTGTAAGCTTAGAGCTTTTGCTTCTTGTTGCATTTATGATGCTCATCTGTTTTTCTCTCTTCAGGCATCATGTGTGTATTAACTAAAAAGGAATATTTTGTTTGATTATTTCCTTGTCACCTACCATTGATGGGGACGGAGTCCTGCCCTAGGGTTGTGGGCATGCCTAGACACAGACAGCTGACACTGGACAGCAGTGCTTGACAGCACTTTCTCAGTGGCACAGCCTTCCAGCCAGCCCAGGGCAGGAGGGCACTGCGTGGCGCTCGGGGACCCTCAGAACAGAGTGAACAGGCATGGCCTTGGGAGGCAGGCTTTGTAGTCTCAAGAGGTTGGGAGACTCCTGGCTCCTGCAAGCGAATGTGATTGTCTTGTTTGAATCATCCTGTGGGGTGGTGAAAAGCTGAAGCTGTTCGTCTGGAGATGAGCAGAAACGATCCCAGGTACTGGTGATAGGAGGGCTGTTGGGCTGGGGGACCTTATCCAGCAGGGTCATCGCGGGGAGGGGAACTTGCAGTGAGGCCGTTGGAAACCCTTGAGTATCCCCAAATGTGAAGGCACCATGTCATATTGGGCCTTAATTTTAGACCTTATACCACATATTTGAATTAAAACAGTGCTTTATACTTATTTAATACTGTAGAGAATGGCCCCTATATTTTAGATGGTAGTACAGTGTTTGAGAAGATAAGACATACACAGTTAATGACAATATCAGAAATTTAGGCTGGTATCCTGGGGACGATGTGATCCATCTGGCCTGACACGTCATGCCTCAGTGGGGGTCCGGGGAACTAACTGATCATTTGCCAGCACCTCCCGATGGCCGGATGGGATGTTGGGTGCTAGAGGTGGCCTCTGGGGAACAGCCCCTCAATGTGCATAGTTGACTTTTGATCTCTCAGGGCTGAGCCTGTGTTGGTTTTCCCCATGGAGAGTGTGTCCTCCTAGTACAGGGAGCTCTGTCATGGGCCCACAAGACTTTTCCACAGAAAATTTTAACTGCTGTTCTGGTTCTTGCTAAAAGGAAGAAAATATGCCTGAATAAAAATTTATGGAGTGTTTTTGATATTCAAATATTTATCTCTAGTTAATACTATACATGCTGAAGTGATTTGGGGCAAAGTGTCCTGATGGCTGCAATTTTGAAATAGTCAGAAAATAAGATGAGGCCGGGCACAGTGGCTCACGCCTGTAATGGCAGCACTTTGGGAGGCTGAGGTGGGAGGCCACTTGAGGTCAGGAGTTCGAGAGCAGCCTGGGCAACACAGTGAGACCTTATCTCCACAAAAAACAAAAAAAGGTGGAATAATGGGTGGAGAGATGAATACGTTTTTGATAAAGCAAATATGGCAAACTCTTAAGTACAGAATCTAAATAGTGGATACGTCGATATCCATTGTATACTTCTTTCAACTTTTCTGTATGTTCGAATAGTTTCATAATAGTGTGAGAAGAATGTTTCCGAGTAAATGGGATGTGTTTCATTAGTGGATAAAACTGGTATTAGAAAAAAGAGTTGAAAGGACTGGGCATGACACCTATAGTCCCAGTATTTTGGGAGGCTGAGGCAGGAGGATCACTTGAGGTCATAAATTGGAGCTGCAGTGAGCTGTGATTGTACCGTTGCCCTCCAGCCTTGGCGACAAAGTGAGACTCTACAAGTGATCAGGGAAAGCTAGAATAAATTAGATTCGACATACCTAACTTAAAGAGTTTTTGTTCCAGAGTTTAACGTTGCTGAAAAATTTAACGTAAGAATTAGATTATACCTTAAGTAACTACTTCTTTTTATCCTGTTTTGTTTGCCACTTTAGGCAAAAGAGAGGAAATGTTTTGTTGATGGGGTGAAAATATGAATGCATGTATTCAGTTGCAAATATTGCATTTCCTTTGAAAAAATAGATTTTAAGAAAGATGAAAACGACTTTGATCTTTTGTGTTTTAGTACTTTCCGCCTCTCAAAATGACTCAATTTTGAGTATGATTTTAAAAGTCCTAATTGCATATGGAAAATACATTGGAGAAAATGCACATGAATATAAACTCTGATTTTTATTATTCCAAAAAAAGTGTCATTACTCAAGTGGAGTGTGTACAATATATATGTATGTAAAATATTTCTGTTAAAAATGGGATTATACCACAGTACATATATTGCATTGCTGAAATGATTCCAGGGAGAGTGTACTGATATCTGCCACTTACTTTGAAGGGAATAAAAAATAAGGGGGATTAATTGTTTCAGTTTTTTTTTCTTTTTTACTGCAAAGGGTCTGATGAGAATCTTTTCAAATAAATCTTTGCCTGTATTTTTTTCCTATGGGAAAATTTGGAAGTCCATTTGGTTAGGTTAGGTAGGATTTTGGTGTACATTGCTGATGAAGTCAGGGAGATGAAATGTTTAATATAAGATAGATTCTGGGATTGGCAGCAGATCTGTTGTGTTGGAACAGATCTTTCAAGGAAGGAGGACAGAACTTCGACTGTGGTTAGTTATATTGGAGTTCAATGCCAGATTAAGTCAGAGTTTCAATTTGCAACTAGTGAGAAGTCCTATAATTGTTATTGCATATTCCATAATCTTATATGAAACTATAACTTTATTCCTTTAATGAAAATATTTTTCCTTTAATGAAAAAATAGTTTCTCAAATTTTCTGCTGTAAATAGTGCTATGGCAGCTCTACAGCTCTGTTCTTGTATATGGAAGCTTTGAGTAGCTTAGAGCAAAAGAAATGCACAACTTACGTCTTATTGACAAATTTCACTAAAAAAAGATAATTTATTTCTCTCTTGTGAATACTGGGTTATCTACTTATTATTTTCTCTGGTCCATTTGGGTGTAGTTAAAAAGTACCACATCATCATTGCTTTAATTTCCCTTAGTGCCAGGGAATTTTACTGTTTTCTCACTTTTTACATCCTTTTCTCAGAATTTCCTATAAATTTATCCATTTTGCTTCCTTTTCATAAGCCCTTTTTAATAGTAACTTTAACAGCTGTACACATTGAAAATATATTTTCTGTATTTTGTCTGCTGTTTAACTTTTTAAAATGGTGTATACCATACTTTGTACAGAAATGTCAAATGATCTGGCTTTTGGTTATTAACATCTAATGTCTTGCTTAAGAAGGGTTCACCTTAAATTGCAAAAATATTCTCTTTTTATATCTAATAATTTAACATTAATGAAAGAAAGCATATAGAATCTCATCTTGAATTCATATGGGATTGATTTTATATTTGGTAAGGTAGTGACCTAATTTCTTCCACGCAACCCTCCAATAGGAAAGCCAGTTGTTTTAACACAGCGCGTGAAGATTTTTTGTTTTCTTTTTTTATTTTAAAAATGCCGCATGTATTTCTTACATGTATAATCTCCACTGATGGGAATTTGACGGATTTTTCAAGTGCAGAAGCGTATCACTCACATGCCTTTATAAAGTGCTGTGTTTATATATTATAACGAGCTTACTTTATGGGAGTTGTGTAATACCGATAAAGCATTATGATAAAAGTTTTTTAAAGGATTTTTTTTTAACCTGAGAAATACATTTTAACATTCTAAATAAAATTAGGAGATTAGGAAACATTAAAACCGTATGGCTTGCTTATATACTCTTTACACTTTTTTTTCTGAATGAGTGATTGTTATGTATAAGGTTAATTCTGTCAATGGGAGGTAAGCATTAAACAGCTTTGTTTCTATGACTGCTTATGGTGAAAAGCAAAGCTTCGATTTTACTTTTACAGAAGCATAATTTACTGTCTTCTTTTGTGAATTGGTGTTAGCTTTATATTAGGAGTTTTGAGAAAGATGGTTTATATTAATTTTGAGTCCGCTTGCCAGAACAAACACCTGATAAAGACTCTAACCATGGCAGTATGTGGTGGCTCATGCCCGCAATCCCAGCACTTTGAGGGGCTGAGGTGGGTGGATCACCTGAGGTCAGGAGTTTGAGACCAGCCTGGCCAACATGGTGAAACCCCTCAGATCTCAAACCCCGTCTCTACTAAAAATGCCAAAATTTGCCAGATGTGGTGGCATACACCTGTAATCCTAGCTACTCCAGAGGCTGAGGCAGGAGAATTGCTTGAACTCAGGAGGTAGAGGTTGCAGTGAGCTGAGATGGTGCCGCTGCACTCCAGCCTGGGTGACAGAGCAAGACTCAGTCTCAAAAAAAAAAAACCAAAACAAAACAAAACTCTAATCATGTTAGAGTTTTTTTTTTAAAGTCACTAGTTTTTTTTTTTTTTAAGGTGGGTAATTTTTCTTTTTAATGACAACACGGAATTATGTTTGTATTAGAATCTTAGACAACTGTCGGTGAATACAATTTTTATTTTCCTTTAAATTTTGTCTTGAAGTGTCGTTGGAAGAGTGATTGCAAAGGATTTTCAAGACATTCTAATAGTCACTGTCAGTGAGACTGGGAAAATTCTTCTATTTGCAATCAGGAAATGACTCGTTAATCATGACTTGGTCATGCTTTTGTGCATGGTGATTCATGGTGCTAACTTTGAACTTAGGTATAAAGTCTGAGTAAAGGCAGGCAGATATTTCATAGTAATAGTAAGGCTTTTATATTTTCCATTGATAGAGATGAACTTCCAGTTTCTTTGTGTGACCTTATCGCAGACCCCTTTATTGTAGTGTCACCTCGTTTCCTGTAGAGGGCAGAGGAGAGAGGGAGGTCAAAGTGGGTGGGAGGTGGGGAAGAGACACTGGCCTGAGGTCCTCATGGAGGAGCCCCTCCGTGGGTCCTGATGGCTGTCTCTTACGTTGCTGCTATTTGTAGTGGCCTTACATATTGCTGGGGGAGGTGGGGCTGATCGGGGCAGTTTTCCATTTATCTGAAGGCTCAGCTTTCATATTGTGAAGACAAATATTATGGCATAAATTTTATATGAATTTTAACTTATTTACCCACTTATTACTGATTAATTAATTACTGATTATTCGTGATTGATTGTCTTATCCTGTCCTCCAGGCTGGAGTGCAATGGTATGATCATAGCTAACAGCAGCCTCCAACTCCTGAGTTCAAGTGATCCTCCTGCCTCAGCCTCCTAAATAGCTGGAACTATGGGCACATGTCACCGTGCCCGGCTAATTAAAAGAATTTTTTTTTTTTTTTTTGGTAGAAATGAGGCTTTGCTGTGTTGTCAGGCCGATCTCAAACTCCTGGCCTCAAGCTGTCCTCCCACCGTGGCCTCCCAAAATGCTATTATAAGTGTGAGCCATTGTGCCTGGACTATTTGTATTTTTAAAATAAAATTGAGATACCTCACAAGATACTTCAAAGACATTTTGTTTGGGTGGGGGTGGACACAGGGGTTGATGCAGTTTGCTTCAGGCCCCCTACCCTAGACTGCCCTCCATTTTACTATTTTTGCATATACTGGAGAAGGTAATGTGAACTGCATTGTCAGGCTTGGCTGTACTTCTGTTCCAATGGGACTGCCTTGTAGTTTGACGTTTTCAGAAGGTTGCATATCTTTTTTTCTTACCTTTCAATAAGCTTTCTCAGGTTGAAAGAGTGCATATCTTAATGATGGTATGTAATGTTTTCATTGAATAGCCCTTTGGCAGCCAGTCTTTTAAAGTTAGAGACAGGGATAACACCGTGCTGTCATACATTTTTCAAGAAAAGATTAATAGCTGTGATTCATCCTGCAAATAGCTCTTTTTTTTGAGAGTTGGTCTTGCAAAATTTCTTCCCTTCCTTTTATTGTTACCAATTGTGAGAAACTGAGAAAAATGAGCCTTGGGATTATTTCCCATTATACTTGTCTCACTGAATTTAGTGGGCTTACCTTTTCATTCCATGCCTGTAGATATTTGCAAATTCATTACAGCATTAGCCTTTCTTGTGATTTAAATTAAAAATAAAGATTTTGGACTGGGTGCAGTGGTTCACGCCTGTAATTCCAGCACTTTGGGAGGCCGAAGTGGGCAGATCACTTAAGGTCAGGAGTTCCATAGCAGCCTGGCCAACATGGTGAAACCCCGTCTCTACTAAATTAACTGGGCATGGTGGCGTATGCCTGTAGTTCCAGCTACTCGGGAGACTGAGGCAGGAGAATTGCTTGAACCCGGGAGGCAGAGGTTGCAATGAGCCGAGATCATGCCATCGCATTCCGGCTTGGGCGACAGAGTGAGACTCCGTCTCAAAAATAATAATAATAAAATTAAAAAAGTAAAGATTTTGATAAGCTGTGTGTGGCATGATGAAAAAACTAGCAGTCTATGGAGCTAGGAGTTAGGAGATGGGAGTGTTAGATTTTTCTATCCAACTATTATTGAATTGTGAAAGAAATTACTTTTTGATTTTGTACTTTTAACTTTTCTCCATTGTCGATGACCTCTAGAGTCTTTGCAATCTCTTAAAAGTTCTGTGATTTTAATGGCAAATAAGTACTTTGTATTATGACCTTAAGAGTGTGGTCTTTTAATGAAGAACCTTAATTTTATAGAATTCTTAGCTATGGGGTTTTGTGTTGTTTTCAGAAAAACTTGGAACGATAGTTCAGGGAATGTGGTGTCGCTAAAGTTGAGTCAGCCCTAGAGTAGTAAGTGTAACTTTCACAGCTGTCAGTGTGAGTGGTTTGTGTAAAGGACTGATAAGACTTGAAAGGACTAAGAGGGAAAGAACAGCTCTCCAAATAAGTCGACTGAAGTCTATAGGGCAACTGAGGGTTTCACACCAGAATACATTTTCTTTGCATACATTTTCTGCCATGCAAGTTGAAACTCAGGGCTGCTCTATAGAATTCCTAAAATAAGATGATCAGTCCTAGTTTTATATTTTGACATTTTTCTGACTCAGAAGGTCATTATTAAAGCTGAGAGAGAAAACAGCATAAAGAAATTGCTCAAAGCATATTCAACAGTTGCTTATAATGATGACTTCATAATCAAGTATACACAAATATCTTTATCATTTGGAAACCCTGCCTGTGGAAATTTGTAGCTGTAAAATTCTTAAGTTTGGGACACAAAGTTGTGTACTTACACTAATAGAGCTATAACCAGGTCAAATTGTGGGCTACTTTAAGAATTTCACAAGAGAAATGAATAGTCGTGGTTCTCTCCTTGTGTGTATCGGCTCATTAAGGCTACTGGAATCCTCCCCGCGTCTACTAATGCTTTGCAGGATCTAATGGAGTGCGTTTTTTAAATTTGAATTTTTATTAATTTCAATTTTATTTTATTTTGGTGATAGAGTCTCCCTGGCTGAGTGCAGTGGTGCAATCATAGCTCCCTGCAGCCTTCTCCTCCTGTGCTGAGGCGAGCCTACCACATCAGCCTCTCCAGTATAGGCAGGACTGCAGGCATGCACCATCACATCTGGCTAATTTTAACAATTTTTTGTAGAGACGAGGGCTTGCCATATTGAATAGGCTGGTCTTGAACTCCTGGCCTCAAGCCATCCTCCTGCCTGGGCCTCCTAAAGTGTTGGGATTATAGGCACGAATACTGCCTTTGGCTTCATCTTGTTTTTTAAAAATTGGAATATATTTTGAGTACTGCCTTTGGCTTCATCTTGTTTTTTAAAAATTGATTTCCACTGATTTCTAGATTATTGTTAAAAAGTAGTCCTGCATTATGTTAATTTATAGTTGTACAGTGCAGTATAAAGTTGGTGAAAACCTTTCAGTCTGCAAATTTATTAATTTCTAGACCTGGTTAATTTATCCTTTAGGAAAAAAAATTGGATTTTGGAGAGAGAGAGCTGAGATTTTAGACAAGATGCTTTTGTATTGGATTTAATTTGATAATATATTTTTACTGATTTTTGTACCTTAGTTCATAAGGGAGAAGCTATATACATATTTGTCTGATTTTGGTATCAGGTTTGTTCTGGCCTTTGTGAAATATTTTAGGTCAGGATATAGCTCTGAGACATTATTTTATTTTAAGAAACACTAAAATGCTTAATGAATTGCTCTTTAGCACTGGTTCAGGCTATAAAACCTATTAAAATTCTCCAAAACACATATTGAAAGCCCCTGATTTCCATGGGAGGGAGGTGATGTTGGATGTGTTTTTTATCGGAAGGATGGATCTTTCCTTCTCTTTCCAATCCGTTTAAATTTAATCTCTCCCTGGGGATGGATCACAGATGTGTACACGACAGCCAGGAGTGAAGTGCAAGGGCTCCCTGGACCGCGGTCAGATTACTTTCCGGCTTCTGCAGGAGACTGCTCGTTGCATAATAAAGTAATTTGTATGTGTAACTTCCTTAGTGGATTTTTAATTAATGGGAAAATTTTGGGGCACTTATTTGTCAGGGTTAGTTTATTGTAGCAGACTCTTCTATATTAAATCAAGTTCTATTTAAGGATGTTTAGCTTCCATTTTACGTGTAGAATCCTTCAGATTCTCATGACAATCCTTTTTTATAGCATCATATATATTATTATTATTATTATTATTTTTTAAGACAAAGTCTTGCTCTGTCTCTCAGGTTCAAGTGATTCTCCTGCCACAGCCTCCCGAGTAGCGGGGATTACAGGTGCGTACCACCACGCCTGGCTAATTTTTTTTTGTATTTTTAGTAGTGACGGAGTTTCACCATGTTGGCCAGGCTGGCTTTGAACTCCTGACCTTAAGTGATCTGCCCACCTCGACCTCTCAAAGTGCCGGGATTATAGACCTGAGCTGCGCCCGGCCTGTAGCATCGTATCTTTAAAAGTGTAGGTTGCATTCAGCCTTTTAAGGATTTATATTCATAGTCATGCACGCTTCAGGAGGATTCATTCTGTGGAATGAGTCGTTAGGCAGCTTCGTTGTGGGAGCATCGTAGAGTGAACTTACGTACACCCAGCTTGCAGAGCCTACTGCACACCTAGGCTGTGTGGTCTAACCTGTTGCTCTCGGACAGCAAACCTGTACAGCACGTGACTTCCCTGAATACTGCAGGCAGTTAGAACACAGTGGTACATGGTGTTTCTAAACAAATTGGAACCTAGAAAAGGTATGGTAGAAATACAGTATTATAGTTTTTTTTTTTTTTTTTCAGAGAAAGAGTCGCCAGGCTGGAGAACAGAGGTGCAGTCTCGGCTCACTGCAACCTCCGCCTCCCGGGTTCAAGCGATTCTCCTCCTCAGCCTCCTGAGTAGCTGGGATTACAGGCATGTACCACCATGCCCAGCTAATTTTTGTATCTTTAGTAGACATGGGTTTCACCATTTAGACCAAGGATGGTCTCCATCTCTTGACCTTATGATCCACCCGCCTAGGCCTCCCAAAGTGCTGGGATTACAGGCGTGAGCCACTGCGCCTGGCCAAAATATGGTATTATAATCTTATGGGACCACTGTCCATGTGCAGTTGTCTGTTGTTGACTGAAATGTTTTGCAGCACATGACTGCGTGAGGATAACTTGAGAATTTTGCCTCATAAGAAACCTAGAATATTACATTAACTATGAAAACTATTTTAAAAATTAATGTGGCCGGGTGCAGTTGCTCACACCTGTAATCCCAGCACTTTGGGAGACCGAGGCGGGCGGATCACAAGGTCAAGAGATGGAGACCATCCTAGCCAACATGGTGAAACTCTGTCTCTACTAAAAATAAAAAAATATTAGCTGGGTGGGGTGGTGCATGCCTGTAGTCCCAGCTACTCAGGAGGCTGAGGCAGGAGAATCGCTGGAACCCAGGAGGTGGAGATTGCAGTGAGCTGAGATAGTGCCACTGCACTGCAACCTGGGTGACCGTGTGAGACTCTGTCTCAAAAAAAAAAAAAAAAAAAAAAAAAAATTTCATGTACCTCCTGAAAATTTGGACTTTTTGATTGCTCCATCTAGGTAATGAGAAAGAAAAGACAAGTACGGAAATGGTTGTATTCTGCTGGGCAATAAAAGCCTTTTACAGCTGCTTGGGATGACTTCATCCAAACTGGGAGCACCCAGAAATAGAGAGCAATGTGGCATGGTCACTGTGAACTGGTTCGCAGCATTAGGACAAACGCAAGTGTGTCAGTTTAAAGTGGAGAGCACTTTGAGGCACATGTTTTTCATTTTTACTATTCTTCTGTGAGGGCACATTTCAGGGTTGAAGAGAGGTTTGCTGCTTTTTTTCCCTGAAGTGCCGCTACGTCATTGCAAGTCTGTGAAAGTATTCAAGATGTGGGACTAGCTGGTTGCTAATGCGACTATTTTTCTAAATTACAAAAATAATCAGAAATGACACTTATTTAGCATCAGAATCCTTTAGCTATTTTATTTGCTATTTAATGTACAGGCTTCCTGAAGTGTATTCGTAAGTATTTGAAGCAGTATGTAATATTGTCAAATATTTAAGAGCCTAAATTTGAGTGTTTTCTAAAAACTGTGTTTTATTACTTATGGTAAATTCTTAACTAGGCAGGGAAATAGAGAATAAAGGGCTTCCACTCTGTGTTTTTCCCGCCTACAGATTCATCATACATACTGGAGGCCTCAAAATGCCTCAAGTCTGGTAAATTAGACTCAACATGCCTGCTTGTTGATCCAGAAGGCATTGCAAGGGCCTTGTATTGTCTCTGGGTTAAGATTGTTGAACATTGCTTGTCAGATATCAGTGCTAAAAAGGGCTGTGCCCAGCGTGCGGTCATGGATGAGCCTGGGGGGGTTGGATGGAAGGGGTGTGTGTGTGTGTGTGTGTGTGTGTGTGTGTGTGTGTGTGTGGTGGGGGGAGGGGGACGCATACTGTGACACCCACAGTAGGGAAACCTGCTTTTCATTCTTCAACAGGAGGGGGTTTTCATAACAAGACTGGAAGAATGTCACTCTGGCAACAGTGTGTAGGATTGCGAATGGACAGACGAGAGACCAGGAGCAGAAAGAAAACCTTAAGGGCGTCAAAGTGCCCATAAATCATCATGTGTATAAACTTGGACTGGTTTTTTTTGTTGTTGTTGTTCAAAAAATAAACATAGCAATCTCGCTTGTTGCTGTGCTCAGACTTGCTTCATTTAAATACATTTTGACTAGAGAGTACAAGGTGGTAGTTCTCTGTGCTTTCAGGTATCGGCAGTCTGGAAGGACTGATGGACTCGGGGTCCTATGAGGCTTGCCCTGCCTGCAGGGAGGAGGCTAGAACACATTGCTTTAATGTTGTCTGTCATCACCAGCCTGAGAAATTGAGAAGTTGCTGCATAAAACGTGGGAACGTGCAGTGCTTCCTGAGATCTGGGGAGCCTGGGCCAGAGCGGGCTGGTGTGCCGCCTGTTTCTCAGATAGGGTTTGTGCTCTCAGGCTTGCAGGCACTCACTCATCCTGCCCCTCATCTGCTTACTCGGTTCCCATAGGCTCATGAGCTTGTGACTCTTGAACCAAAGTCGTTAGACATATTGGAAGGATGAAATCACCCACTGCATGCGGTGCAGTGGGCAGGGATGCTTTGTGGGCTCTAAGGATCGTATAATGGTAACAGCAGTGGTGCCTGTAGTTCTTGTACCTCCCCTTTGTTTTACAGGTTGGGGAATGGCCAGAGCTTTCATTTGCCTGGGCTTACCCAGCTGGTTATTGGCAAAGCAGAGACTGGACTTGAGTCCCCGCCCGCAGAAAAGGGTGAAAAGTTGCCAATAAAAGGGCCCTGTTGTCAGAGGAGAAGCTCATAGGTCTGTGCTCAGAGAAGAGAGAGAATAAAGATGTAATGCTGGCCTTTCCTATACATAGGAGACAAATAAAGCACCCCCCTCCATTTTTTTGAGATGGACTTTTACACTTCCTGCCCAGCCCGGAGTACAGTGGCGTGACCTCGGCTCACTGCAGTCTCCACTTCCCAGGTTCAAGCAATTCTCCTGCTTCAGCATCCTGAGTAGCTAGGATTATAGGCACCCGCCACCATGCCTGGCTAATATTTTGTGTTTTCAATAGAGACAGGGTTTCACAATGTGGACCAGGCTGGTCTTGAACTCCTGACCTTAGGTGATTCGGCCCACCTCAGCCTCCCGAAGTGCTGGGATTACAGGTGTGAGCTACCATGCCCGGCCAAAGCTTTTGTTTTAGTAAAACATTAACTCGATTTGCTCTAAGTGTAAAAATAGTTATAGCCAAGAGCTTCAGGAAGTTATGTGAAATCTGTTGCTGGTTTAAAGACAGGCAGGTATCTTTGTGGTGCTAATTGATAACCTTTACACTCCCTTAAGGCTGGAAAGAACTTTAATCAAATGATGTTCTAAAGACATGTATGCTTAGATACTGCAGTTGTCTGTTATATGACTGAGAACATAGGATTTAAAAAAACAGCACACAAATGGATTCACTCAGGACGGTAGAAATACTCCACATCAAGGAAATAATAACATTTTAGATGTAGTAAAGAATCTGCCTTTTTGCGAAGTAACTTTTGTTGTTCAGCTGCGATCCTGGTGTTAGCGCCCAAAGCTGGCTGGACGTTGTGTCATCTGAGTTTCTTCCTGATTCACTTGGTCTTGGTTGGGGTGTTGTGTAGTTGGTAGAGCTCCCAGGTGTTTCTGATATAGCCAGGATTGAGAACCTCCATGTATTCCCTCATTCCCTTTTGAGATGGATTGATTCTAGATACCGTGGCCCCCAAGGGTAGATTCTGACTCTGACAGTATAGTCTACACAGCTGAGGAAGTGGGGACTGCTGTGAAAATCCTGGCTTATTAGAATGGCAACAGATACGTAGGGAGCAGAGACTGAATGCCTTGAGCTGTTTGGAGAGGGAGTACAGTTTTGACTCATTCAGTCCTTTTAACAATTCTATGAATTAGGGACTCTTGTTACTCACATTTCTCAGATGATGGAAACTGGGGCAGAGAGAGGTGAAGTCATTTGCTCCAGCTGTGTCCAGTCTTCACTCTTAGCTTGTAGCTCCATTGCTTGTCCTGAGTGAGCTGATGCGTCCTTCATGTTTGTGACTGATCCGCTCAGGGAGCTGGTTTTAGAAGTGGCTTTTCTCCTGCGCGAGCATTTGCTCCAGCTGTGTCCAGTCTCCACTCTTAGCTTGTAGCTCCATTGCTTGTCCTGAGTGAGCTGATGCTTCCTTCATATTTGTGCCTGATCCGCTCAGGGAGCTGGTTTTAGAAGTTCTGGCTTTTCTCCTGCGTGAGCATTTGCTCTGCAGTTATGTCGTCGCCTGGGTTACAGCATCCAGTAGACTGCGACGTGCAGGGCTTCTCCTGCAGGCTTCTGCAGCCCATGGCAGCCCGGCCCAGTGACTCACCTGTCTCCAGAGCTCTTCCTCACCCCTACACACCCGCCTTTGTCTTGAGTTACTGATACAATGTAACAGTAAAAAGAAAAAATATCTCATGGTCGGTTTTCTAGTTCCTGGGTTCAGTGAGAACCAGCTAAATTATCTTATCATATATATTCACTGTAGTATTTCCTGTAGTTCTATGTGCTATGTGATCATAATAAAGTTATTTAAAATACTTTATTGGGATTAGAACAGGGCAACCTCTTACATATAACTTAATTTTTTTACTAGCAAGTTTAGACATGTACTGGCAAATTTATAATTTTTTCTAGCGAATGTATGAGCTTACAAAACAAACTAGTTATGTAAGAGAACTGAAGAGAAATAAACAGTAGTGCTGTCTTCACTTTGCAAGAGAGTGGGTGCTTGTATAAGCTTTTAAAAATGGGCATAATTTGCCAGGCTATTTTAATTACGTGGAGAAAGCCATAGATCACCATGCAGTTTCTGACCGTACTGCATTGACTTAAAAAAAAATGCCCTAAGAGTATTACTTAGAAAAAGAATTAAACAATACACGTACAGTTCATAGGAACGGTAGGATTGCCTGCTGCTTTTCTCAGAAACACTTGAGTTTATTTGAATTTCTGATTACACTGCCCCCGTGCTGCATACAAGGTTTCCATTAGGAGTGCGTTCTTGCCTTAATGATCTGCACTCCTGTTTCACTCTGCAGAGAACAGGAATCGCCGAGCTTGTGCTCATTGAGTGCTCTCTGCTGGTGGCTTTGGGCTTTAAAATTAGTAACAGATCCACTAGTGAAGTGTAGACAAGGGGACTGGAACTGGAAAGTCAAAGGAGCCTGGCTCCCAGCCTGCGGCACCCCTGCACTGAGAGCCCAGAGTGCCATTGCAGACGGCCCCTCAAGAAGCCGCCCCAACCCTGGTCCTGCGTCCCTGCGGTGTGGTCAAGCCCGTGGTTCCACTGCTGCATCACTGTGATCAATACTTGAGCGTATTTTAAAACACAGTGTGCTAGGATGATGCAGAATTTATGAAGGGGTTGGGTTTCTCCCACAAGCAGGGAAGTAGCTGTGGAAAATGGGAAGTTTAAAAGTCTTCTGATATCATAAAGCCAAGATTAAGTACTATGATCTGATTGATACCTAATACGTTTTGTTTTTTCAAACAGTTTGAAATAATCTATGATGTAAGCGAAAAGAAGTTTATGACCTTATCTGAGGTGAACACTGACCTTAAATTTGGGGAGTCAGTAATGGAAGTCAAAGGCACTATGCTTCTTTAAGGAAAAAAGCAACCAGGGATGCATGATAAGCATGGTGACTTTGCGTCTGTGTGTCTGTCTGGCTGTTTCAGCCATCATTGATGACCTTTTTCTTGTATGGTTTTATTTGATACATGTGAAGCAAAGGCATCTTTTACCCCTTCAAGTCAATATATGATTTCTTTCTTTTTTTCCCCGAGGCAGAGTTGCTCTGTTGCCAGGCCTCCTGGGTTCTCCTGCCTCAGCGTCCCAAGTAGCTGGGATTACAAGTGTGTGTCATCATACTTGGCTATTCTTTGTATTTTTAATAGAGATAAGGTTTTGCCATGTTGGCCAGCCTGGTCTTGAATTACTAAGCTCAGGTGATCTGCCCACCTCAGCCTCCCAAAGTGCTGGGACTATAGGCGTAAGCCATTGTGCCTGGCCAGTATATGTATTTTTGGAAAAATATATTTTCTTTAGCGACAATTTCAAATATACTACAATTGTTAAGAGAATGACATAACCTCCATGTACCTGTCACCTAACTTCAGCAATTAACATTTTTGGCCAGTCTTGTTTCTTCTACACCCTCTCACTGTTTCCATTCCATCGTTTTGAAATAAGTCTTAGCTATCGGACAGTTAACTTATTGGTTCATATTTCATCATGTTCAATATATGTATTTGGCAAAAAAGAATATTGAACTAATATCTTGCCTTCTGCCTCACTTTGTAAAGAAGATACTGTGTTTTGAAAGGTGGCTTGCAAAACGCTTTGTGATATTCTAAATGCAGAGGCAAAAAAATATGAAGCTAATGTTTTTGAGATGAAGGCTGTCAACAACTTTCAGAGCACAGGCTGGAAGACTGTGGGGCAAGTGTGCACAGGCAGTGTGAGGCCCTAAGTGCCCCACCCTGAACAGTGAGAGGGAACGACCCCTGGGAGCACCACGCTGAACATCAAGCCTGGCCTTACCCTGCTGTCATAGGAGATTAGGTGGCCAGGCTGGTTCTTCAGCCCTCGTTCCTCAAAACACATACGTGGATGTTTTCTGTGATTACAGTGACCTCGTGCAGCAGCAACGAGCCAGTTTATTATTAAAAGTTGGAATGGGTAAACTAGAATTTGTTTTCTGTGCAGGCAAAAAGCACTGGAGAGAGCAAGAGTGAATGACAGTGTAGTGATGGGCACATCTTACTTGTTACTGTTGAGACAGTCTATCTATCTGTCTATATATATATAAATAGTCAAACAGTTTATATATATAGATAAACAGTCATATATCTATATACTGTGTATATATACATAGTGTATATATAAACCGTTTAGGTTTATATATAAACAGTATATATATAAAAATATATGTATTAAAATATATGTTTCAAAAATATATATTTTGAGACAGGGTCTCCCTTTATCACCAGGCTGGAGTGCAGTGGCACCATCATGGTTCACTGCAGCCTTGAGCTCCCTGCGCTCAGGTGATCCTCCTGCCTCAGCCCCTGGAGTAGCTGGGACTACAGGTTCGTGGCACCGTGCCTGGCTAATTTTTTTTTTTTTTTGAGATGGGTTCTTACTGTATTGCCCAGGCTGGTCTTGAACTCCTGGACTCAAGCTATCTGCCTGCCTTGGCCTCCTGAAGTGTTAGGATTACAGGCATGAGCCACTGCACCAGCCTGTTTAGACAATATTAAAGCCATTGTTTTTCTAGTGTTAGAGTTTGTATGTTAGAATTTAGTACGTGGTTAATTGAATATAACCCCAAAATTTATTTTTTTGACATAACTCAGCTTAGCAGTGGTATTTAATGCTTTAGTTACATCTTCCAGCAGATAACTGAATGTACCTGCTGAATGGATCTCACTTTCTTTCTTTTTATCATATTTGGTGAGAGCTGGGAATCTCACAGTTCCAGGACGTGCCTGTACAGGAACTGTGTGTGGTTCGCAATGCGGAGAAGCAGGGCCTCACTCTCCTGGCAGCCCTGCAAGTGGTTGAGCCTCTGGTCACTCAGCTCATCACTTGTGGACGCTGGGCACTGTTGGGAAGTGCTCTCGAGCCCCTCTCAGGGTACCGCCTTTTCGCTGGCGATGAGGTTGGAGGACAGGGTCAGACTCCTTCCTGCCCTCAGCTCGCCGGCTGCCCAGGCACACCCTGTGTGTGCAGCTTCAGCATTCCTGTGGCGTTGGTCTCTGTGGTTCATCTTCTTTTCACATAGCTTACTTGACGCCCTATTTGCTCCACAATTGTTTGACTCTTTTCAAAGGCAGGATGGAGGTACAGGAAGGAAATAACTTAATTTGAAGATTAAAATTCTCTTAATTTTAGAACGCAGTCTCTCCAGTTCTGGAATTGATTTCTTTTGTTTGCCGTTGGTCTTTGTAAGGAGCGCGGCATTGCTTAAGATTTATATATAACGGAGTCCGTTTCTACCTCTGTATCATATTCCCTTAGGTAAGCTTTTTCAAAGGTACTTTGAATAGTTGATGTAGATTTAGAACACACGAGTCACCGTTCTCAGGATATTGCTATTGCCTTACTGGAGTAATGCAGCTCATGGTTCTGTCGAGTGTCCTCTAATCTGCCTTAAATGTCTTTTCTTTTACTTCATAACATTGGGCCTTTTAACTGAGAGTAATAATCCTTAAAGGCAAATTCTTTTGTGTAAATTATGGTAGAGTTAGCCTTACTGCATAATTTGGGGATGTTTTTATGCCTGGTGTATGTGCTCAGGCAGATATCTTTCTCATGTTTTATTTTAGGTGGGTTGAGAATTCTTGACATAGTACACAATGGCATTATTTCCAAGGCAATTTTTTTTTTTTTTGAGGCAGAGCCTCGCTCTGTCACCCAGGCTGGAGTGCAGTTGTGTGATCTTAGCTCACTGCAACCTCCGCCTGATCCACCCGCCTGGGCCTCCCAAAGTGCTGGGATTACAGGCATGAGCCACCACACCCAGCTGGCAAATTTTTTTTTTTTTTTGAGATGGAGTTTTGCTCTTGCTGCCTTGGCTGGAGTGCAGTGGCGGGATCTCGGCTCACTACAACCTGTGCCTCCCGGGTTCAAATAATCCTCCTGCCTCAGCCTCCTGAGTAGTTAGGATTATAAGTGCCCACCATCACATCCTTCTAATTTTTGTATTTTTAGTAGAGATGGGGTTTCAGCATGTTGGCTAGGCTGGTCTTGAACTTCTGACCTCAGATACACCTGCTTTGGCCTCCCAAAGTGCTGGGATTACAGGCATGAGTCCAGTCAAATTTTTAGAAATAAAAACTAAAAGCAAAAAACCCCCACAAACCCCACATGTCAGTATTTCAGTGTTTACTTGAGGGAGAAATTGAGCCCTAACATACCCTTGTTGCATAAACTGAAATTTCAGTGCCAATTCCATCGCTTGTGTGTCCATCCAAAATAAAGACAAGTCTTTGCAGGAATGTCAGATGACTGTGGGACGGGCCAGGAAAGGAACAAAACCAGAGGCTTTGCATGAAAACAAACACCCACCTAAGCACATGGGGTTTGCCCTGCCCTGCAACTTGTTTGTCATCATAGATTTTCAGCAAGAATGAGCTTCAGTGCCATATTTCACTTAGGAGGAGGTGCTTATTTTGTTGATCGAATCACAATTTGTGATATTCATTACTGCATTGTAGCATGAAAGTAGAATGTCTTGAACTTAAATTTCATGAATTCACTGCTCAAATCTCCAGCTGGCTTTAAATGTCCTTTTGAAGGGGAGAAGGCAAGAGGGGGCATGGACTGAGGGTTATACTGCAGTAATCTTGCTATGCGATATCAGGCAGGTCCAACTAAAAAGGCAGATGTTTGTTTCACACGCATATGAACATGTTTCTGGCCCCAGCTGTCAAACGAGTTTTGTGTTTTCCTTGTCTAGTCTTGTTGACCTGCTATTTATTTTGGTCTTTTGATAAATAGGAAGTGTTGCTGCACTGCACTCAGGATTATGTTAAGTAACTATTAATATTACACAGATTGGAGGGATGAGAAGGGATTTAAAAAAAAGTAGAAGGGGAGAGTGATGCAACTCTAAGAAAATGAAATAACCTTTAAAATTTTAGAATTAAATTTATTTTGGGCCTTTTGAAATGCCTTTTTTTTCTCTTGAAACCTCAGATTCTGGATTTACATTTTCTGTTTTTGTTGGCGGTATATTACTTTGCTTTACGGTTGTTCAGACTGCGCACGGTGGCTCTCACTTGTAATCCCAGCACTTTGGGAGGCCGAGGCAGGTGGATCGCCTCAAGTCAGGAGTTCAAGACCAGCCTGGCCAACATGGTGAAACCCTGTCTCTACTAAAAATACAGAAATTAACCGGGCACAGTGGTGCGTGCCTGTAATCACAGGTACTTGGGAGGCTGAGGCAGGAGAATCGCTTGAATCCGGGAGGCAGAGGTTGCAGTGAGCAGAGATCGCACCACCGTATTCCATCCTGGGTGACAGAGCGAGACTCTGCCTCAAAAAAAAAAAAAAAAAATTCTTTAGAACAAACATCATCATTAATGATGACATGAAGGTTACGATTTGAGCACTAGCTTTTTTCATACAGGTCTAAAAATGGCTCTGCCCTAGTCTACCCTAGCAGAGATCTTATGTGTGGCTGGTTCAACTCAACATATCAGTATGATATGGGGAGAAAGGATGGGTAAGGCTAAAACCACAAGTTCTGAAGAGTGTGCTATATCCAGATTTTTTCCCTGGTTGTTCCAATACACCATGCGTTTTTTTTTTAATTTTAAAATTTATTTTTATTTTTGAGATAGGGTCTTGCCGTGTTGCCCAGGCTGGAGTACAGCGGTATGATCACAGCTCACTACATCCTTGGTCTCCTGGGCTCAAGCAGTCCTGTAACCTCAGCCTCTCAGTAGCTGCCACTACAGGTGTGCACCACCATGCATGGCTGATTATTTTGCTTTTTGTGGAGGCATGGTCTCATTTTGTTGCCTAAGCTGGTCTTGAACTCCAGGTTCAAGCGATCTTCTGGTCTCCGCCTTCCGCAGTGCTCGGATTCCAGGCGTGAGCCGCCGTGCCAGGCCTCACTGTGCGTGTTTTGACCTCCTCACCTTCGTCCTAAGATTTCTCCTGATTGAAAATAAATGACAATTTCTTCATGAAGCATTCTTTGTCTTAGTGTTTTCTGTATTTTTGCAATTCCTGTACTGCTTGGTTGGCACTTGATTTCCATAATTGAGTATTGTTAGTGAATTTTTCATATACCTATGGCTTGCCTCCAAAAATTTATTTTATTTTTTTGTGATGGAGTCTCACTCTATCACCCAGGCTGGAGTGCAGTGGTGTCATTTCAGCTCACTGCAACCTCCACCCCCTGGACTCAAGCGATTCTCTTGCTTCAGCCTCCCTAGTAGCTGGGATTACAGGCGCATGCCACCATGCCTGGCTAATTTTTTGTATTTTAGTAGAGATGGTGTTTTACCATGTTGCTCAGGGTGGTCTCGAACTCCTGAACTCAGACAATCCATCCACCTTGGCCTCCCAGAATGCTGGGATTATGGGCGTGAGCCACCGTGCGTGGCCCCAAAATTGATTTTTAAGTATTGTAGAACAGGGGTTTTATTATAGATATGGCTGTACCCCTGTTATTCCATAACACAAGTATTTTCAGACTGGGTGTTTGGTTCTTGGTTCACTGGTGGTGTGCAGCATGCCATCCTGCTATCCCCAGCTGCTGTCACGGTGCATCCTAAGTATAGAAATGTGACCAGCCAGTAATAGCCACTTGGACGCCCTTCTCCATATTTGACTTTTCTTGCTCTTAGGAGGCTTTTCCAGTAATCTGCGGGGGACCATGACCTTGCTCGCTCGTGGTGTTCCCAGCACCTCCACCAGACTCTCAGGGACTGGAAAGCTGTTCTGGGTGAACGTGGTCTACAGAGCTTTGAACTCTGCGATTGCAGCGAGCCATGCTTATAAATGCATGTTTAACACAGAAGGTTGTAGAGGAGATTAGGTACTTTAAATTTTGTATTATGCATTGTTTTCAAGATCTAATTATGTGTTGTTAGGAATGGCTGTTTTATTTCTACTTGTGGAAAAAAGCTGCCTGGAGTGTGTTTAATTTTTCTGATACAGCATCATAGACTGGTAAAGTAATATAGAAACCTCAGAGACCGTCTAACTCCTTCATTTTTATACAGAAGAACATGGGTGCCCACAAACAGGAAATAACTTGTGCAGTTTCAGGCCACTTTAACCACAGAGTCATTTTATTGCCTTTTTTTGTGGCTACTGATAGACTAGGCTTGCACTCACTAGATGCCCTTGTCATCAAAGCCCAGGTCTCTTGCTGCGCACAATCTACCTGTACATCTTTAAAGCAGGGTGTCCAATATTTTGGCATCCCTTGGCCACACTGGAAGAAGAAGAGTTATCTTGGGTCAGATATGAGATACACGAACAATATCTGATGAGCTAAAAAAAAAAATTGCAAAAAAATGTCTTACTATTTTGAGAAAGTTTATGAACGTGTGTTGGACCACATTCAAAGTCATCCGGGTGCACACATCCCTTGGGCTGCGGGTTGGACAAAGTTGCCTTCAAGCTTCACAACCTACTTTGCTCCTTTGTCCCCTCCTCCCATCTGATAAATTTATAGTTACAAGTTTTATTGTTCTTTGAGGTAGTCCATTTCACACTTTAATTACTAGTTGTGTGATTCTGTTTTGCCTGAGTTCCCATACAGCTAATTTGTTTCCATGCTTCGATGCAGGATTTTATCAGAAACTTTAAAGTATCCTGTGGAATATTACCAGCGCAGACTAGTTGTATTTGTGCTTGCTGTATTCTCTGTTTTAATGTTTTGTGTTAAACTTCCTTTTTCTGAGACACTGTGTACCATAATTTCTGAAATAAATGGAAGAAACAGGTATTACATTTCAAATGTCTCAGAACACTTTATAGGAACAGAGAACTAACCATGTATGTAAGGAATGATGAATTTTATGGAATTAACATATAACATCTCTTTTACCTATATTTTATAATGTGTCTTGGAGTCCATACTTTAAAATTCTCCCATTTTAAATGGATGCCCGTATTTGTAACTGACCAGATGGCCTAGATGAACTCTTGAATCATAATATTAGGTCCTTTCAGAAAAATCAAAGTGCCAATAGATTTGGAAACAAAATAGGTTAGCAAAGGAATGTAAATTGATCTTTGGCTTGAGATAACCAGTAACATACTTCAGTGAATGTTTTGTGGTGTGCGGGCTGTGTTTAAAAGGGAGCCCTAGTTGTTGCATATGCTAGACCACAGAATCTAGGAGGGTGGGGCCCATTCATTCCGATGACCGTGCATCTAGTTCCGTGCCTGCCGTGTGGTAGATGCTTCCTGGATATTTGCAGAATGAATGAATACTGTGGCATATGGGACTCATCGTGGTGATAAACCCTAAAACATGCACATCTTCAAGTCGTTATTTTAAGTGCTTTGGGGGAACTGGGCATAAGATAAAAGTAGGATTGAAGACAGCTGTCTGAGAGACGTACATTTCAGCCAGGATCTGAAATGTGGGTAAGATTTCTGCAAGGGAAGAGATAAGGATGGCTTTCCAGGAGGTACAGACAAGCAGATAACAAGTTTGAGCAACAGGGGGATCCCATGGACTTCATGGCTTGTGTCTTGTCATGTATGAAGGTACATATACCCTGTGTGTATATATCCTGTGTGAGGGTACATATGCCCTGTGTGTATGCCTCAGTCCCTGCTCATATTCTTTTCTCAAAGGTGAGGCATAGGGCCAGGTGCAGTCCTCAGCACTTTGGGAGGCCAAAGCAGGAAGATCACTTGAGCCCAGGAGTTGCAGACCAGTCGGCAACACAGAGAGACCACGTCTGTACAAAAAATTTAAAAATGTGCTGGGCATGGTGGTGTATACCTGTAGTCTCAGCTACTTGGAAGGCTGAGGCAGGTGGATTGCTTGAGGCCAGGAGTTCAAGGCTGCAGTGAGCTGTGATATCACCACTGCACTCCAGCCTGAGTGACAGAGCGAGACTCTGTCTCTTAAAAAAAAAAAAAAAAGTTGATGTGTGTTCATTGAGGACAAAGATGTGTGTGATGATGAGACTCAGGAGCACCCTGTGATCTTGTGGAAATCTTTTGAAGATGCCGTCTTAGATCACTCCCTTGGCTGAGCAGGAGTATCCTGCCAGGAGATGGGAACCCCACCTTAGACATCAGCAATCCGGAGGAGACGTTGGGAACAGGCCTCTCTGTCCTCACCTGTGGCTGTGATCTAAGCTGTGCCACAGCCTGGTGACCGCTCCTTGGGGCCACACTTAGGATGTTAGGGTGCTGTTGTGCTCTAACTTGGACCCCACGCAGTAGGGGGTGTGCTGGATTTGAGTACAGATGCCATGAGGTGCAGTTGGATAACCGTTTGTCCATAGCTCCAAAGAAGATATCTGAGGTAGGTGCAAGCCCTTCATCAGGGCTGATTTTTTTCCTGATAAGAGTCTGCTGTATTCATGTAGGAATATTTCTTCCGGTTCAGTTGGGTTTCGTATAGCCAGGTGTAAGGAATTAATCTTGTATGTTG
Source organism: Sapajus apella (assembly GCF_009761245.1). Classification (NCBI taxonomy): domain Eukaryota; kingdom Metazoa; phylum Chordata; class Mammalia; order Primates; family Cebidae; genus Sapajus; species Sapajus apella. The sequence goes on from NW_022437051.1 coordinate 2,306,681, forward strand.
AAGTGATTTGGGAGCCTTCCTTATGAAAAATCAGGTCATTTTTGGATTAAGTAATGTGACAGGGAGGTGGCGAGCTACTTCGGGGACAGGTTTTTCTTTGTTGGTTTTGGGACTCAGAGCCATTTAGAATTTATCATGTTTCATTAAGGTTTTTCTTTCCAGGTCAGAAAAATTCCTTTGGTCTGCGTCAGCATGTCTTGCTTGCTAGGGAGAAGTAAACAGGAGAGGGTAGGTCTTTCTTCTCTTAGGCTGGATGAGGTTCTTAAAGTTTTCCCCGGTTGGTTGTTTTGAATTGTTTCTTTTATAAATACGAGAGGAACATTCAATATTTTAGTTTTTAAAAATAGCACCCAATATAGCAGTTATTGGGCCTAAGGGCAGATCTCTGCCTGGAGATGTCTGTGACCTTATTTTACGTTTATGGTTGTCTCTGTTTCTTTTTTCTTTTTCTTTTTTGAGATAGTGTCTCTCTCTGTTGCCCAGGCTGGAGTGCAGTGATATGATAATAGCTGTCCACAGCCTCAACCTCCTGGGCTCCAATGATCCTCTCACTTCAGCCCCCTGAGCAGCTGGGACTATGGGTGAAGAATAACAGGCCTAATTTTATTTTTAAATTTTTTTTTGGAGAGATGGGATCTCACGATGTTGCCCAGGCTGGTTTTGAACTCCTGGCCTCAAGCAACCCGCCTGCCTCGGCCTCCCCAAGTGTTCTGGGATTACATGTGTGAGCCACCACACCTGGCCTGTGTTGTTCTTTCAAAGCTTTGAATCTAGCGCTTCCTGGAGCATGGAATGGGATGCATCTTAAGTTGTTTATCTGTGATAGGCAGTGTGAGGCAAAGTGTGACTTCTTCATGGTGAAATTAGCCTAGTTGCCTGGTGGATGATACAGCTTTTCTTATTCCATTTTTTCTGTTCTAAAAAAAGTTTTTCTTTTAAAATTTATTTTATTTTTTAAAATAACTTCAACTTTTACTTTATTTGTTTATTTTTGAGATGGTGTCTCATTCTGTCACCCAGGCTGGAGTGCAGTGGCGGGATCTTGGCTCACTGTCACATCTGCCTCCCGGGTTCAAGTGATTCTCCTGCCTCAGCCTCCCGAGTAGTTGGGATTACAGGTACCCACCAACATGCCCTGCTAAATTTTTTACATTTTACTAGAGATGATTTTACCATATTGGCCAGGCTGGTCTCGAACTCCTTACTTCAAGTGATCTGCCTGCCTTGGCCTCCCAAAATGCTGGGATTACAGCTGTGAACTGCCGTGCCCAGGCTCAACTTTTATTTTAGATTCAGGGATACTTGTGCGGGTTTGTTACATGGGTATACTGCATGATGCTGAGGTTTGGGGTACGGTTGATTTCATCACCCAGGTAGTGAGCATAGTACCCAATAGTTTTTCAGCCCTCTCCTCACCCTCCCTTCTCCTTCTAATAAGCCCCAGTGTTTATTGTTGCCATCTTTATGTCCATGTGTGCTCCCTTAAAAAATATCTTTTATTTTGGGTATTGTGACAATCTCCCTTCCTACTGTGTCCCCTTGGCAAACTTCTTGGAAGAGTCAGTGTGTCCAATGTGGATTTCCAAGTCAGCATCTGAGCCTAAGCTGTGCTTGACTGCAATATTACATGGTGTTGATCTCAGGAAAGACAAGTGTCCTTCCTATTCCTTAGTCTCTTCCTCTACAAAATACAGCCGAAAACATTTATCTTGCAGGATTGTCACACGGGAATGCAGGTGTCATGTCAGAAGTGCTCTGTAATCCTGGTGAGGGTGAAGGAATGGAATGGATTAGAGGTGGGCACAGTGCCAGGTGCCTGCTTTCATGGTGCTGATGGTTGTGAAGCTTGCAGATACAGATTTCGAGTTCTGTAGCAGAATTTCCTGTAGGTCCACACTTTAGGGACTTAGGCTTGGATTATTCCATATTCACTACCTTCCCTCAGTAAAGCCTTCTGTTTTCTGTCTACCAGTCCATCAGGTAACTGTACTACCCACACTGTTCATACCTTTCCACACTCTTACATCCACCAGGACTAGAGTGGGGAGAACTGGGTTGGCCAAGGTGAGTTTTGGCTTGCCATCTTTTCTCTGGGGTAAGAGTAAGATTTTTATCCGGGTGTAAACTTACTTCTTCTGCCTGAAGACCCACCTCTACAGGTGAGGACGAAGGTATTCATGTTGTAATTTGGGTTCCTTTTCATTGCAAGGAAATAGTATCTGGATGTCTTCTCTCCGCACGTCTGAAATGTTGTCTGGAATGTAAGCTAGAATAATCACACAGCATTTCTTGAGCCAGCTCTGAGGGACAGGATAAAGAGTGAATGGGGATGTTGATCCTGACATGGCCCGGCGTGTCCACTCATTTCTTTTGGCAGCTGGGAGAGCACAGCCCTGTGTTTGTTGATTATATTCTCCTAGAAACTTGTGTAAGTTCTTTCCAATACCCAATAGGGGTATTCTTTTTATTTTTTTCTAGGGCACACTAATTATGCAACACAGTGCTTTGTTCTTTGTTCTGGGCTAAAAAAAAGGCTGAAGATGGCCCCTGCCTTTGGAGATCTTATCTAGAGATAAACAAAATACCACGCATGTACAGGAAATAGGCTATTAAGTGACAAATGTGTTCTAGGTAAATATTTATTTATTTTGAGACAGAGTCTTTTGCCCTGTTGCCCAGGCTGGAGTGCAGTGGCATGGTCTTAGCTCACTGCAGCCTTCGCCTCCTGGGTTCAAGTGATTCTCCTGCCTCAGCCTTTAGAGTAGTGGGGATTACAGACACCCATCACCATACGCAGCTAGTTTTTTGGATTTTTAGTACAGACGGGGTTTCACCATGTTGGCCAGGCTGGTATCAAACTCCTGACCTCAAGTGATCCACCCGTTTTAGCCTCCCGAAGTGCTGGGATTACAGGTGTGAACCATTGCACCTGGCCTAGGTAAATACTTTAGTGCTGGAACACATTTCATAGAGGGAGTGTTTTTTCTTTCTTTTAGACATGGGGTTTGGGTCTGTTACCCATGCTGGCATATGGTGACCCCATCTTAGTTCACCTGCTGGCTTGAACTTTGGGCTCAAGTGATCCTCCTACCTCAGCGTCCACAATACCTGGGATTACAGGTGTGCACCCTGACATTTAAATTTTAATTGTTTTGTAGAGATGGGGTCTTGCCACATTTCCCAGGCTAGTCTTGAATTCCTGGCATTGAGTGATCCTCCTGCCCTGGGTTCCTGGAGTGCTGAGGTTATGGGTGCCAGCCACTGTGTCCAGCCAAGGGGATGGTTTTTGAACTGGATTTGGGAAGATATGTACAATTTGCATAGTTGGAACTCAGGGGATGAAAGCTTTCCAGATATGTGGAAGAGAATAAAAAGAAACAAAAGGATTAATTCACTCGACCAGTATTTAGTGAGCATCTGCTCTGTCTCAGACACTGTTTTAGGTGCTTGGGGTTATCAGTGAACAGAACCACTGAACATCCAGATATGGTGAGGCAACGCTGAGGCTGGTCACAAACTGGCTTGGGACGAGCTTTGAGTGCTTGGCCAAGGACATTAGATTTTGACCTTTAGAAAGTAGTGAGTCATTGGAAATGACTCATATTACAGGACAGTGACATAAAAGGAATATTTTGCGAAGATGAATGTAGCGAGATGTGGGACAGGATTCAGGAGATGGGGTGTAGACGCAGGGAGATGAATTGGACAGTCATCATATTATGGGAAAGGATGAAATGTATTCACTAGTTATTTAAGAGGACAAAAATTTAAAAGTGCTCATATATATTATGAAAAGTTAGGAAATATAGGCAAGCACTGCCAGTTGTGTATAGCAGTACACCCTTCAAACTAGGTGTGAAACAACGCCTGTGTAACTGTCTGTGACCAACATTGTGAATTGCTGTGTTGTGTTTCATTGATTGGGTGTGTTCAGCCTGTTCCTTACTTTTTGCGTGTTTAGCTAGTTTCCCGTTCTGTATTGTTATGTTTTAAAATATTCCATTTAGTATATGCATCTTGACCATGTGTCTTTCTCCACATTTTAAACTTCTGGGTCAATGGGCATATTTCATTTTAAGCATTTTGATGCATGGTGCCAAATTCTACTTCTCTGGCCAAAACTGTGTGTGGAATAGGAGCTGTATGTGAGAATGCTGGCTTCCTGTATTCTCATGAACCCTGGGTCATTAAATTCATTTAAAATTAATCTGGTTTCCCAGTTTGTTACGAACAACTCAGATAGTAGCTGAGAGAATCATACAAAGCACAGCTGTGTCAGTTGACCTCTGGTTGGGTTTGGCTGGTGGGAGACAGGAGGCTCCGTGATGAGATAGCCCCAAGATGGGTCCCTGCTCCCTCTCTGTTTCGGGCTGTGTCTCTGTAGCAGCCAAGTTTCTCCCCAAATTCCTGCTCCTGGCCCCAGGCCCTCCATTACTCCTGCTTCTGCTGCGGCGCTGCAGCCCTGGGTTCTGGTGCTACCTCCCCTTATTCCCTCAGCCCAGGGGTAGTCCTAGCTGCCTGCTACTGCTAGCCTGTGGGTGGCCCCTGCCTCCACTGCCGTCCTGGTTTAGAGTCATGACTCTTCTTACAAATCTTTGTACCAGTTCCTTGTATTAACTTCCCTTTCTTTAAAATACTTAGATGATTTGCATTTTCCTGGTCACACTTCCAATGATACATATTTATTCGTGTGTGTGTGTGTGTGTGTGTGTGTGTGTGTGTGTGTGTGTACAGGTGGAGCATCTGTCATCTGAAAATCTGAAATGCTCCAGAACGGGAACTTTCTGAGTCCTGACATGATGCCACAAGTGGAAAATTCCACACATAAGTACTTAACACAAACTTGGACTTAATACAAACTTTGTTTTGTGTAAAAAATTATTTAAAATACTGTATAAAGTTACCTTCAGGTTGTGTGTATACGACCTATTTGAAACATAAATGACTTTTTTGTTTAAATTTAGGTCCCATCTTTGAGAAATCTCAGGTGCATGCAAATATTCCAAAATCTGAAAGAATTGGAAATCTGAAACACTTCTGGTCCCCAGCATTTTGGGTTAAGAGGTTCTCACCTGTACGTGGACATGTGTACATGCACGTACTGTGTACGTGTGTGTATATGTATTTTTTTTAGTTGTTTGCAGACATGGCACTTGAAATACTTCAAAAACACATCTCCTTAAAATAAAGGTGTTTCCTTAAATATCCACAAAGCCGTTATCACACGGACAATTAAGAATCATTTCCTAAAGTTATCTCATATTTAGCCATATTAAAATTTCCCTCATTCTTCCCAAGAGGTCTTCTACAGTGAGTTCTGTTTTAACCCCAGCAAGGACCCAAACATGACTCAGTCCTTGAGTTTGGGTATTCCTTCTTAATCTTTTTGATCTAGAGGAGTCTCCAGTTTATTTTTTTAATGACAGAATTTTAACATTTTCTCTTGAAGTTTCTAATGTACAGTTTAGTGAAATGCACCACTGACACTTTACCTAGATTCACCAATTGTTAACATTTGCTGCATTGGTTTTCCGTCAATATAAACACACAGATGCACATTAGTAGTATCCATTTCTCTGTACTGAACCGTTTAAGACTAAACTACAGATATTATAACACTTCCCACCCATATTACTTAAGCATGCATGTCCTCACAACATGGCCATTCTTTTATATAACTATAGTACAACGATCACATTCAGAAAACTTATCAGTGTATGATTCCATTACCTAACCGGACAAATTTCTTCAGTTGGCCTTTCCTTTTTCACAGTGCTTTTTCTTTCCAGATGCAGGATCCAGTCCAGGACCATACATTACAATTAGATGTCAGATGAAGTGGACTTTTTTCTTCCTTTAAAGATCAGTGCAATTGCGTTGTAAAGACAAAAAAACAAAACGAAAAACCTCACATTCTGAATTTGTCTGATTGTTTCCTTATGGTATTGTTTACCTTGGTTCTTTAACCCCTGTATTTCCTGTAAAGAAGTTATGTTTTGATTAGGTTAAATCAGTAGGAATGAAAAAGGCAAGAAGTTGGTGTTGTAGGGGAGATAAGGAATAAGCTTAATGTATTTGAAGAAACGTAGGGCTCCATAAAAACATTGTCCAGTCACAAGTCACTTCCAAATGGGTATTCTTTGGTTTGTTGGGTACAATTTTCCTGGCAGGCTTTTGAAAGAAGCTCCTTGGAGGATTCAAACTGCTCCCAGGGTGAGGGGCGGTGAGAGGTGGATGTTTGGAGTGGGAGTGCTGGGGTGGGGGTTCCTGGTCTAAAGATGTGGCTTTAGCACTTCTCTGCACAGAGCCTAGAGTTGAAACAACACTGAGAAAGAGACTCTGACAGTGAACCCTGAAATTACCTGTATGCTTACAGGAGACAAATATGTATGTGTGTGTGTTCATGGGAACCATTTTAAAGACGTAGTAGCTAACCCATGCAACACAGTGTATAGAAGAGGTGCAGGGTGTTTCCGCTTCCTTTCTGATCTCCCCTCACCCCTCGTTCTGAATCACTGGTTCTCAATCTTTAGTGTGCATCAGAAACACCTGGAGGACAAGTTTAAATGTATTAATAGATGTCTGGGTCCCGCTCCCAGAGCCTTTTTCTTTTTTTTTGTAGGAACCAGGGTGTATCCCAAGCATTAGAATTTCCAACGTATTATCAGGTGATACTGGCCTGGACTCCCATTTGGAGAACCACCACTTTCAATCAGGATGTGGTTAGAACATGTAATAGGAATTTTAACAGAGTGGCTTTTCAGACTTGGTTTTAACAGCCTATATCTTTTATTCCTCCTCTCCCCGCTCTCCCCCTCCCCCCTCCTCCCTCTCCCCCTCCCCCCTCCTCCCTCTCTCCCTCCCCCCTCCCTCCTCCCCTTTCCCCCTTCCTCTCCCCCTCTTTCTTTTTTTTTTTTTTTTTTTTTTTTTTTTTTTTTTTTGAGGCAGGGTCTCACTCTGTCTCCCAGGCTGGAGTGCAGTGGCACGATCACTGCTTACTGCAGCCTTGACCTCCTGGGCTGAAGCAATTATCCCCCGGCAGCATCCCGATTAGCTCGGACCACAGGTGTGTGCCACCACACCTGGCTAATTTTTGTGTTTTTAGTATAGATGGGATTTCATCATGTTGGCCAGGCTAGTCTCAAACTCCTGACCTCAAGTGATCTACCCACCTTGGCCCCCCAAAGTGCTGGGATTACAGGCATGAGCTACTGTGCCCAGCCCTGATTTTTAAAATTTTTTGTAGAAACAGGATCTCACTGTGTTGCCCAGGCTGGTCTCTTTAACTCCTGGGCTCAAGTGATCCTCCTGCCTCTTCCTCTCAAAGTGTTGGAATTAGAGGCATGGGCCACCATACCTGGCCCTTTTTATTAAAAGGAATATTTTATAGGCCTCGCCTTTTATTTATTTTAATTAATTTATGAGACAAGGTCTCACTTTCTTATCCTGCCTGGAGTAGAGTGGTACAATCATAGCTCACAGCAGCCTCAACCTTCCAGGCTCAAGTGATCCTCATGCCTCAGCCTCCTGAGTGGCTGGGACGACTGGTACCTGCCACCACGCCTGGCTAAGGTTTTTTGTTTTGTTTTGATTTTTGTGTTTTATAGAGACAGGGTCTTGCCATATTGCCCAGGCTGGTCTAGGACTCCGGAACTCAAGCGGTCGGCCATGGCCTCTCAGAGTGCTGGGATTGCAGGCCTGGGCCACCACGCCTGGCCTGGAATTATGCACTATATTAACAAATGAAGCTGTTGAGAAGAGGCTGGGAGGAGGGGCTGTGCAAAGAAGACAAGGAACCCTGACCCTTCAGATTGGAAACTGTCAGTGTTAGTCTGAGAAAGGACTTGCGAATGAATGAGTCAGCAGACCTGGGTCGGAGTCCTGGCCGACAGCATTTATGAATCGTCACCTCTTGCCAGCAATTTATGCTCTCTGAGCCTTAGTTCTCTCATCTGAAAATAGGAATTATAAGCTCTCTTGGCACCTGAGATAATGCACATAAATGCAGTTTTTAAAATGATAAAAGGCAGCACAGATGTAACTAGTGGTGACTGCTGTCTCATTCTTGCCTCGCCCTGTCCTTTGCCAGCCTTAGTCTGAGGCCATGCCCTCAGTTTCTGTAGAAAGATGGAGGAGTTGAGGGACTTCCATGACTTTGTGTTGGCACAAATGTCATGTCAAACTTGGTTTTAACAGCACACACCATTTTTTCCTCCCTCCCCTCCCCTCCTCTCATCGATGGGCTGATTTCCATGTTACTGAATAATATGTGACTCTATGAGAGATTACGTATTCGTTCTAATAAAACAGAATGCCAGAGTTATTTCTTGGAGCTTGGACCTCACCTGGTTTCATGCCGCCATTCTCATTTTTGATTGATTGGATACATGGAGCTGTCTACCTGTCAAGGGAGGCAGCAGGTCTGCGGTTTGCTCTGCGTTGTGTTGTGCTGAGGTTTTGGCGTTGGTGGTGGGTGTGGTTTGGAGTGGAGAGGTGGGGGCTGAGCAGTGTATTTAGCATGAGATACTAGCCTCTCCTTTGTGGGGATGCAGGTCATTATTTTGTTGTTGAATATCAGCTATGACGTCTGACTGTCTGTGTCTTCTCCCTTAATTGAGAAGGCAACAGAAACATTTAAATAATGTTTAGCAGTGTTCCTGTAACAAGATTGAAAATGGGCCCTATGTTTCAGTTTATAGGAAAAGAATGGCTTTTTTTTTCTCCTGAGACAGGGTCTCAGCCTGTTGCCCAGGCTGGAGTGCAATGGTGCAATCAGAGCCCACTGTGTCCTCTACCTCTCGGGCTCAAGTGATCCTCCTGCTTCAGCCTCCAGGGTAGATGGGGCTATAGGCACACGCCACCATGCCCAGCTAATTAAAAAACCAAAACCACAACAAGAAAAAGAAGTTCTTGGTAGAGATGGGGTCTCCCTGCATTGGCCAGGTTGGTCTCGAAATCCTGGGCTCAAGCAATCCTCCTGCCTTTGCCTCTCAAAGTGCTGGAATTACAGATGTTAGCTACTGTATATGGCCAATTGACACTTTAAAAATGGAGCTGATTAAATCAGGGAAAGTCAGAATTGCATGTGTGGCATCTGTCTTGAAATGCCGAAGATTTTTTTTTTTTTTTTTTTTGAGACGGATTCTCGATCTGTTGCCAGGCTAGAGTGCAGTGCTGCAATCTCGTCTCACTGCAGCCTCTGACTCCCTGGTTTAAGCGATTCTCCTGCCTCAGCCTCCCGAGTAGCTGGGATTACAGGCACATGCCACCATACCCAGATAGTTTTTGTATTTTTAGTAGAGATGGAGTTTCACCATATTTGCCAGGCTGGTCTTGATCTCCTGACTTGGTGATCTGCCTGCCTCGGCCTCCCAAAGTGCTGGGATCACAGGCATGTGCCACTGTGTCCAGTTCAAAGATTCATTTCTTTGAAGAACAGAACTTCAGAATGTATTCTAAAAATGTTTGTTTTTGGTTTAAATTAGAGAACTGCGTACCTAGAGAGTCTAGAGAGAAGCATAATTCCTGCTGATCGTGCTTGCTCTTTTATTGACTCTTAACAATGAAATATTTTAGATGTCTGAGGGACATTTTTAAAAATAAAACAAAAAAATTGCATGTTTTTATTTATGATATCACTAACTAGGATTTATTTGTCTTGGCAAGGTGACTATCATGTGGCTGATCTTGCTGGTGGATGCTGGACTGTAAACTGTGAGCCGTGGTTATTGTTTAAAGGACTTTTCAAACTAGTTTCTCTCCAGTTTTTGTGTTTCTCAACCTGACATGTGTGCACATGCTCAGATAGCGCTACCAGGGTTGTCATGAAAAAGGGCAGAGCTTTCTTTGGGAGAGGTTGTCTTTTGCAGCTCTTGTACCTGGTTCTTTTGATACTGACTTTTATATTTTTATGTAAATTGCATATCTCGTTTCCTTTTTCTTTTTGTCATCTACTGACTTAACATGGAAGGTTTAACCTATTTCACTACCCTGTGTGTGCTGTGTCCCCACTCACAGATAGGCACTTCTAGGATCTCTGTTTCTTCGCATGTGTTTGTGTCTGTCTTTCTCCTTGCTCTTACACACATATTTTTTTAGACTGCTTTGTTACAAATTAGTTACAGATTTCATTAATATTCCAGGTTCACATTATTTTTATTATTAAAGATGCTTATAGCTGCACCACGTATGATACCTCGATTACCTTTTCTTTCCTTCACGACTTTTGCGCTTTCCCTGAAACAGGAATGTTTTTTCCTTTGGTTGGCCTTCTGTAAATTTGTAACTAATCAGCCTCAGCTTTAGTCAGTTGTTAAAGTGTGTCTTGCTGTGTTTAGTTGCAGTGGGTACTCTTTCAGTGCCATCTTGAAGAGGTCACATGTGGGGTGTCTGGACTGGTCACTCTGCGTCTGGTTTGCAGCTGATGTCCTGGAATCTGGGATCCACCTTCACTGTCATCCCAGGAGCTGTTTTCTGTGTTACGGCTCCCGTTTACTTTCTTTCTTTTTGTTTTTTTGATACGTAGTTTCGCTCTTGTCCAGACTGGAGCGCAAGGGCACGATCTCGGCTCACTGCAACCTCTGCCTCCCGGGTTCAAGTGATTCTCCTGCCTCAGCCTCTGAGTAGCTGAGATTACAGGCATGTGCCACCACACCCGGCTAATTTTGTATTTTTAGTAGAGACGGGCCTTCTCCATGTTGGTCAGGCTGGTCTCAAACTCCCGACCTCAGTTGATCTGCCTGCGTCCGCCTCCCAAAGTGCTGGGATTACAGGCGTGAGCCACCGCACCCGGCCATGTCTCTTGTTTTCATATGCTGTCTGTGTCATTCTCATTCACAGGTTATTGTCTTATTTTGTTGGAACACATCTTCTAGTGACAAAGGGGGTAATATTTTTGAAAACATTGCATTTCTGAGAAATACCTTTTTTCTGCTTTAATACTTTACTGGTATTTGGGCAAGATGTAGAATTCTAGGATGGGAAATTCTTGTAGGAATTTTGAAGTCACTGGTAGATGATTATCTAGATTTCAGTATTGCTCGGATTCCTTCTCTCTCACTGCGGCCTGTTGTATTTTCTGGAAGTTCTCCTCCCCTAACCCCTGCCAATCTTCTGTTTTTCTTTTTCTTTTTTTGTGATGGACTCTCACTCTGTCACCCAGGCTGGAGTGCAGTGGTGCGATCTCAGCTCACTGCAACCTCCGCCCCCCGGGTTCAAGCGATTCTCCTGCCTTAGCCTCCCCAGTGGCTGGGATTATAGGTGCCTGCCACCGTGCCTGGCTAATTTTTGTATTTTTTGTAGAGACAGGGTTTCATGATGTTGTCCAGGCTAGTCTCGAACTCCTGACCTCAGGTGATCCACCTGCCTTGGCCTTCCAAAGTGCCGGATTACAGGTGTGAGCCACCACACCCAGCCCAGTCTTCTGTTTTTCTTTTGTGCTCTGATATGCCTTGGCGTATGTCTGCTTTCATACGTTGTGTTGGGGTCTCTATGGAACTTTTTAATGTGGAAACGTCATTTTGGGGAATTAACTTGAAATTATTTTTGGTTATTTTTCTGTTTTTCCAATTCTGTTTTTCTGGAACTCCTGTTACTCAGTTGCTTGACTTACTTGACCGGTCTAATTTTGTTAGTAGCCTTTCTATTTTATCTTCTTTGTCTTTTTTTTTTTCCCCCCCAACTTCCTAGGGGAGATATTTTCAACTTCTCTTAACATTCCTATTAAGCTCTTCATTTTTTGCATTTTATTTATGTTTTTAGACAGCATCTCTGTCATACAGGCTAGAGTGCAGTGGCCCAGTCATAGCTCACCATAGCCTTGAACTCCTGGGTACAAGCAATCTTCCTGCCACAGCCTCCTGAGTAACTGGGACTGTAGGTGCGTACCACCACACCTGCCTTATTTTTAGTTTTCCTTTTTTTCTTTCCTTTTTTTTTTTGTGTGTGCAGATGGGATCTTGCTGTGTTGCCCAGGCCGGTCTTTAGCTCCTGGACTCAGGTAGTTCACCTGCCTTGGTCTCCAAAGCATTGGGATCTTTTTTACAGGGATGAACCACTGTGACTGGCCCGTTTTTTGTATTTTAATTTGAAAATGCTTTTTTTAAAAAAGAATTCTCCCTCAGCACATTTCTCCCTTTCTTGCTTTTCTCCCTTCTCATCTTCCTCTGCAGCCTGGATGTACTGTCATCTGACCTCTCTTAGGATATCCGTGATGGACTTTTAATAGCATCTTTTTATACAGTCTCTGGTTCTTTCAAGTTGTGTTTATTTGTTTTGTTCTCTCTTCATCCTTGGGGTGTTCTTAAAAGCCTGTCTCTCCATGGTTGGCTCTGACTTAAGGCACTAACGGTAACTTGAGAGCCCTGAGTTCGGGCCAGGGCGCTTACACTGTGCGCTTCACTGGAGAGTCCCTGGACTGGGCCAGATTCCCCACGGCCTTTTCTCTTTAGATGAACAGAGGCCCAGGGAAAGATCTTCCCGCCTCTAGTCTGGGGGGCATGAGCCCTGGCTGCCATTCTGGGAGCAGGTGGAAGCAAAGGGCCGGATTTTTCTACAGTCAGTACATAAATGTTGACGTATCTCCTCTCATTTTCAACAAGGCACCTCTGTAATTGTTCCTCCTCTAGTCCGGACCTGCTGTCTGAGCCTGCAGTGAACTGCCAGGGGTTGGCAGGGGCTGTCGCTGTGCTGTGTGGAAGCACTGGGAAGCGGGGGCTTTAATTGCTGCCTAGACTTTCGTTATTTTTCCTCCCATCTTTTGAATTTATTATTATTACTTGTTCTGAGATAGGGCCTCACCATGCCCAGGCTGGAATGCAGTGACACAGTTGTGGCTGACTGCAGCCACGACCTCCCCAGGGTCAAGTGATCCTCCCATCTTAGCCTTCTAGGTAGCTGGGACTACAGGCATCACTACCATGCCCAGCTCTCTCTCTTAAAAAAAAAATTAAAATTGTTTTATTATTATTGTTTTGAGATGCAGTGTTGCTCTCTTGCCCAGGCTGGAGTGCAGTGGCGCAATCTCAGCTCACTGCAGCTTCCGCCTCTCGGGTCAAGTGATTCTCCTGCCTCAGCCTCCTGAGTAGCTGTGATTACAGGTGTCTGCCCAGCTAATTTTTTTTGTATCTTTAGTAGAGACAGGGTTTCACCATGTTGGCCAGGCTGGTTTAGAACTCCTGACTTCAAGTGATCCACTTGCCTGGGTCTCCCAAAGTGCTAGGATTACAGGAAGAAGTCACCCCACCCAGTCAAAATTGTTTTATTATTTTAAGAGACAAGCTAACTGCAGCCTTGAACTCCTCGGCTCAAGAGATCCTCCACCTTAGCCTCCCAGCTAGCTGGACTATAGGCACAGGTGCACATTGCCACACCTGGCTGATTTTTTTTCAGTGTTTTGTAGAGATGCTGCCTCACTGTGTTCCTCAGACTGGTCTGGAACTCTTGGACTTGAGTGATCCCCCTGCCCCTGCCTCCCAAAGTGCTGGGAACGGAGGCGTGAACTCCCGTGCCCGGCTTCTTCCCATCTGTGTCACTGTGTTCTGACATTCTTGGCTCTCCCATTCCAGACCCTCTTACAGGCTCTGCAGGGGAAGTCATGCGGCTCCCTGGCTTTCCCCACAGTTTCCTTGGGGTTTCCTTTCTCAGTTCTGCAAAATGTGTCGCCTCTGGGCCATCTGCTTCCCAGCTTCCAAAAATTGTGTTTCCCTCACTTCCCTCTGTTCTCTTTGTCTTCGTGGGATTATGCTTGGAAAACAACAACAGCAACAACAAAATCCTCGCAGGTATTGTGGTTTCAGTGGGCTTGCAGGAGGAAATAAAAATAAAAGCGTATCTGCCTGATACGATGTTTTTAGCCTTTCATTTTTATCTTTGTGTTCACAGTGTTCTGAATCACCTCTGCCAGCCCTCCCTCTGCGCACACCCTCCTTCCCCCTGCTCAGGGTCCTCCCCTTGTGCCCTGGCCCTCCCGTTTGCTCATTTGTTAAGAGCCGATTCTGCTGAAACCCCCCCGTAAACCGAGCTTTCCAAGTAAGAGCGATCTTTCCTTCCTGAATTCACAAAACATTTTCTTTTTTTGGGTGTAGTTTTTTTTTGAACACATGGGCTTCCTCTTTTTTTTATGACTTATGTTTTGTCAGATAAATTTTATTTTATTTTTGAGACAAAGTTTCGCTCTGTTGCCCAGGGTGGAGTGCAGTGGTGTGATCTCAGCTTACTGCAACCTCCACCTCCTGGGCTCAAGTGATTCTCCTGGGACTACAGAAGAAGGAGGAGCTGGGACTACAGGCGTGTGCCATCATGGCTGGCTAATTTTTGTATCTTTCATAGAGACAGGGTTTCATCATGTTTGGGTGACCTGCCTGCCTTGGTCTCCCAAAGTGCTGGGATTATAGGTGTGGGCCATTGCACTTGACCTGTCAGATATATTTTAATTTCTGACATTGGGTGATGATGGTTTCTTTGCCTTCATGCAATGCTTTGCATGTAGTAAGTACTCAATTTTTTTTTTTTTTAAATCAACATGGATTTTTCAGTGATCTTTTTCTGGTCTTAAGTTAGGCAGGATATTGACCATTGTGGTATGCCATGATTAATGCAAAAGTAGGGTGTTATTTCTACTAGCAGATACTTTTCTTGAAATTTGCACATGCAGGTAATATGCATTATACAGGTCATAACTCACAAAAGTTCATTAACTTGCTGCATAGTATAAAGATGCTGCTTATAGAATCTGAGAGGTTTCCTGCACGTAGGCTAGGACTTTGCACTGTTTTCTCTCACCACATCTTGCGGTGGAGTGGGCATCAGCATGCCTTGTAACTTGCATCTTGTAGGGTCACCTCTGCTTACATTCTAACTTAGTCTTAGGAAATGTTCTCTCTAGCATTAGGCCAGGTCAAGCTCATGTTCCTCCGAATAAGAGCAGTGATTCTTCATGTGGTTTTGTCTCCAGGTTTTTTCTGTGGGTTTGGACCCATCCTCGGGAACTTTGCCCCCCAAGGTCATTTGCTGCTTGATCATCTGTGTGATGGATGAACTCCTCTCCTCATTTATTGCTGTGTATGATGGATTTTTGGTTGTCATAATATACAATTAGTGTTTAAGTCTTTCATTATTTTAAATGGACATATCCTGAATGAGAAACATTCTTCTTTTTTGATTGAATGTTGTATCATGATTAGTAACCCAATGACTGATACAATTTTTATAGAATTAGTGTTTATTGGTAGTATAGAAAGTGGCTTATCACAACTTTTATCTTCCCCCTAAGACATGGGGCGTCACTCTGTTTCCCAGGCTGTAGTGCAGTGGTGCAGTCATAGCTCACTGTGGCCTTGTACTCTTGTGCTCAAGGGATCCTCCTGCCTCAGTCTCTCAGTTACTTGGGACTGAAGGTATGGGTCACTATGCCTTGACCTCCCAAAGTTTTGGGATTACAGGAATCAGCCACCAGGCCACACCTTACCACAGTTTTTTTTTTTGTGTGTGTGTGTGCAGCTACATTTCTAAGTGTCTATGGACCGGACAGCAAAGATTTCTACCATTATTATTTTAAACTTTTTAATGCAAACTACTACAAAGTGGAATCAATAAGTATGCTCCAACGTTTTCTCTGTTGGGTATTTGACTCTTCCCTTGAAAATACAGCAAGTCCTCTGTTTATTGAGAGGGAATTATGTTATGAAAGCTGCCAGTGAAAATCTCCCAAGAGACCACTGTTCTAAGGAGTTGTATTTTTCAGTGGCAAAAATATCCTTCATGGTTTATAAACTCTAGTGGGAGGAGGTCATTTTTATATGATTCTTTTTTAAATGCAGCATGCTCTGTTGGGGTTACTATTGTTGTCCTGCTGAGTTATCTTCAAAAAGTCATATCCATTCAGCACATTTTTATGGAGTGGCATTTAATAAGTGGCAGCCTGGTATTTGCCTTGGCATGACGTTACCATGACTGCTTGGCATAGCTGAGCGTTGGGTCAGGACCCCTCCAGAGGCAGGAGTCGACAGTTGACTCTCAAAATTAGAAAACCCTTGATCAGTTAGTTGGAGGATGATAAGCCAAGTTTATAGAGTATTTTGAAGAGGGGGGTAACACATTCTGCTGATAGACCTAATAAGATGCGGACAGACAACAGACTTGGGTTGAGCATTGTGGAGGCCGTTGTGGATGTGATGGGTGGTTTTGGGAGTGTGGGAGAAGAGCAAGCCTGATTGGAATGGGGTTATGGGAGGAGACACCCTCAAAGCAAGCATAGACAATTCTTTAAAATATTTTGCTGTCAAGAGGATCAAAGAATTGGTATAATAACTGGAAGGTAAAGTAGGGTCAGTGAAGGTTTTGTGCTGCATGTGTAAAAATAATTCACAGCCTTTAAAGACTCAAACTTGACACCTGACTACTATCTTCCATATGATTGTAGTTTTTAGGAACATTAACAGTGGGACAGGCTGGGCTCAGTGGCTCATGCCTAACATCCCAGCACTTTGGGAGGCTGAGGTGGGAGTGCTGCTTGATCCCAGGAGCTGGAGGCTGCAGTGGGCTATGATTGCATCATTGTACTTCAGCTTGGATGACAGAGCGAGACTCTGTCTTAACCAAGGAAACAGTGGGCGGGAGTTAGATTGCTGATCTGATTTGCGGGTGTGATGGTCAGGAAGAGCTCTTGGTGAAGTGGATGCCTGTGGAAGTCCTGATGGATGCACAGGGTCTGCCTGGAGGGTAAGGTGGGATCCAGGCATCGGAGGCCTTGGGCACGAAGTCAGGGGTGGGGGTGGGTGGATGGAATTGTGCAGGGCCTGAGAGGGGCTGGGGAAAAGGCGAAAATGTAGCAAGTTCTGAGGGTGAAGTTACGAGGTTGAGAAAGTCCATAGGTGGGGATTTAATTCCAAGGGGTGGCTGCAAATGTTGTAAAGGCTGCAGATAATGATTTCATCTGGAGGGAGTTAACAGGGTTATGAGGCTTAAAGAATGGTTTCACAATTCACATTTTGGCGGTCAGCGTGCTTGTGTGTGTGTGGAAGTATTTTCAAAACAAATGGTTGATATTTAAGTTTTTGGGCCACCCTTGAGCTTGCTTGGTGGGAAGAGGTGGGCAGGATGTGGTTTTCTAAATGGCCAGGGGGCACCTCTTCCTTATCCACCCCCAGGACATTAATGACTTTCAATTTTCCTTGAAGAGGAAATACCATTTACCATTAGTAAACGGTTTTGGAATTTCATTCTTTGGGGACTCAACACATCTGGAGATGACAAATTCTGGAGCTGTCTCAGTGGCAGGTGTCCCAAGGACTCCTGGATGACATTGTCATTAGGATTCATGTGCAGTCAGAATAGGTTCCACAAATGAAGAAGATGCCAAGGTGTGTGTGTGTGTGTGTGTGTGTGTGTGTGTGTGTGTGTGTGTACCAACTTATTCTCAGTGTTCTAGATAAATGATTCCTTTCATAGAGGTCCAGACAGATGAAGGTACAGAGGAGTTTGGTTATTTGCATAATGGTTTTAATGGTGATGTTTAAAAACTTGGAGAATTAAGGTCTGAGCTCTTGCTGTACTGGTTAAAAAGTGACAAAGATTGGTCAGTCTGCATTTTTTTTTTTTTTTTGAGACGGAGTTTCGCTCTTGTTACCCAGGCTGGAGTGCAATGGCGCGATCTCGGCTCACCGCAACCTCCGCCTCCTGGGTTCAGGCAATTCTCCTGCCTCAGCCTCCTGAGTAGCTGGGATTACAGGCACGCGCCACCATGCCCAGCTAATTTTTGGTACTTTTAGTAGAGACGGGGTTTCACCTTGTTGACCAGGATGGTCTTGATCTCTTGACCTCGTGATCCACCCGCCTCGGCCGTCTGCATTTTTTAAATAAGTGTTCCATTTTCGTGATTCTTGGGTATGCTTTGTTAGAAATGGACTTGGAGAGCTTCTTAAGAATGTAGATTGTCAAAAACAAACAAAAGAAGAAAAGAATATAGATTCTCCCCACGCCCCTGCCCCAGGGTCTTAGTACATCTGGAGTAGGGTCCAGGAATCTGTATTTTAACTCTCATTAATTGTTTGCCTCCTTCTTCCAAGCTTTGCTTCAGGAAAGAACTATGTCAAACATCACATTTTAGATTTGAAGAATGGAGTGTTACCTTGAACTTTTGGATAGCAGTTCTGTGTTGCAGAATGAATGCAGTAGGGAATGGTGAAACATACAATTTAGTATATTTTCATTTGAATATGTACATGAGAGTGATGTGGAAGTTCAGAAACACACAACTGTGTTCCTTCTTCAGATAATTTGAAAGCAGTGTTTTAAGGATTTTAAAATATGTGTTCACCAGATAGAAGTGTATAAAATTTCAATTGATGTCCCTTTTTTCCCTCCTCTCCAATTCCACTGCAGTGATAACCACTGCAAATTTCGGTGTGTATGTTTAGGTGTGTGTGTGTGTGTGTGTGTGTGTGTGTGTGTGTGCGCGCGCGCGCGCGCACGTGTGATTTTGCCTCTCTAAAAGGAGTCTCAAACCACACAGGAAGCGCCTTGTTCACGATGGTCTTGTCAGCATCCTTCTGCGTCCCTATCTTTAGACCTGTTTGTAAGAAACACTTTGAGCCACCAGGGTGTGCACACTACTTTTTACAGATGAGCAAAAATATGAATTCTTCAGACACATACTATATGCTGTTTGCTCTTTAGAATGTTTCTGTAGATTGCATTGGGTGAATTGATAAGTATTTCATATATTGGGCAATAGGAAATCTAGTATGTTTTAGAGAAATCAGTATTTCTTATGCAGTACATATTGCTGGTTTGTGCAGTTCCTATCATAATAGAGTATCAGCATCAGAGGCAGAGGGAAGAGTGTATATGAGTCACTCCATCATAAAAGGAGCAGTAACTTAATACCAAACTGAGGGTGCTGCCTGAATTCTAAATCAGTTACAGCATTGTTGATACGGTCGATTCTTGTTTATGGGCAGGAAGTTATCGTGGTTTAAAATGTCTGATTCCCTTTTGGTGATGCTAACTTGCTATAATCAATGTTTCTGTTCTTTCCTTTAGGATCCAAACTACTGGATACAGGTGCATCGCTTGGAACATGGAGATGGAGGAATACTAGACCTTGATGATATTCTCTGTGATGTAGCAGATGATAAAGACAGAGTAAGTTCAAGTCCCAGGGAACCTGCTCTGGGTGCATTGTTTCTGAGGGCTGGGGAGTGGGTGCGATTCTTTTCCTTTCTGTTTTAGACATATACTTTAAATTACGTTTGAGTCACCCACACTAGCATATTTTCTTTTATAGTAAGTGTCACAACTCTTCGCTGCCCTGAATACCAAGGTATAATGATTTTCTCGATACCTGGGACTTAACGCTAAGTTTTAGGGTTTTAAAATTACAGCTTTGCAATGGAAGTATCACAAAAAGATTTTTGTGCCTTATTCCGCCTTAATTTAACCAAACATAACACCTTTCTTGACAACTCGGGCCTGTCCTTTTCATCTCTGTGTCACACAGTATGCAGCAGCTCTGTTCTGGTCCCAGTGTTGGCCAGAGAGGATCCATCCCGACAGCAGCCTGTGCAGCCCACTGCGTTCCTGTGTGATGGGCGAGTGTGTCCCGGGCAACTCCCTCATCTCTCAGGAAGCTCAGCCTTTTTGTGTGATGGGTGAATGTGTTCCGGGCAGCTCCCTCATCTCTTAGGAAGCTCGGTTTGCTGTGTGATGGGCAAGTGTGTTCCGGGCAGCCCCGTCGTGCAGGGTCTGGCTCTCAGGAAGCTGGGCCTTGCTGTGTGATGTAGGAGTGTGTGCTGGGCATCCCTCCTGTGCAGGGCCTGGCTCTCAGGTTGCTGGGCCTTGCTGTGTGATGGGCGAGTGTGTCCTGGACAGCCCTCCCATGCAGGGCCTAGCTCTCAGGCAGCTTGGCCTTGCTGTGTGATGGGTAAGTGTGTCTTGGGCATCTGCTCCATGCAGGGCCTGGCTCTCAGGTAGCTGGGCCTTGCAGTGTGATGGGTAAGTGTGTCTTCCCATGCAGGGCCTGGCTGTTAGGAAGCTCAGCCTTTTCTCTGTCCGTGCTCTGTGCTGTGTGTGCTTCCCCCGTCTTTGCTGTGGTCTGTGAACTTGGCTCCTGGACATAACCACCTACTGCACTTCCATTTTTTTCTGTACTCTTGAGAGGAATGAGGAAGAGGAGGAGGAGAGGGAGGAGGAAGGTTCAGCACTTTGAGAATTCGTGACGGGATGTTTGGCTCTGTGTGTAGAAGTCAGCAAGTTCTTTTTGGAGACAGGGTCTTGCTCTGTTGCCCAGGCTGGAGTGCGGTGGTGTGATCACGGCTCACTGCATCCTCCACCTCCCAGGCTCATGTGAGCCTCCCACCTCAGCCTCCTGAGCAGCCAGCCATGCCCACTAATTTCTAAATTACTTGTGGAGACAGGATCTTGCTATGTTGCTCAGGCTGCTCTCAACTCCCATGATCAAGTGATCCTCCCACCTCGGCCTCCCAAAGTGTTGTGATTGCAGGTGTGAGCCACTGTGCCAAGCCCAGCAAATTCTTTATGGTTCTGAGGAGACTTGAGCAGGCTTCTGGAGCCATCTGGCCCCTCCTTTTGTATTTGGCTTACAAGGAATTGCAGAAGGGCTCATAGCCACAGGTGTAGATGCATCAGCAAGGTTGTATGGAGGCAACGACCTGGTTGGCTGTCTCCTAAAACCTCGCTGTGTGGCACAGGGTATTCAGCCAGCCAGGTTATATCACAAGGTCGGAAGATGGTAAGGTCACCGGACACTCACTCTGCGTCCTACTGGGGCTCCCTCTGGCTCCTGGCCCTCACTTCCCGGCCTGCTGTTCTTGTCCTCTGCTGCGAGATGGGTGCGCACAGCTGTTGTGTCTCGTTCACACCTGCATTCCTGACAGCATCGTGCCTGGCTGAGAGTTGGGGCATGTCGTAAATGTTTTCTTGAAATTTCAAGTAAAACAAAAAACATCAAATGCCAAATATTGTATAAATTCGGAAGATTAGATTCACTTAGCACCTGTCGTAGTGGAGTCCGTCACAGGTGGCTCCTGTGGGCGAGGAATACCTTGTGTCAACAAACCCAGAACTCCCTGCTGTCTTAAGTTTTGATGCTGTTTTTCTTGGTGCCATTTCTCCTTCTTGGGCTTTTCAGTGAGCCAGGCTTAGGGTAACTCAAATCCTTTTCTGCAGTCCACGTGAAGAGTGCCATCTTTCATTTATTGTGTGGCTAAATTCCAGTGTTTAAGGCAACTACAGAGATTTATGAAGAATTTAAACAGGTGTTCTTTCTCCAGAAGGAGATCAGAAAGGGATGAATTAATGTATCGATCTCTCAGTGGCTTCCTCTTCTTCCTTCTTGTTACATCTTTTTCTGTGTTTTGTTTTTCTCTCCTCCCTCTGTTTCTCTATTCCTTTCTCTTGCTATTATTTCCTGTGTAAAAATAGCACAACTCTGGTTGGGTGTGGTGGCTCATGCCTGTAATCCCAGCACTTTGGGAGGCCGAGGTGGGTGGATCACAAGGTCAGGAGTTTGAGACCAGCCTGGCCAACATGGTGAAACCCTATCTCTACTAAAGATACAAAAAATTAGCCGGGCATGGTGACCCTGTCTCTATTAAAGATACAAAAAATTAGCTGGGTGTGGTGGCACATGCCTGTAATTCCGGCTACTCAGGAGGCTGCGGCAGGAGAATCACTTGAATCCGGAAGGTGGAGGTTGCAGTGAGCCGAGATCACACCATTGAACTCCAGGCTGGGCCACAGAGCAAGAAGACACTGTCTCAAAAAAAAAAAAAAAAAAAAAAAAAGCACAACTCCTTATGAGGAAAAATTGGAAAATGCAGATACATACAAAGGAGCTAATCACCTGCCTTGCTGCTGTTGCTGAAAGCTCATCGCTATTGTTTGAGATTTTCATCCTGACTTGTCCCTTTCTTCAGATACGTAATCTTTTTCTCTAAAGAGACTTGAATAGTTTTTTTTTTAAATTTTGAGGTTAGTATATGTATATATTTCTGTGTCCATGAACCATAGCTATGCCAACATGGCTGTGCAGTGTTTTGTTTTAATTTAATTTACTTACTTAGAGACAAGGTCTCCTTCTGTCACCCAGGCTGGAGTGCAGTGATGCAATTATATAGCTTACTGCAACCTCAGCCTCCTAGGCTCAAGTGATCTTCCTGCCTCAGCCTCTTTTTTTTTTTTTTTTAAATTTTATTCTAGATTCAGGGGTACACGTGCAGGTTTGTTATATAGGTAAATTGAGTGTCATGGGGGTTTGGTGTACAGATTGTCACCCCAGATAATAAACATAGTACCTCATAGGTGAGGTTTTTGATTCTCTCTCTCTTCAAGTAGGCCCCGCTGTCTGTTGTTTTTCTGTTTATGTCCTTGTGAGATCGTGCATTATTTGGTTTTCTCTTCCTGCGTTAGTTCACTTAGGAGTCCTAGCCTCCAGCTCCATTCATGTTGTTGCAAAAAACACGACCTTGTTCTTTTTTATGGCTGCCTAGTATTCCATGGTATATGTGTACCACATTTTCTTTATCCAGTCTACCACTGGTGGGCACTTAGGTTGATTCCATGTCTCTGCTATTGCGAATAGTGCTGCAGTGAACATATGTTTATATGTTCATTGTGTGTATCAATTGTTCACACACATATGTGTGTCTTTATGGCAGAACAATTTATATTTCTTTGGATATATACACAGTAATGGGATTGCTGGGTTGAATAATAACTGTTTTAAATTCATAGAGAAATTGCCATACCGCTTTCCACAATGGCTGAACTAATTTACACTCCCAAGAGCAGTGTATAAGCATTCCATTTTCTCTGTACCCTTGCTAGCATCTGTTATTTTTTGACTTTTAATTTTTTTTTCTTCAAATTTTACCCATCACATGAATGTATTGTTTGACTTAGCAATAGCCATTCTGACTGGTGGGAGGTGGTGTCTCATTGTGGTTCTGATTTGCATTTCTCTAATGATAGTAATGTTGAACATTTTCTCTTAAGTTTATTGGCTATTTATATGTATTCTTTTGAATAAGCATCTGTTCTTGTTCCTTGCCCACTTTTTTTTTGAGATGAAGTCTTGTTCTTTTGCCTAGGCCAGAGTGAAGTGGTGCAGTCTCGGATCACTGCAACCTCCTCCCTGGGTTCAAGCGATTCTCATGCCTCAGCCTCCTGAGTAGCTGGGATTACAAGTGATCACCACCATGCCTGGCTAATTTTTGTATTTTTAGTAGAGATGGGGTTTTGCCATGTTGGGTAGGCTGGTCTTGCATGCTTGACCTCAGGTGATCCGCCTGCCTCAGCCTCCCAAGGTGTTAGGATTACAGGTGTGAGCGAGCCGCTGTGCCCGGCCTCTTTGCCCACTTTTTAATGGGGTTGTTTGTTGATTGTTAGTTTGCTTAAGTTCTGTACAGATGCTGGATATTCAACCTTTGTTGGATACATAATTTGCAAATATTTTCTCCCATTCTGTAGGTTGTCTGTTTACTCTGTTGATAGTTTCTTTTGCTGTGCAAAAGGTCTTTAGTTGAATTTGGCCCCATTTGTCAATTTTTGTTTTGTTGCAGCTGCTTTTGCTGTCTTCATCACGAAGTCTAGGCCTGTACCTGTGGTCAGAATGGTATTTCCTTGGTTATCTTCCAGGGTTTTTCTAGTTTTAGATTTTATATTTAATTCTTTAGTCCATCTCGAATTGATTTTTAGGTGTGGTTTTAGGAAGGGGCCCAGTGTCAGTGTTCTGCAGATGGCTAGCCGGTTATCCCAGCACCATTTATTGAATGGGGTGTCCTTTCCTGGTTGCTTGTCTTTGTCAGCTTTGTCAAAGATCAGATGGTTGTAGGTGTGTAGCATTATTTCTGGGCTCTCTGTTCTGTTCCATGGGTCTGTGTCTGCTTTTGTAGCAGTACCATGCTGGTTTGGTTACTGTAGCCTTCTACTATAGTTTAAAGTTGAGTGATGTGATGCCTCCAGCTTTGTTCTTTTTGCTTAGGATTGTCTTGGCTATTCAGGTTCTTTTTCAGTTCCATATGAATTTTAAAATGTTTCTAATTCTTTCAAGGATGTCATTGGTAGTTTGATAGGGGTAGCATTGAATCTGTAAATTGCTTTGGGCAGTGTGGCCATTTTAACAATATTTGCTGTTTCGTCCAAGAGCATGGGAAGTTTTTCCATTTGTTTGTATCATATCTGGTTTCTTTGAGCAGTGTTTTTAATTCTTATGGTAGAGATCTTTCATTTCTTTGCTTAGCTGTATTCTTAGGCATGTTATTCTTTTTGTGGCTATTGTGAATGGGAATGTGTTTTTTAGTTGACTGTCAGCTTGGATGTTGTGGTGTGCAGGAATGCTACTGATTTTTGTACATTGATTTTGCATCCTGAAACTTTGCTGAAGTTGTTTATCAGATCAAGGAGCATTTGGGCAGAGACTTTGGGTTTTTCTAGGTATAGAACCATATGCCTGCAAACAGGGGTAGTTTGACTTCCTCTTTTCCTATTTAGGTGCCACCTCGGCCTCTTGAGTGGCTGGGACTGTAGGCATACTATGATGAATGCTTGTCTCAAACTCGTAGGCTCAAGTGCGCCTCCTGCCCCGGCCTCCCAACGTGCTGGAACTCCACAGATGACTGTGGAGACAGCTGCAGTGCCCACCTGTGCCCTGTTCCCTTTGGCACTGTCTGTACTCTGAGCAGCTGGGGTGAGCACGTCCGTTTCTCCAGCACGGTTACTTTCTCTTTTACACACTCAAGCTTTCCCTCGGGGTGGTGCCATCCTGCTTTACACCTTGACTTTGTGCCTTTCCATCGAGCAAGTGAGGAGTGGCTTATAATATGTTTTCTGGGATATGCCTGGTCCCGGTATGTGGCTTAGAACAACCTGTTGCGGAAGTTTGGTTGTTGCACAAGTAGGATTTATGGGGCTGTATGGTGTTGATGCTTCTGAGAATGCTGAACTCAGTGGACTCACGTTCAGCACAATGTAGTTAGGCAGAAGGGTTATGCAGTACCAATGTCTGTTTCCGTTCGTCCCCTTGCGTTCCAGCTGACGTTGATACCCCGGACAGAGTTTATGCTTCGAGGCGGCAGAACATCAGGATGTAGACGTTCATTCAGCACAGTGGTTTTTGCAAAGTCTTTTGAAATACATGGAGACTTATTTTTTGGTCCAGCATATGGCCTTTTTGGTGGACATCTTACAGGTACTTGAAAATAATGTATTCTGCAATCATTGGGCTGAGTGTTATAAAAATTCAGTGAGGCCATCTGGGCGCAGTGGCTCACATCTGTAATCTCAGCACTTTGGGAGGCTGAGGTGGACAGATCACTTGAGGTCAGGAGTTCAAGACCAGCCTGGCCAACATGGCGAAACCCCGCCTCTACTGAAAATACAAAAATTATCCAGGCGCAGTAGCACGTGCCTGTCCTCCCAGCTACTTGGGAGGCTGAGTTACGAGACTGCTTGCAGGGGACGGAAGTTGCAGTGAGTTGAAATTGCTTCACTGCACTGCAGCCTGGGCGACACAGCAAAACTCCATCTCAAAGAATAAAAAATAAAAATAAAATTTAAAAATCAGTGAGGTTAAGGTGGATGAAACTGTTACTGAATAATTTGTTATTCAGCAACTGAAAGTCATGCACTTTTTTTCAACACAATTAACTGTGAGGTTATACACAAAACCAAGCATAAGACAAACTATGCTTGATCTTTTTAAATACTGGCATATTAAAATCACACAATTCTTAATAAATGGTGTTTTAGATTTTGTATCCATCTGTGAATTTGATGATGATAAATGTGTATTTTCTAGAATCTTTTGGCATATTTTCTATATAAATTAAATTGTCCCTTATCCTGGGAAAAATGTTTTAAACATTAATAGGTAAAATGCCGCTTTAAACAATTTTATATTGTGTTGATTGAAATCAGTTTCCAAATAGAAAAATGCTAGAGTACATTGTATCATAGACTGAAGTGTGTTTAAAGGTGTGTTTTATTTGTTCAGAAATACTTTAAAAAATGCATAATTAAATACCTTTGAGTGACATTCCTAAAGTGCCCATTGTAAGTTGAAACTGTAAGAAATATGATTAGTACTTTAGACTCGCCACACCCGGATCCACAGGCATGGCTGGATGCATTATTTGGAGTCAGGGATTGCGTGATGCAGTCAGTCACACAGCTCTTTTCCATGGCTCTGACATTCGATTCTGATTTAATCATCCTGGAATGTTTTCATCTATTTTTGGCAGCTACTCCGAGTAAGGATTTTGACACTTATTTTGCTTTTTGGTTTAAGGAAAAAAGAAGAAGTGTTATACCTCTCTTAAATAATAATAACATTTATCTGAAGAATGTCCTGTTTTGTGAAAATCCCCTGGATGCATGTTGAAAATGTAGTTACCCAGCCTGGGAATCAGGAGCTCTGAAGGGGCCTGGTCATCTGCATTTTACAGCCCCTCCTGCTGGCATTTAGGCTCACTAAGTCAGGAAACCACAGCTCTAATGATCCTGTCTCTGTAGCAGGGAGACACTCTTGGAGATGCACATTTTATGCCTGGTCATTGTGAATTTGTAACATTATAAAAACTCATTTTTTATGGAGGGGAAGAGGCAGTATTTTAAATGATAGCAAAAGAAAATTAAAGTCAAGTACTTAATTACACGTGATTTTCCTCATTATCCTTTAATTATTAGCATTCAGGGTGCAGCACTGAGGAAGTTTTCTGTTGGTACCCATGCAGTTTAGGATTTTTCCAAATTTGTTCAAATGGTACTACTGTAGATTGCTCTGGCTTCTTGGAGTAGGTTTGATTTTGGAATACTTTAGATCTACTTTGAGTGTAAAAAGGTACTTTGTTTTTTTTGTCCTTTCTCTGTGTTTCTGCTTTCCGGTAGGGGAACCGCATTAGAGTGATGTCTTGTTCACTCTCAGCGTCTCAGTCTGAGTTTTCTCAATTGACATTTTGCCAAATTATGGAAAACTGAAACAGTTTCGTGTTATCATCACCGCCATTTAGAGCAGCTGTCCTGCATTTGTGCAGGTGAGCCTTCCTAACCGACAAGCAGTCTGAATCCTGTCTGGTTGGGTCTTTGCCATTTATTATTGCAGGACCTTCCCGTAGTTCTCAACAGTGGGTCTTGGCCACTCCTGTTTATTCCCTCTGGGTAGTACAGCAAATTTAGAAACGTGGATAAATTTTCCACATTGATCACAGAATAAAAATACCTGGGATTCAGTTCCCTGCGCAGGCCAGTCACCTGAGACTGATCGTAAGGAAATAAACAAAGATTTTGGAGCCAGGTGCCATGGCTCAGGCCTATAATCCCAGCACTGTGGGAGGCAAAGCAGGTGGCTCACTTGAGCACGGAAGTTTGAGACCAGCCTGGGCAACCTAGGGAGACTGTTTCTACACAAAATACTAAAATTAGCTGGGCGTGGTGGCATGGGCCTGTAGTCTCACCTGCTCGGAAGGCGGAGGTGGGAGGATTGCATTGAGCCTGTGAGGTTGAGGCTGCAGTGAGCCGTGATCATGCTGCTGTACCCAAGCCTGGGCAACAGAGCAAGACCCTGTCTCAAAAAAAAAAAGGATTTCAAAGATTTCAGGTATAACAGACTGGGCATGTGGAGTCAGTCGGTGGCCGGGGAGTACACTTTTGTGTGGGTGATCAGCAGGGAGAAAGTCTTCCTCTTCCCCACGGTGTCATCTTTGACTGTCTTTGATCCGAAGGTGATTTAGAGATGTCGTATAAAGCGCTTCCTCTGTCATTCTTGGGCGTAATTTTGCTTTGAGCAGGAATGATACCGTGCATGTCCTGTTTTGGTGGTGACCTTGTGAGATGCTTTGCACTATGTTTCTTGCCCTTTGTGGAGGAAGTCTTGGATGGAATGGCTGTGTCAACTCGTTTCAGAGAGTTTGCACATTTGTGCTGGAGCCTGGCATGGGAAAGGATTGTGGCGAAGATTGCTGGCTTCTAAGCTTGTTGATATTTATCAGAGAATTTGGGATTTTCTGGGGGATGGTTTGGCCAGTTCCTTTATTAAAAACATGTTGGGAAGAAGAAGAAACTTTAAAAAACTTACTGGGGAATCACAGGCAGGCAACAACTCCAGGTGCTGAGGAAAAGTTAGCAGAGGGGCACTTCCGTCCTCCCCTAGCCCCTGCCCCCTGGGGGGATAGTCTCTAACTTACAGATGGATACAGTTTTGGTGCCTTTTACGGTAATAAAATTACTGCCCCACTAGGCATTTTATATTGGTATTTTCATGATTTTTTACTTTTCTAATTTATTTATTTATTTTTTGACACTGAGTCTTGCTTTGTCACCCAGACTGGAGTGCAGTGGCACGATCCAGCTCACTGAAATCTCTGCCTGCTGGGTTCAAGTGATTCTCCTCCCTCAGCCTCCCCAGTAGCTGGGATTACAGGCGCCTGCCACCATGCCTGGTTAATCTTTGTATGTTTAGTAGAGATGGGGTTTCACTGTGTTGGCCAGGCTGATCTTGGAACTTCTGACCTCAGGTGGCCCACCCTGCCTTGGCCTCCCAGAGTGCTGGGATTACAGGCATGAGCCACTGTGCCCAGCCCTGTTTTGTTTTTTTAAGGTAGTTCTTACTAATACGTACTGAAGTTTGCTAAAGAGGTGCCTTTGCTAGATATAATTTTCAGTTATGGCCAATTTCCTTTAACATTAAAATATACAAAATATTAAAACCAACTTGAGTATGTAGTGAACAGACAGAAAAGAGCCATAGGAAAATTAACGCATACGGACCGAAGTTGTAAATTATTGTCAAGATTCTAATTTGTTAACATTTCACAGAGCTACAAGCTGTAAAAACAAAAGACACATATTAAGGGAGGGCCTCAGACACTACATTTGTAACAATTGTACTTCACACTTAAGAAATTCAAGTAAATTATGT
This sequence comes from Sapajus apella, assembly GCF_009761245.1. Taxonomy (NCBI): domain Eukaryota; kingdom Metazoa; phylum Chordata; class Mammalia; order Primates; family Cebidae; genus Sapajus; species Sapajus apella. Next base: position 2,335,614 of record NW_022437051.1, read on the forward strand.
GTTAGTGAAAAGGAGTGATATCTAAAATAACTAAGGTGTTCTTATTTCAAGTAAGTAGTATTTTAGTTATTACTAAACATGTGAAATTAATTTGAGTTGAGTGTGTTACATGCAAAAATAGGATGGGTTGCAGGATGGGGATCCCAGAAATGTGTTTAATTTCCGTTAGGATTTGGCATCATGTGATTACCGCACTGAAGTTTAAAATGATTGCAGAAAGGACAGGCTCAGTGGCTCACCTTTGTAATCCCAGCACTTTGGGAGGCTGAGGCGGATGGATCATTTGAGGCAAGGAGGTCAAGAATAGCCTGGCCAACATGGTGAAACCCTGCCTCTATTAAAAATATGAAAATTAACCGAGTGTGGTTGCGCATGCCTGTCCTCGCAGTTACTTGAGAGGCTGAGGCATGAAAATCGTGTGAGGCTGGGTGGCGGGGATTGTAGTGAGCAGAGATCGCTCCACTGCACTCCAGCCTGTTTGACAAAGCAAGACTCCTTCTCTAAATTAAATAATTGTGGGAATCACGTGCATTAGGTTGTAAACTCCCTTAGAATGTTTCAGCCACTGATTTACTTGGAGTTTTTTTGCTTTGTGCACTTTGTGACTTAATTTCCGTAATTTAACATGAATTATGATGTCTGCCTAGGGTGTTACATGGTGACCAGCATACTGTTTTTTGCTGATCAGGTAGGTGAGTTGTTGAATCTCTGTTCCTTGCCTCCCCTCAGGTGAAGTGAATGTAGCCCAGGAGAACATGCTTTTAATGCAGACATGTTAATCTTTCCGTCTTGGGAGAATACACATTTTAAAGAAGCAATGTTTTCTGAAGGCATACCTTATCATAAATCCTACTTACAGAAAACAGTATAATGAAAAACTTATGTGTTTTCTGTTGTCTTAATCAAAAGGAATAATTTACTTGTTCATAAATATATACCCTACTGTCTTTTGATCAATATTTGAGATTAAGATTAAATGGAATAAATTAAAACGTAGTTTCAATATTGAATCAAAGCTAAGTGGCCTCCCTCCCCTTCTCAAAGGTTAATAAGAGAAGTTTTTCAAACAACAGTGCTTGAATAATTTAAAAGACAGGATATGGAATAATTTTCTTTGCAAGAAAATCAGACTCATATTTGTAGGTAATTCAGTTTACTGAGCACCTATTATGTACCAAGCATTGGGCTTAGTGCTGCTATACAATGTAGGGTGTATATATATGTACATGCTTATTTGTATGATCAAGGCAAAGTCTTAAAGACACACCACTCACCAAGTGAAAGACCAGCGGGTGTTAAATGATCAGGTTTACATTTGAAAAACACCCCCCTGCTGGCTCTGTGAAGAATGAATGGGGAGGTAGCACGGAAGGCAGAGGCCAGTCAGCAGGTTTTGTGGAACCAGGATTCCAACACAGGCAGTGTGTGGCTCCTGCTGGTTTTGTGGAAGGAGGTTGAAATTGATGGCCATCGGGCCGGTTGGAGATGGTGGGGCGTTCACCAAAGTGGGGAGTGCTGTAAGGTTGCCAGACTGGGGACAGGAGATTAGATTCAGTGCTGCCTTCTGTGAGTTTGGGTGTCTTGGAGCTGTTAGTTAGGCAGCTGGCTATTTGGGGCTGACCGTAGGTAAATCTGTGAATTCGATATAACTTTATTAAAAATCGGTTTAAAACAATGTGCCAAATACAGTCACATTTTAGTGCAAATAATTGTGTACATTGGAAAATGTTTGAAAGGATAGACCAAAAAGTGTCAGTACTGGTCACCTCTGATGGACGGCGTGTGTGGTTCACTGTTTTTTGTTTTCACTGTCCACTCTGTATTCTACTTCTGCTTAATTCCCGTGGGAAAGAAGCAGTAGGTTTAGTTCTAAATATAGCTTAGAATAGAAACATCTCTTTTTGAACCTCAGTATGAATTGGCATAGGAACAGAATGATTTAAAGATTTTGATGACCTGGAAATGAAATAACTTGTATAAATTGACTTCATTAACTAGATGACTTTTCCTCCTAAGTGAACTTAGAGTGTAAAGAAGCAAACATTTAAATTTGCTGCCAAGCAGAGCTCTAAATGGCTAATGAATTCAGAAGGATTACTTGCCAACATTTAAGTGTTTTGTGGATACTGGTTTGGCCACAGTTCATCAGTTTGTGGGAGCACAGGGCCAGATCATGTGTACAGTAGGGCAGGGAGGTGTTAGTGAAGGGGAGTTGGGAGGGGTCAGGCCTCCTGCATGACAGGTGAGGGTCCTCACAAACAATTGGAGCTTTGCATTTGGGGTCATCCTGCACAGGGTGGGCTGGGCCTCTGTCCTCCTAGCGAATGCCCTCAAGACTTTGCTTCTCTAGGGCCACCCGGTGAGTCCGGGGACAGAGACTCTCACTCTTTCAGTGACAGCAGTCCCAGGCTGGGGCTTGCTGACTTGCGGTGCTGCACTGGGCTTTTCGGTTGCTTTGGAAGTGCTGGGCATCTCGTTTGGAGGGTTGTGGAGCTACACTGCCTGCGTTTGAATCCTGGCTTCATGTTGTCCTTACTTGACTTCTCTTACCTCATTTTTCCCATCTCTAAATGGGGTATAGTCATGGTACCTATCTTATGAGTTTTTAAAAAATATTACATAGGTATACTGCGTGATGATGAGATTCGAGCTTCTGTGAACTCATCACCTAAATTGTGAATGTGGTACCCTCCCTCTTTCTCTTTCCCTCCCTTCTTTCCTCTTTCTTTCTTTTTTCATTTATCTTCTTTCCTTTTATTTTTTTCTTTATTTTTCTTTCTTTGACAGGGTCTCGCTGTGTCACCGAGGCTGGCATGCAGTGGTGCAATCATAGCTCACTGCAGCCTCAAACCTCTGGGATCAGGTGATCCTCCTGCATCAGCCTCCCAGGTAGCTGAGACTACATGTGTGTGCCACAACACGCTCGGCTAATTAAACACATTTTTTTTTGTAGTGACAGGGAAATTAGCTTAATCAAATGTTTTCTTGAGCTGGGGTTGGGTCTCAGCTCAGGTTGATCTCAAACTCCTGGGCCCAAGCCATCTTCCTGGGTTGTTGGGATTACAGGTGTGAGCTACCGCACCTGGCTTCATTTTCTCAGATTTCTATGTTGTCTTTTTCTTCCTGTGTCTTCTAACATGATTATTTGTTAAGAGGTCAGGAGATTCGTGTCATGTATAATTCTACCACAGTTCATGTTTATTGATGCCCGTTGTTCATATGTCCAACTAAAATGATAGGATTTGTTTGGGCAAAGGTTAAGTGTGCCTTGCAGATTCATTCATCCCGTCCTTTCTGCATTCATTTAAGAAATACTTGTTCAGTCCCTAACATGTTTGAGAAACAGGTGCTGAGGATGTGTCATTGAGCAGCAGGTGAGTTTCCGGTTCATAGAGCTGCTTACAGTGACGAATACTGAATAAAGGAGGTGAATGTGGATGTGATAGTCAGTAGGGGTGTGAGTGGCCCCTTAAGGTGGTTGGAAAGGATAGCTCTCTGGAGGAGACAGGTGGGCTGGACTTTGGATGAGAAAGAACCATCCCTGGGATCAGCTGGGGGCAGAACAGTCTAGATAGAGCAGCATGTACAAATCAAAGGTGAAGGTGTTCATGAACCAAAAGGGAATGAGTGTGTCTGGGATGCAGCAAGCATCCGGGAAAGGAGAAGGAAATGGGGTTGGAGGAGGAGAGGGTAGGATTGAGATCAGGGATGGCGTTAAAGACTGTGTTAAGGAATTTTGAGATTTGATATGAAATACCATAAAAAATCACCAAACTGTCACACTGTGGAGTGACATAATCAGGTCTGTATTTTTAGAAGATTCCTGTGGGAAGAATGCATTATAGATGGGCACGATCCTGGGAAGGACCAATGAGAAGGCAGCCAGCCATCCAGGGAAGAGGGGATGGTGGCTGAGACTACAGTGGCTTTAGAGGAAAATGAATGAAGTTCAGATATGTTTCAGAGTTAAAATTTCCAGGATTTGAGGCTGGGCATGGTGGCTCATGCCTGTAATGTGAGCACTTTGGGAGGCTGAGGCAGGAGGCTCACTTGAGGCCAGCAGTTTGAGACCAGCATGGCCAATACAGTGGTGAAACCCCATCTGTACCAAAAATACAAAAATTAGCCGTTGTGGTGGCAGGCGCCTGTAATCCCTGCTACTCAGGAAGCTGAGGCAGCAGAATCGCTTGAACCCAGGAGGCAGAGGCTGCAGGGAGCCGAGATCGTGCCACTGCACTCCAGTCTGGGTGACACTGCGAGACTCTGTCTTAAAAAAGAAAAGAAAATCTAGGATTTCAGGCTGTGAGGAATGAGGGCAAACAAGGAACCAAGGATGAATATTGGAGCAAATGGAGGAGGGACACAGAGGCTCCCTGACTGGGATGCAGAAGGCTCAAGGAGGGAAAGGCAGGACACAGGGACAAGCCAAGTCTTCATGTCACATTGAGCTGAATGTCAGATGCCCATGAGGTTCCAACACGGATGTCAGATAGGTCAGTGGACATATGTCTGAAGCTCAAGGGAGAGATTAGAACTGGATATAGGAATTTGGGAGTCATATCACATAGAACACATGGTATTTAAAGGCATGCAACAAATATTTTCACATGGTAGAAATGTGCAGTTGTTCCAACCTGAAAACCTTACTGGTTCTCTTTCTTCTTCTGGTCTCGAACTCCTGACCTCAGGTGATCCACCCGCCTCGGCCTCCCAAAGTGCTGGGATTATAGCATGACCCACCACGCCTGGCCAAGAAAATACCAATAAATTTAAATTAAGAAATAGAGTCTCTAATGTGAGAGGGGAACTCTGCAAATTCTCCTGCATCCAAACATCTGAGGAAAGGAACACAAAATTTGTATTTTGGAGAAGAAAAAAACCCAGCTGCATTTGAAATACTATAAAGGGAGATGACTTTTCAGACACGAGACAAATTGTTGCATGATTTCTAAAATATGTTCTGAAATCAGATTCAGAAAACTGCTAGGAATTTGATGGCTGCAACCATTTGATGTTTGATGGCACTTGCCTGCCATTCAGGAAAGAGCTTATTTAATAGAAAAGCACACAGTATAAAATCAGAGATTCTCCTGGAATGAGAGACTTAGAGAATCTGTACCCTGTCTTTCAGAATTCTGAAGTTCTTTGTGTCCGAATGTGTGGCATACTGCTTGACTTTCTTACAGACGGTTGGTAAGAGATACTTCTCTTCAAGGGCACAGTCGAATGAGTCCTCTCTCAGGCATGTTGTTATCAGCACTTGTGGGTGGTCTCCAGGGATCTCTTGGCTGCTTGGAACTTGAGGTTGAGATGACACTGGAGCTGCATTTCTGTAACAGCATCATTTTCTTTCATTTGGTCCCACATATTTACTGAGCATCTGTTCCATTCTGGGCAGGACTTGAGAGATTGAATTGAATAGAGAACACTTGCCTAGAGATCCGTTGTAAACTTGGGAGATGAAAATATTGGCCAGGTCCTGGTAGCTCACACCTGTAATTCCAGCACTTTGGGAGGCCGAGGTGGGAGGTCCACTTGAGCCCAGAAGTTCAAGGCCAGCCTGGGCAACATAGTGAGACTCTGTCTCATTAAAGAATAAATAAATACACACACACACACACACACACACACACACACACACACACGTGTGTATATATATAAAATATATAAATACTATATCATATATAATGAAAAAAGGAAAATCCTGGCAAAATATTTACAACAGTGGTGTTCCATGTTTTATAAGGCACATAAAGTTTGGTATACTTTTTTTCTTAGTATAACTACATTCCACATACTTTTAAAACAAGAAAAGTCTCATCTGTAGATGGGAACATTCAGCCTGGATAAATCAGGTGCGTTGAGGTCAGCCTCCAGATGGGAAATGCTTCCGGATCACTAGGGCTAGTTCTGACGTTCCCTCTCTCCCCAGAAACGCAGTCTTAAATATTCTTTGTACCTTTAGTTAACACAACTAATTACTTCTCCACCTGTTGCTGTGAAGGATGAGATTTGTGGTGGTGGTTTTTTCTCCAACCTGTGGCTGAACAGCACTTTCAAAACACAGTGCAAGTAAATTCCTAGGATAAAGTGGCTTGTGTTTTATGGGACTTTATTTTAGCTGTTATTAGAGTTCACAGAAAATTAGCCAGCTTGCTGTGTTCTCAAAAGCTTACTCTATTTCTGTACTTCTCGCAGACTGGGACCACGCTTGGAGTAACACTGCATTATATAGCACTGTTAAATACGGTTGCCCTTAAATTTTCTGTGTTTATATTATTCACCAGCTATATATTTCTGGTACAGCTTCTTTAATGATTGGTATGTGTTTTAAAAAGTAATTGCATGCCTTATTAAAAAATAAAATTCTAATATTATTTGCTAAATTTAAAAATGTTCCCCTGAATGTACTGTATCTTTCAATCCTTGGGTTATGCTTGCATGTGTCCTAAAGCATAGGGTTTTGTGGGGTTCTAGTATATAAAGTCAGATAGTATTATGGGTAAAATTGTATTGCAGATATAGTACTCGGTACTCTCTCTAGAAACCTATTTCTCCACTTTCTCATGTTTTATTTTCTCTCTTTTTAAAGGTAAATTTTTATTTTTGTATGTTTATATGGTACAAGTGCAGGTTTCTTACATGCTCATATTAGGTAGTGGTGGACTGGGGGCTTTTAGAGCATCCATTGCCTGAATAGCGAACATGTGCACAGAAGGTAGTTTTCAGCCCTCGCCGCTCCCACCTTCCCACCTTTTGGAGTCTCCAGTGTCTGTTACTCCACTGTGTGTCTCTGTAGCTGCTGTTTGTTTGGCTTCCTCTTTAAGTGGAACATGCGGCTGACTTGGTGATTTCACGTAGGGTAACGGCCTCCAGCCCCATCCCCGTTCCTGCACAGACGACGCATCTTACTTTCATGACCTCTTCTCACACTCAACTTCAGTTCCGTTAGACCTGAGATAAAATAAAGGAAAGATGGTCCTGTTGCCTTTTGAAAGGGCATAAAACACCCTTCCTCCTCTTTCTGTGTGGCATGGAGGCAGTGTTCCAGACTCCAAATTTGTAATGCTTGTATTTTATTCTGTATTTCTCCAAGTAAAATGTGTATTTGAACATCTGATCACTCCATTTCTCATTCACTGGAAGGAGAGAGTGCCCAAAGAGCTCAATAGAATAGTCACACTCCGAGGGCTCATGGTGTGAAGGGGGAGTGGTGATTTCCTCCTGCCCCGTCGCCCTCTGTCTACTTTGGCAAGGAACGCGTGGAGAAACTTCTTTGAACCTGATGTGTGCACTCACACCCTGCTGACTCCAGGGTGGTTTGCTACACCCTGTTTTACTCTTGACAGACTGCCTCCGGCCTGTTTGACTGCTGCAGCTGTTTTAATTTGGTGCAGTTGAGCCGTCCCTGGCTTCCCTGGTGAGCCTGGAGTCCACACGGCTGAATGCCGCCTGCCCGTGCCGCCATTGTGCCTCCTCTCTATTTTCCACCTGCTTTTCATTTTTTAGTCTTTCCTTGAGGACTGAGGAAAACATAAGTTGTATATTTACATTTTCGGTGGACTGTTTATTTGAGGATGATTTTTTGAATCATAGTTTTGAAGTCCATGCCGTTGAGGATTTTGCCTTTCTGATGGATTGAGATGGCAGACAGAGTGAAGGGGAAACCTGCAGAGAGGTATTACTCCTTTTCCCAGACCTCTCGGAAGGATTCAGTGAAGGCCCTGAGGTTTTCAAGGTCATTGAACCTCAAAAGAGGCACTTCAGACACCAGCAAAAGGCAGGTTGGTATGGAAATTTCCTTAAAACACCCCTTTAATTTTTTTTTTTTTTGGTGGGGGGAATTAAAAATCATGTTATTCTTTGTGTTTATTCCTTCATATTGTTTTGAAAAAGTTTTCTGATTAATTTTGAACATTTTTCTGTGTCTTCAGAATCATACTGCTATTTTCTGTGTTATCAATTCATTTGTGAATGCTCATTCTTTGTTAGTGTGTGTGTTTATTCATTTATTGCAAGGGTTTAAACTCCTGTGTGCCACAGTACTAACAAGTTGTGATGTTAGCAGATCCTGACGACTAACATGGAATCTTTTACTAAAACATGGTTTTAATGAAGATGCTGATGTTACCCAAAAATCTCACTAAAAGGGATTAGTTGATTTTTATGTATAACAAAATAATAGAATAAAAGCAAATTAGTGTTTCTATAATTTCATGGTTCTGTAGATTGTTTGAGATTAAAAATATTTTTTTAAGGAATACTTTGGGCCAGGCACTGTGGTGTGTGCTTGTAATACCAGCACTTTGGGAGGCTGAGGCGGGTGAATCACTTGAACCTAGAAGTTCAAGAGCATCCTGGGCAACATGGCGAAACCCTGTCTCGACAAAAAATACAAAAACAGCCAGGTGTGGTGGCGCATGCCCGTAGGCCCAGCTACTCAGGAGGCTGAGGTGGGAGAATCGCCTGAGCCTGGGGAGGCCGAGGCTGCGGTGAGCCGAGATCACATCACTGCACTCTAGCCTTGGTGACAGAGTGAGACCCTGTCTTAAAAGAAACAAAACAAAAAATTTAAATTAAAAAAAAAAATAGGCTGTACTAACAGTACATAGTGGATCTTTGAACAGTATTATTTGTAAAAGAATTCAAGATTCTTTTTTTTAACGTTGCTGTTTTTGGAGCTGGTTTGCAATTACCAAACAACAATAATGAGCAAAAAGTAAAAATAATCCTGCACATAAAATGTGATTTTTAAAATTTTACTTTTTATTTAATTTCTGGATGAGTGCCATGGGTTATGTGTGCCCTCCAGTGGTCTTTCATTAGAATGGTGATTTCTGAGCTGTGAAACCATAGAGAATTAGTCAAATCCATGTCCCCCTGCCCGGGGAAGAATGAATGGTGCCTTGTAGCATTACAGATAAGTGCTTCAGACTGTTTCTTTCTTATTACAAATTCAGTTCAAACTGTGATACTGATTTGGGCCAGTTTATGAATGATATGCATTTTGGGAATAACTCTTAATGGTTTATAGAAATGGACACTTAAAATTAACATGTTGTCAATTCTACACTTAATTTGGTCCTCACATGTCTGCCAAATCTTGTAGTTTTAGTTTCATCTTTTTTTTTGGAGACAGAGTCTCTATCTGTTGCCCAGGCTGGAGTGCAGTGGTATGATCACAGCTCACCTTAGCCTCAATCTCCTGGGCTCAAGCAGTCTTCCCACCTCAGCCTCCCAAGTAGCCGAGACCACAGGCATGTGCCACCACGCCCTGTTAATTTAATTTTTTTTGTAGGTGTAGGGTCTCACTGTGTTGTCCAGGCTGGTCGCAAACTCCTGGTCCCAAGCGATCCTGCAGTCTCAGCCTCCCAAAGTTCTGGGATTACAGGTGTGAGCCACTGGCCAGTTTAATCATCTTTCTGATATTTTTTTGATTAACATAAAGGACACTGCAATACTGAAAATAAATCAAGTCCAAGACATTCCAAATCTCTAATTTCTATATAATATATTCCTTCAGCTGAAACTGCCACCATAGTGGATGTGTGTTGGTAAAGAATTTTCAGTAAACCTGATTTTCTTCAATGTGATGATGTTTTCTTCTGATTAATGTAATTTGAGTAAAGACACAGAATAAAACCTGTTTTTAAGACATTAAACCTTCTGTGTAGACTGTGCAGAAAGTGATTCCAGAAATGAATGAGGAAATGCAAGTACTGCCACAGAATCTAGCTGCAAATTCAGTTGGCGGAATCTTTTCTGTTCCCTTTTGAAGAAGCATTGTGTTTAAAAGTACTTGAACCTGAGTGTGGTGGCCTAAGTGTTGGTATGTACTAATTGAGAATGTGAATGAGTACCTTGTGTTGTCATTGGGAATTCCATGACATTGTTTATAGAAGTAGGGTGTTGGCCTAGAGCTCTCTGCCAAAACCCAATTTGTCTAATTAAATTCTGCCAAGCATTTCCAACTTCCTTCCCTAAACGACTTCTAATTGCGTGTCATTCCAGTGGCAGTGATGATAATGAAGGTGTTCTGTCCTTGTAAACATGCCTTTAAATTATTAAGTTCCAAGCTGGCAGGTAAAATGGAAATACTTTTCATCTTGAAGACGAGATGTGGCCTTTTGCAGGATGTGTATGGCTGAGGACATTGCAGGTAGATGAAGAATTATGTAGACTTCTTGTACAAAATTCCTAGATCATTTGTTTATTGTGGGATGGAGCACCAAGAAAGACCTTTCTCCCCTCAAGTAGGAACCATTCCCTTTTCAGAGCATTTTGTTTCCCTGCTAGGAGCTAGGATGTAACATTTAAGCACCTGTATAATTTCAGGTTTGAGAATCACTTTGAGGTGAGATTTCCGTAGAAAACATAAGTTTTAAAATTGTTTTGTGTGCTTTTCCTGGGGGGAGGGAGATATAGTTGGAATAAGAGTATAATACCTCTGAGATTTGTCAAGAGAATCGTGAGACCATGCCTTTTTCTTGCCACTGTTGAGGTATGTGGAGGTGAAGGCTTGGGTGTGTTCAAGATTAGGCTTCACTGGTTACCTGTGACCTGCCTTGGTGGCTGAGGAGGGCATGGCTGCTGGCGACGTGATGGATGTTAACACTGCTTTACAAGGGGTGCTGAAGACCACCCTCATCCATGACGGCCCAGCACGTGGGATTCGCCGAGCGCACAGAGCCTTAGACGAGCACCAAGCCCATCTTTGTGTGCCTGAATCAGCTGTGATGAGCGTGTATGTGTTCAGTTGGTGGAGGGCCAGATCAGCCTAATCAAGGTTGATGAAAACAACCAGAGGAATGGGTGGGCCTCTGTGATACTGACAGAGGGAGTAGAGTGATTGGTTGCAGTTGTGTAGAGTTCAGGACTATGGTGGTGGAAGCAATCTTAGGCCAAGGATGTCATTGAAGAGCACTTCAAACACCAGAAATGAACAAATAAAACTTTGGCTCACGTTCCTCAAAACAAATAAACAAACAAAACTTGGAATATTGTATTAAATGGAAAAAAAAAGCTGAAATATCATCTATGGGGAGTTTTCTGAGCTCACTGGTTGAGAAGTAGTTTATAGCATAGATGATTGAAATTTCTGCCTCAGCAGAAGCAGAACATGGTTTTGAAGTAAATGATTGAAATTCATGCATCCAGATGTCTGCATGACTGGGTGCATGGACTTCAGTCACCACTTTGACACCTGGGTTATGGTTATCTGTATATCTGAATCTGTATACAGACTTCTAGGTTTTGACTATGTAGAAAATATAGCAACCTAGATCTAGAAGTCATCAAAATGATACAATCTGACAAGGTTGCTTAACAGTGGAAAACCAATGATGGTGACTCAGAAAGTTACATGATTTTTAAAAATTCCACAAAAAAGCTTTAAAAGCTGTGAATCAGAGGTATAGATGATAGCTTATCTGTTAAAAAGACTTCTTTTTCAAGGAAGTATTAATAGAAGACACAACTCGAAATAGCACTGCTGTGCTCTTGTAAGGCCTTAAGGTAATTGTGAATCCCCTTGCTAGAAAAGGTAAGAAGCAAGGCAAATTGGGCGGATTTTGTATTTCAGGAATTTAGAGATGTTATTGTAATATCTATTACATATGTATACATGTGTGAAGACAACATAGTAAGGTGTGTTGTTTTATAATTTTCTATGTTCTCACATTAGCTTGCAGTAGAATTATAGTTACATTGATGCAGGTCAAAGTGCGCCTCGAATTTGGGCTTAGACTGGGAAGGTTCTTGGCTTTGCTCAGAAAAGAACTCAAGAGTGAGGGCTGGGCCCAGTGGATCACCTGAGGTCAGGAGTTTGAGACCAGCCTGGCCAACATGGTGAAACCCCGTCTCTACTAAAAATACAAAAATTAGCCACGTGTGGTGGCGGGCACCTGTAATCCCAACTACTTGGGAGGTTGAGGCAGAATTGCTTGAACCCAGGAGGCGGAGGTTGCAGTGAGCCAAGATTGTGACACTGCACTCCAGCCTGGGCAACAGAGTGAAACTTTGTCTTTAAAAAACAATTTAAGAGTGAGCCAGTGGTAGAAGAAAACAGCCTTATTGAGGCTGCAGCGTTATAGCTCTGTGACCACTTCTGCAGAGCAGGCCTACCCTCTAGGCAGGGTGGCGGCTTAGGGGCAGTTCAGCAGTCATGTTCATACCCACTTTTAGTTAATGTAAATTAATGGGCAGGCTATTCAGAAATTTCTAGAAATGGGTGGTAACTTTCAGGTGTTGCCATGGCAGTGTTAAACTGTCAGGGTGCTGGTGGACATGTCTTTTGGAGAGGTGCTTTTTATACAGTTGTTCTTTATACGATAGACAATGCAACTTCTTCTTCTTTTTTTTGAGACAGGGTCTCGTTCCGTCGCCAGGTGCCAGGCTGGAGTGCAGTGGTGCAGTCTCAGCTCACTGCAGACTCTGCCTCCCGGGTTCAAGCAATTCTTCTGCTTCAGCCTCCCGAGTAGCTGGGTCTACAGATGTGCGCCACCACGCCCAGCTAATTTTTGTATTTTTTAGTAGAGATGGGATTTCACCATGTTGGCCAAGATGGTCTCGATCTCTTGACCTTGTGATCCGCCCGCCTTGGCCTCCCAAAGTGCTGGGATTACAGGCGTGAGCCACCGTGCCCAGGCAACTTCTTGTTATTGAGGAAATGCAGTAATAACCAGGATAATTTGAAGTACAACACTGTTTATAAAAAAGTATTATGACATACCTACGGCCGGGTACGATGGCTCATGCCTGTAATCCCAGCACTTTGGGAGGCCGAGATGGGTGGATCATGAGGTCAAGAGATCGAGACCTTCCTGGCCAACATGGTGAAACCCCAACTCTACTAAAAATACAAACATTAGCTGGGTGTGGTGGCCTGCGCCTGTAGTCTCAACTACTCGGGAGGCTGAGGCAGGAGAATTGTTTGAACCCGGGAGGCGGAGGCTGCAGTGAGCCAAGATTGCGCCACTGCACTCCAGCCTGGTGACAGAGCGAGGCTCTATCTTTAAAAACAAAAACAAAGACAAAAACAAACAAAAAACAAACCTATGTTTTGGCTAAGTGCTGTGTTGGAAAACTACTTGTTAAGAGTATGTAACAAGTTGGGAATTAGAACTCTCCTTGTGTTTTTTTTTTTTTTTTTTTTTTTTTTGGTTTGTTTGTTTTTGATGCAAAGCCTTAGTTTGTCATCCACGCTGGAGTGCAGTGGCATAATCTTGGCTCACTACAGCCTCTGCCTCCCAGGTTCAAGTGATACTCCTGCTTCAGCCTCCCGCATAGCTGGGATCACAGGCGTGTGTCACCAGGCCCAGCTAAATTTTGTATTTTTAGTAGAGATGGGGTTTCACCATGTTGCTTGGGCTGGTCTCAATTTTCTGTCTCTGTCTCTTGAGATCTTTTCTCTTCTCTCTCTTGTTTGTAGTGGAGAGAATGACTTTGATTCCTAAATAGAAAACAGAATGTATATGTGTGGATACTTGTAGTGTGTTTATTTTCTTCATTGTTAGCTTCCTAATCATAGCAGAAAAGGTGACAGTGGCTACCGATGTCATCCCAGCCCTAAAGGAGTAATGTGTTCTTGATAAGTTTGCGACATTGCTTTCCTGTGTAAATATGAAAATATTCTGGAACTTGATTTCTTGTTACTCTTGTGTTGTGCAAATTGTGTGTTCTGGCTTCCTTTATCAACCGCAAGTAATGAGAGTTTCCAAAACTTAAATACAATTCATATATTCTAGGACAGCTTATGATTTTTGAAATAATTGTTTAGCTTTATGTAACTAGGTGAGAATGTACATATCACAGTACTCAAAATATTAGTTTAAAATTTAAAAAATTAAGTTTTGCTATCTTCAGTTTAATCTGTGGCAAATGAGCTTTCCTTCCAAAGGCATGCTCTCCCCAGATTGAGAGATTCCTGATTTGGATTGAAGCAGGTTCTCCTTAGTTATTTTTAAGGAAATATTATGCAGGGTGTTGACTATTAATTATACTTCTTGGTTCTCTGTTAAGATCCCCTCCCCCCCAAACAGAAGCCAAGTTTAAACTGTGCTGAGATAACATTGCATTTAAGAATATGACCTTTTAGATCATTGAAGCCCTAGATGTTAAAGAGAAATAAAGTACAGATAGGTAAGAGAGAGAATAGAATTTGACATCCCTGAGGTATTCACAACAGAAAAGCCTGCTGAACACAGTTCAGCCAAGAAAGAATCAAGCAAGGCAAGGTCTTTCAGCCTGACCCGTATTCTACATCCCTTACTCCAGATAGAATTTTTGCCACTGAATAATGCTAAATAAAGCAGGCATCTGATGTCGAAGTGCAGGGGGACCAACATGGAGCCATTGCTTATTTTGAAGAAAAAAACGTAGATTATATGGTTGGAGGATTAATATCTATTTCCTGAAAGGCAATAGGTCTTCTACAAGGAGTGTACTTGTTGTTACGCTTTTTTAGAAATAGGGTCTTGCTCTGTTGCCCAGGCTGGAGTGCAATAGTGTGGCCATAGCTCACTGTTCCTTGAACTCCTGACCTCAAGCAGTCCTCCTGCCTTGGCCTCCCAAAGAGCTAGGATTACAGGCATGGGCCGGTGCACCAAGCCGTTCGTGTTTATTAATACAGAGTGGGTAGAATGCAGTTAAAGTTAGGAGACTCGGTACATATGGAGAGCTGCTAGTCACATGATTACATGACACAGCGAGGAGCTGTTTCTATAGGAACAGAACGATGGAGCATGCTGCCTGGGAACCTGTAGCTGCTTGGTGGGAGTGAGTGGGCGCTCAGCTGGTGGTAAATTTGTTGTTTACCTTTTTGGGTTGTGAACTAACTGCACTGTAATTTATGTTAATTTGTGCCTTAAAAGTCTTCAGCGTTGTACTTGATTGTAAGTGTGGGTGAGAAAGATAAAAATTATGCATAAATACTAATGGTAGTAGTGAAAGGGAGAGAGGTTATTCTTTTTTTTTTTTTTTTTTTTTTTTTTGGAGACGGATTCTTGCTCTGTCACCAGGCTGGAATGTAGTAGCATGATCATGGCTCATTGCAGCCTCGAACTCCTAGACTCAAGTGATCCTTCTGCCTCAGCCTCCCAGTAGCTGACAGGCTTGCACCGTCATGCCTGGCTAATTTTTTACTTTTTGTGCAGATGTGTTGCCCAGGCCGGTCTTGAATGCTCTGGCCTCCAGCAGTCCTCACACCCTGGCCCCTCCAAGGTTATTCTTTTGAATAAAAGTCATATGTAACTAAACCCAGTTTTTTGTGATATGTAGATCTTAGAGTTATATCTTTAAAACTGTAAAGAATGTTTTTGTAATTGATGACTTACTTCTTTTTCACTTTAGGAGTACTACTTCTGAATTCTTGCAGAAGTACAGATTGTACAGTTAATGCTGGTCATTAGCTCTGAAAAGAATCAATTCTCCCACATTTGGAAATACATATCATCTTATTTTGGCAAACATTTTATCCCTTTCATTTTACCCCTTTCTTCTACTCCTGATTTTAAAATTTATTTTGTACCCTTGTATGGTGATAGCGACTCTTTGGTATTATTCTTGATTTTAATTTTCTTCTGCAGTTTGAGAGATTGTATTTATTGCTGTGATGCATATGATAAGATTTCTTAGTTTTTTACCACTATATTTTAATGTGAAATACCAAACAATTTTAAAGTTTTTTTTAAATTAAGATTTCAGCATTGTGGCCTAGATGAATGTATTGCCTGAGGAAAGAGGTTTTAAATTCATCCTATTTAAAGTGAAAGTTTGACTTGTATGTATCACTTTATTTTTCCCTACCGAAATTAACATTTTATATCGTTAGACTGTCTATCGATATGTTTGAGTTATCTGACTCATAGTTATTTCTTTGTAATGCTTCTCCGCCTTTTATTGGAGCCATGACATTGCAACAGAAGCTGTATCCACAGGCAAAGGCCCACAGCAGCTGTCTTATGCTATGTGTTGCAGCCTAAACGCTATTTCTTTTTATTTGAAGGCTGTGATTCTTATTGTGAGTCTCAGTCACTTTTGCAAGAGCAGCCGTTGACAGGTGTCCTCCATCTCTTTAGCGAGATGCCGCCACATCTGCCTCCGTCCGATGACTCTGGAGTCGGCCTGGTCTCAATTCAGTAAACCTTTGTGACTGCCGACGTGCTGCTGAAGTAGCCAGCTGTAAAATTAGGAGGTAGAAATGTACCCTTGTCTTTTCTGGGAGGCCCAGTTACACGCACACACAACTTCAGGTTGCTGATGATGTAAGTTATTTCCCTGTTTGTGTCTTAAAAACAAGATTGAAAGCATAAGCAAAACCAACAATAAAGTTCTTTGATCAAGAGTAGGGATTACAACCGTGCACAGGCGGAATTGGATTGGGCCCTGAATTCTTAAAGCTTGACTTGACTTTGTCATTTAATCTAGGAATTCTTAACTATGGTTTCACTAGGTGCTTATCGATACTCTAAAACATGCACACACTCATACATCCCACCCCACAGATGCCCAGAAACCACTCAGGACTAGCTGAATCAGAATCTGCAATGGTGGTGGGATGGGGTTGGGGATAGTCAGGTCCCTTCACTTCCTCCCTCAAAGATTCCAAAGTGAATTTGGCCTAAATATTGCCAGGTGAAGAAACTAGGTGAGGTCTGGAGCGGCCAGGCGATGTGAAGGCAATAGAACTGTTTAGTGACAGATTTGAGAAAGAAGCCAGTGGCTTTTGAGCATATGCCCTGGGCTCGCCCCAGGAGAAATCAGAAGCGGAGTGATGCAGGTCACCTGACTGTGAAGGCTGCCTGCCTGAGAGCCAGCGCGGCCAGTTGAGCCGGTGTGCATGCGCTGGTTGCTAGTAGTGTCAGCTTTCGTGAAGGTGTCCCTTGTGTTTTGAGGCTTCTCAAGTTCTGAGGAAGCACGTGCAGCTGCACAGAGGTGCCTGTGCATGGAGATGGGAGGCTAGCCACCAGCTGCTCCGATTCCCAGGCCAGAGAGATGGCCTTTATCGTGATAACAGCACGGGCAAGCCACCTGCTTTTGGATCAAAAATTTAAAAAGTCAATATACAAGTCTCTAACCTGGTTACTAAATAAGAATCTCTCAGCCTGCTAACATAAACCATGACTTTGTTCATGTTAGCCATTTCTGGTTACCTAACTTTTATCTTTTCGCTGTAGATCTTTTATTAGACACATAAGTAGCTTTGTCAAACAGTACTGTATTTTTATTCTTCCTAGTTGAATTTTACTTTTATTGTAGGATTGAAAGTCAAGTTTTTAATAAAAGCCTTTGGAATATGTTTCTGTACTCATGTTTGAGGACCACGTGAGGGGTCAGATACCTTAAATTTTTTTTTTTTCAAATTACATTTTGATGCAGATACTTGTAACATCAAATCATTAAAGTATGTGAAAATAAGCATTTTGTGAAGAGTCCTGTTCCTTTTCATTTGTTCCAAGCAAATTATCACCTCCTTTTCTCTTACAGTACATAATTTTTTTATTAGGTACAGGTGATTTTTTCTTTTTTCTAAAATAAAACGTTTTAAAAATTGTGTAAATGTAAGGAATACAAGTGCAGTTTTGTTTCATGGGTATATGGTGTGGTGGTGAATTCTTGGTTTTTAATCATCATTTGAATAATGTATATTGTTGTACCCATTAAATAATTTCTTATTCCTCACCCTCTCCCATCCTCCCACCCTTCTGAGTCTCCACCATCTATCATTCCACACTCTGTGTCCACGTGTATACATTACTAGCTCCCACTTATAAGTGAGAACGTGCAGTACTTGACCTTCTGAGTTGTTTCACTTTGGATAATGGCCTTCAGTTCCATCAATATTGCTGCAAAAGATATGATTTCATTCTTTTTTATGGCTGAATAGTAGTCTATTGTGTCTGTAGATCACATTTTCTTTATCCAGTCGCCTGTTGGACAGTTAGATGGATTCGCCATCTTTGCTGCTATGACTAGTGCTGAGATGCATACATTAGTGTAGGTATCTTTTTGAGATAATGATTTGTTTTCCTTTGGGTAGATGATACCCGGTAGTGGGATCGCTGGATCAACTGGTAGGTGTATTTTTAGTTCTTTGGGAAATCTCCAGGCTGTTTTTCATAGAGGTTGTACTAATTTACATTCCCACATGTTTTAATTTAATAGCTCACTGCTCTATCCCCACGTCCTAGAACAGTATCCATAAGCATTCAGTAAACATTTATTGAATGAATGAATGAATAAAATGGAAATGAATTAATACCCAGTCTGTCTTTGCCTTGAGAAGGTCCTATTATGCAAATAAGTTTCTTTTTTTAAAAAAAGTCAAACTTAAAAAAGTTTTTAGTATAGACGGGGTCTTGCTGGGATGCCCAGGCTAGTCTTGAACTCCTGGGCTCAAGTAATCCTCCCACCCTGGCATCTGAAACTACCGGAATTATAGGCATGAGCCACTGGGCCTAGCCAAGTTTTTCTTCTTCTTTTGGTTATCAATGAAAATTAAATATGTACCATAAGATATAACTTTGAAGATAAAAGGCTTTGGAGTGTTCTCTTCTTCCTGTATTTGAATATATACTGTGGGAGTCACAATAATAAATGCTATAGTTTTGGAGGAGGAGAGGCATCTGTTTTTCATCTTCTGCTCTCTGCTTCTCCTGGATTTTGAACTCTCTCGAAGCTACTCATGTGGTTGTGAAATGTGATAGATAACTGACTTCCTAGTTCAGAACTTTGATGTGATGCAGGAACAATGATTCAGTTACACTGAGCAGGTAATGTCAGCTAGAAAGCACCTACAGAATCCCATGACAGACAATACTGTATTGAAAATAGAAGAGTTCACCGGAGAAAGGCATTTTTAGGCTAGTAACCACAGAACTTTGTTGACAAGGCCAAGAAATTTACTGAGTTTTTTTGATAAGGTCAAAACATTTGCCGGAAAAGAGGTTTGTCTCGGAGTCCTGGAGCCTTCGTGGCGTTCATTCGCAGTTGTTGCAGATGAGGCATTGTTTGTCGCTGAGCTGTTTTTGTTGTCTTGCGTTTGTAAACCCTCAGTAGTTACTCTCTTGCTCATTTTCCCACCTTGACCATCTCAGGCCACTTGACGACAATCCATGTCCGTCCTCACTCCATGCAGGAAGTCAAGGCCAAACCGGAGGTGTGCACCATTAGAGTACTGCACCTCCTCCTCTGGCTTCAGAAAAGCCCTCCTCCTCATTCCTTTTTATGAGGAATTAAGGCAGCAGGCGATTTCGCCTTCAGGCCCCACGGAGGGGAATGGAGCTTAGTATGATGTGTTAACCTTAATGATGTCATCACGATATTATTCTTGTGGAATTTAAAAATAAACATTAACCTCAGTGGCTGCTATTTATATTCTGCTTAATTTACCATGCCTATTCAAGCTGGCTGTCAATTTTGTGGCTGGTGTCACTGGACTGGACTAGAAAGACAAGTTCGACTCATGTCACCCCTATATGAGTACCTTAATGCTTAGAATCGTCTAGCAAATAGTTTTCAAATATGACTAGAAACAAAATCATCTTAGGTTGTTATGCATTATTCAGTGTATCGTTCAAATATCTTTTTTTTTCCCCATTGTGTTTTCATAGTTCAGTGATGAATAGGTGACAATCTTGTAGCCTCAAATTCCTGCACTGTTATCAGTAACGTCATGGTAAATGCCACTGCAGAGCAAGGCACCATTGATCTTCCAACCACTGCCTCCGGGATGCTTTAGACGTTGATAAATGTGCTTTGTGAAACCCTGTGGAATGACACTTGGAGTTTAGCCTGTTCTTTCTTTAGAAATTAAACTTTTAGATGGGCGTGGTGGCTAATGCCTCTAATCCCAGCACTTTCTGAGGCCGAGGTGGGTGGATCACCTGAGGTCGGGAGTTCGAAACCAGCCTGACCAACACGGAGAAGCCTAAAAATACAAAACAAGCTGGGCATGGTGGCGCATGCCTGTAATCCCAGCTACTTGGGAGGCTGAGGCAGGAGAATTGCTTGAACCTGGGAGGCGGAGGTTGCAGTGAGCCAAGATCGTGCCACTGCCCTCTAGCCTGGGCAAAAAGAGCAAAACTTGATCTCAAAAAAAAAAAAAAAAAAAAGAAATGAAACTTTTATTTTGACCTATTGGCATTGACTAAGCAGAAAGATCACCCCTACCAGCTATCTAGATTTGCTGCAGATGATTTCTTCATTTTGATGTTTGGATTTTGTTCTTGGATTTTCAAACCTATTTCTCACCCCATGTGTCAATAATCTTGTTATAAGCTACCTGTTCTCTTTGCCCAGGGTGGGGTACAGTGGGGTGATCCCAGCTCACTGCAATCTCCACCTCCTGGGTTCAAGTGATTCTCAGGCTTCAGTCTCCCGTGTTGCTGGGACTACAGGTGTGCACCACCACAGCTGGCTAATATTATATTTTTAGTAGAGACAGGGTTTCACCATGTTGGCTAGACTGGTCTTGAGCACCTGACCTCAGGCGTTCCGCCTGCCTCAGCCTCCCAAAGTGCTGGGATTATAGGCGTGAGCCACTGCACCCAGCCATGCTTAGAATATTTCTGAACGGTCTCAAATGTATTTTCTTTTTTTTTTTTTGGAGGGGCAGGAGAAGGTAAGGTGGAAGGTTCTGTATGCAAATCAAGGTCTGGTTTCCAAATTAGGTCCTCCAAACAAGGTCTGATTGAAAACTAAAGGCTTCAGGTTTTGGCACTGTCAGTCCCGTGGTAGGCATGCCTGCCCTGTCCTGTCCTCCTGCCTGGAGGGCTGAGGGAGATGAAGGCTTCAGGCTTTGGCACTGTCAGTCCCGTGGTAGGCAGGCCTGCCCTGTCCTGTCCTCCTGCCTGGAGGGCTGAGGGAGATGAGAAGGCGTCCAGAGGCAGAAGCACAACACATGAGGAATGCTTTAGTGGACTCCTGGAGGTTAGCAAGAATGGACTTCAGTCTCTGGCAGTGTGCTCGGGATTTTGTTGAGTCATTCCTCCAGTGCCACCTACAGTCTAATGGCAATACTGAATTAAGTCCTAAGCTTTGCCAAGGAGCATGGAGAACTTGAGATTCTCAGACATTTTTGTTCTGAATCATGAAAAGACTCAGTGGTCACTGGAATCAGGATCAGTTTCTTGCTGCTTGGTCAGCCATGTAACTAGTTACCATATACGGTATCAATCTACATGCCACAGTTCACTAGAGTACCCTCTAGACTTAAACTCAGATTTCTTTTCTTTTTTTTTTTTTTGAGAATTGGCTTCTATTTAAGGATAAAGAAATAGATGGTTCATGAAAACATGGGATTTTTTTTTTTTTCTTCTTCTTTTTTTTTTTTTTTTTTTAAATATAGGATCTTGCTCTGTCATCAAGGCTGGAGTGCGCTGGTGTAATCCTGGCTCACTGCAGCCTCCTGGGCTCAAGCTGTCCTCCTGCATCAGCCTTCAGCCTTCCAAGTAGCTGGGACTACAGGCGTGTGCCACTATGCCCGGCTAATTAAAAAAAGTTTTTTTTTTTTTTTTTGGTAGGGACAGGGTCTCACTTGGTTGTCAATCTGATCTCATATTCTTGGTTTCAGGCAATCCTCCTGCCTTGGCCTCCTACGGAGCTGGAATTATAGGTGTGAACACCTGCCCTAGAATTTTTTCTTTCTTTTTGTTTTTTTGAAAAGGAATTTTGCTCTTGTTTCCCAGGCTGGAGTGCAATGGCGTGATCTTGGCTCACCACAACCACTACCTCCTGGGTTCGAGCAATTCTCCTGCCTCAGCCTCCTGAGTAGCTGGAATTACAGGCATGTGCCACCATGCCCGGCAATTTTTTCTGTATTTTTAGTTGAGACGGGGTTTCTCCATGTTGGTCAGGCTGGTCTCCAACTCCCCACCTCAGGTGATCCATCCGCCTTGGCCTCCGAAAGTGCTGGGATTACAGGTATGAGCCACCAGGCACCGCCTTATAACTTCTTTTTTAGTGTGATTACACCCTAGGTTATTTGAGTTGTTATTTTAATAAACACATTCTGGAAATCTTAATTATTAATAACTTTAACAGATTGTGTTAGGCACGACAAGTTAGGCAGGTTTTTTTTTAATTTAAAAAATTTGTGATTGTGGTTTTACTTAACGTTGCCTTTATTCAGTAGGATTCCCCTCCCTCTCCCCCTCTCCCTCCCTCCCTGTCTCTGTCTCTCCCTCTCTCCTCACACGAACCACACACACACACACCACAAACGCACACACACACCACACACAACACACACATACCACACACACACCTCCCCCCCCACACACACACCCCACATGCATACACACACACACAACACACACATACTCACCAGGAAGCAGCTCTGTACTGTCTACAAATTCCCTGTAAGCCATCATAGAGGAGAAGTGAATCAGAGGAGGGCGTTCAACATTCTGCACACTAAGACCTGCCTGGCATGTACCTCTTCACAGTCTTGTCTGAAATGATAGACTATGGCAATTGCTAATTTGAGTCCAAAAAAGTTTCTGGGCTGGTCCTGGTGGCTCATACCTGTAATCCCAGCACTTTGTGAGGTTGAGGCGGGTGGATTATGAAGTCAGGAGATCGAGACCAGCCTGACCAACATGGTGAAACCCTGTCTCTACTAAAAATACAAAAAGTAGCTGGGCATGGTGGGGCGCCCCTGTAATCCCTGCCACTCAGGAGGCTGAGGCAGGAGAATCGCTTGAACCAGGAAGGCGGAGGTTGCAGTGAGCTGAGATCACGCCACTGTACTCCAGCCTGGGTGACAAAGCAAGACTTCATCTCAAAAAAGAAAGAAAAAAGAAGAAAAAGGTTTCTGATTGTATTTGCTATTGATCCAGGCAGTGACATAACCAAAGGTATTCAGAAGAACTCGCACCCCTGGTCTCTTTGGTCTCCGTTGTCGAAGCGATATGAGGAAGGGAGCGTCATCCTTAGGGAAGTGTCGAAGCTGGACACGCTCCTTGTGCTGCTGCGGCCCTGAGGCCCCGGCCTGCCAAGCCAAGAGAAGGCAGAACTGGAGTGCCAAGGCAAAAAGACAAAGCACCACCAGGGCTGGTCGAATGAGGCGCCTACACGTTGTACACTGCAGATTCAGGCCTGGGCTCCATGAAGGACAGCACCCAGACCCAAGGGCAGCTACTGCAGCCTCCGGCGCCCTTCAGGATTGCAGTGTTGGTCATGGAATACATGTTCTGTTTTTTTTCTTTTAAAGAATTCTTTGGGAATTATAAAAACTGAGGGGGAAATGAAAAGTTTTGTGGATGAAAAGAATGACAAAGCTTCTTTAAATGCTCGACAAACCTGGAACCTCTGAGGCTTAAACAGGGCACCAGCCCCTTGTGTTCAGCTGGCTCTTCAGCTTTAGTTTCCTCT
Source organism: Sapajus apella (assembly GCF_009761245.1). Taxonomy (NCBI): domain Eukaryota; kingdom Metazoa; phylum Chordata; class Mammalia; order Primates; family Cebidae; genus Sapajus; species Sapajus apella. The sequence continues at coordinate 2,358,987 of NW_022437051.1, forward strand.
CAAATCAGATGCTTGGGAGTAGAGATGGAACTTTTTAAAACAATGTTTAATTTTTATGGATACATAGTAGGTGTATATATTTATGGGGCGTATGAGATATTTTGGTATGGATATGTGATGACTAATAATCACATAAGATTAAATGGGGTATCTACCCCAAGCATTTATCCTTCGTGTTACCAAGAATCCAATTATACTCTTTTAGGTTTTTTTGTTTTTCTTTTTTGGAGACAGAGTCTCGCTGTGTTGCCCATGCTGGAGTGCAGTGGTGCCATCTCAGCTCACTGCAACCTCTGTCTCCCAAGTTCAAGCAATTCTCCTGCCTCAGCCTCCTGAGTTGCTGAGATTACAGGCGTACATCACTGTGCCTGGCTAAATTTTTTATATTTTTAGTAGAGATGGGGCTTTGCCATATTGCCCAGGCTGGTCTCGAACTCCTGAGCTCAGGCAATCCTCCTGCCTCAGCCCTTCCAAAGTGCTAGGATTACACGCATTAGCCACTGCGCCCAGTCACTTTTAATTTTTTTTTTAATGTACACTGAAATTATTACTATCGTCACCCTGCTGTGCTAGCCATGTTAGTTCTTGTTTATTCTTCCTGGCTATATTTTTGTGCCCACTAACCCCTCTCTCCCACTTGCAGTCCTGCCACCTCTCCCGGCCTCTCTATTTCCATGAGTTCAGTTGTTTTAATTTTTAACTCCCACAAATGAGTGAGAACACGTGATGTTTGTCTTTCTGTGCCTGGCCTGTTTCATTTAACATAATGATCTTCAGTTTGAGTCCCCCCCTTTTTTTTTTTTTTTTAAAAAAAAAGACAGGGTCTCACTCTGTTGCCCAGGCTGGAGTGCGGCGGCACAATCTCACCTCACTGCAACCTCGGCCTTCCAGGCTTAAGGGATTCTCCTGCCTCAGCCTCCCGAGTAGCTGGGATTAGCAGGCATCCACCACCATGCTGGGCTAATTTTTATATTTTTAGTAGAGATGGAGTTTCACCATGTTGGCCAGGCGGTCTCGAACTCCTGGCTTCAAGTGATCCTCTTGCCTCGACCACCCAAAAGGATTACAGGCATAAGCCACCATGCCTGGCCAATCTCATTCTTTTTTATGGCTGTATAGTACTTCACTGTGTGTATATACCACATTTTTTTTATTCATTCGTCTGTTGGTGGAAACTTAGGTTGCTTCCAAATCTTGATGGGCGCTGCAGTAAACGTAAGAGTGCAGATAATTCTTGGAAACACTGATTTCCTTGCCTTTGCGTATATACCCAGCAGGGGGATTGCTGAATCATGTGATAGCTCTATTTTTAGTTTTTAAGGAACCTCCAAACGTTTTCTATCCCGGTTGTACCAATTTGCAGTCCCACCAACAGGGTATGAGGGCTCCCTTTTTCTCCACACCCTTGCAAGCATTTGTTATTAGTTGTCTCGGGTAAAAGCCATGTTAACTGAGGTGAAATGATGCCTTATTGTAGTTTTGATTTGCATTTTTCTGATGATCAGTGATGTTGGGGAAAGGGAACATTTTGAGAATGAGGAATGCTGATGAAAGGACCAGAAGTCCGTTCGAGGCACTCTGAGATGTCCGCCCAGCAGTTACCTAAGTAGCTCCCTGCTCTGCAGTAGGCGTCATGTTTAGGCCTGCAGGTCAGAGGAGCAGAATTGGACCCTCTCCCCAGGGTGCTTACCTGCGGGATCTGGCTCCAGGATCTTCTCTCCAGTGGGGCTTTCAGGGTAGAAATCTGCCTCTTCTTGGACCGTTGCACTGCTCCGTGATGGGAACCTTTATCTAACACTAACTGGATAAAATGCCACACGTTCCACACTGAAGGTCTTGTCTGAAAGTCATAGCCTCTTTACTCCATTGTCTCATTTGCTGTCTGGGCGGTCCCTCCTTTGACAGCTGTTTTGTCCAAGATGTGATAACAATTCTGATCTCTGTGATTCTTGAATCTGGATGAAGTCCAGATGATGGATGGATCATAACCAGACCGTTTTTCCTGCAGATGAATAAATGGTCACGTTCATTCTTGCTTCTTTCCCCTTTATTCTGTGCAATAAAACATTAGGCCTTCCTAACAGTTCTAATTTGCTATTTCTAACCTCTTCTGAAAATAGATTTGCCCCTGTTTTTCTCCTACCAATTTGCTTTGTATTGATTAACTCCATAAGGCTGTCCGAGTGGTGGTTAGCCAGTTCATATTCTTTCCTCAAATTTGGGGAAATAAAGAGACCCTAATCAAGCATGATCAATTCAGAAGTTTGACATTTGCACTGTATGAATGTCCCGAGGTACTTTATTTGTACATTTGTTTTAGCATATTCAAAAGTCTGTATTGTTTCATAATAAATGGTTTCTTCATTAATCATAGATGAGTTAGCTTTGTCAGCACATTGGGTTCACGAAATGCATATTTTTGTCCATGTTTCTCAAGCAGAGTGATTATAGCTTCAATTAAAAATGAATTAAAAAAAAAAAAAAATCTCGGATTCCCACTATGCTCTGAAGGGCTATCTCAAAAGCTGAAACCTCTCTGTTCCACAGAATCCTCAAACTGTTTCTACGAGTTCCATTAGTCATAATCTAACTGTTTCTGCCCCATGTAAAAAGTGAATTTAATGTGCAAAAGAATGTTTTCAATTTAGTTTTTAAAATAACGTTTATTTACATTACTAGTTCATTATGTCAGTAGATTCAGTTCCTCAGTGCTAGCATTGAATGCTAGGGATAAATTGGCAAACAACCAGAATTTTTTTTTTTTTTAAATTATAACGAAATACGGTATTTCTGTGTCATGTTTTAAAATAATTTTCCAGCCTGGAAACAGCCGAGCATAGCTTCTGTTTGGTGCCTTAGCTCCCTGCGTTCTTGCTGTGCGGGAATTGCTGTCCTAATTGGTACTGATGTTGCAGTTTCAGCCAAGGGATGCCTAGTGGTTGCTGAACTATGCTTTATAACCCTGAGCATTGTCTGTTCACATGTGCATTGGAGTGCATTCGGGCCAGTGAGTGGATGACAGATACCCTTGATTCTCAAATGCATCTCCATTTGCCCGGTTTTGCTGTGCACTTCAGCAGCTGTGTGATCAGGGCTGCCGTGTACATGGCCATGCCCTCGTGGCTCCCTTAATCCCAGGTGCACGCAGCAGCCTGCACACAGTGACATATGTCTGTGTAAAGCTCCTTTGAACATACCCCTGTGTTAAAGATGTTCTTTATGTGCTAAAATTTATTCTGACTTTTAAATTGCCCCTGTTTAGAGAAAAATAAACATAGATAAGGTATTTATCTAGATATTATTTGTGGTTACCTAAACTTCTGTCCTATAATAAGCCTTAATTAAAATCAAGGAAACATTTGGAAATTAGTTTCAAATTATAAAATTATTTCCCCCCAATAATTGGAGTTGGGAGAGAAATACCCACAATGGGGGGAGAGGTGGGGAAAATTGCATGTGATATGTAGCCATGTTTGACCATAGTTTAAGTTGTAGCTTACATTGTGTTTTCTTAGAGTTATTGATGTTATGGGTTATTTTGACAATAGAGGGGAAGATTTGAGGAAAACATATGCATTTTAAATTAATATGTTTTCTGCCTTCCCCAAAGTTAAATAAATTCTGAGATATTTCTGAGTACTTCTTAGTAACTGTTTTATGAAAATGAAGATGCTAATTTTAGTTTGTGGCTAATGTAAATAACCTTTGAATGGAATATTTCTAGGGGAGAAAATGCATGCATGGAAGCAACATCATAGTGCTGATTTTAATAAAAATACCTACTGTTAAAGGTTCTGGGGTTTGTGTTTTATAATCTAGATGGCATGGCTTAGTAGAACAGGTCCTAACTAGGTACCTAACTGTACTACGGAAAGAAGAGAAGGCTTTACTGAGTCAGGTGGTATGCATTAGAAATTAACAGTATCATCCTGAGTGGAGCTTCGTGGCTTTTTAAGTGGCGTCATTTTCACCATCCTTTTACGTTAAAAATGTAAATTGATTCACAGTGGGGGGAAAATAAAAAGTGATCCAGGTGTATACCTTAAGGAAAAGAATTAATACACCTTTTTTCATGTGTGCTATTATGTCTTCATTTATATGTTATTATGTATCATCCAGCATGATCCTATGAACCATTAAGAAATGGCCTCTGGGTGCTGCAACATAAGTGACAGTTCCTTAAAAATACTCCAGCCGAAAATAAAAAGAGGAAGGCAGTGAAACAGTTTTGGCGAAGATCGATAATTAGGACAGCTGAGTGAGTGAAGCGTAGGCTGAGGGTTCATTGAGTTATCCTCTCTACTTTTTTGCAAGTTTGGCAAAACAGATCATTAAAAAAACTAAAAAGAGTTTTTGTGATTACCTTCTTAAATACTGGGGAAAAATCCCTTAGAACTAATGTTCTGTAGCTCTGTTGTTGAGTGGAAGAAACTCAGGCCAGATGACACGTGCTGGTTTGCCCAGCGTTTGGAGGCTCGTTGGAGGTGGAGCCTCTTGGGAGGTGCAGGTCTCCTGGTCCTCACTTTGTGCCGGGTCTGCCTTTCAGGCTCCGATTCCTGAAGGTGTGCACAAAGCCGGTACTGTGTGTGCTCTTGCACTGTGTTACTCCTCACCAAGAACGCGGAATTTGTAGGCAAATTCTAAGCAGTAAAATCGTAGAAACTCAAACACTTGGAAAATAATACATACAAATTTAGCATGTCTTCTGTGACATGTACAGTTATCGTAGGTGCGGCACTAATTTTAACACACATGATGAACTCTGTGAATGGGCTCCAGTGTTTTGTCCACTTCCTAGGTGAGGAAATCGAAGCTCAGTGAGAATGCACCAGGATTAAGTTGCTACTTTTCAGCTGGAGTTCAGCTGGTTATGCTCTGCTTTTCCAGGAGATGTCTCCTTTGCCAGCTGCTCCCTGGTGTTTTAGGGGGAGCGGGAGCCTGGCAGGCAGGAGGGGGGTTCTGGCCCTTGTTTGCTTCCTGTTCCTGTCCATATTGCCCAGCAACAGTCATTAAGTTGCAGTTCCTTCTAGTTTTTAGGCTCCCTGTGCCCACTCCCCAACTGTCTGCCTCCTTAGGCTTCCTTGACAGGATCAGCCCTAGCCCTCATGGGGCAAAGCCCCAGCTCCAGGAGATCCTTCTGCTAAGCTCCTCAGCCTCAGCACCCAGCATCTCCCCTGGGGGGCGGGTACCGTTTGCCCTGGGTGCCACCTCCAAGCTTCTAGATTCTGATAAGCCAATTTCCTCAGCTCTGTGGGTGGTAGGTGCTCTGCAGTTACCTGTTTACTCTCTTCCTTAGATTAAATTCTCTGTTGTGATTTGTTTTTCTTACTGGTTCCTGACATTATTTTTGGTGTTTATTAAATGATATTTAGAATTCAGCAAACTGAATTTATTCTAAGGAATATTGTAAATTAAAATAGTATCTAGTTATTAGTACTAGTACTTACTTTTACATCTTTTCCAAAACGTATAAAGTGTTTTTTTAAAAAAACATTTGAATAAATCCACTCATATTTTTTGATCCCTTAAAAAGCTGAGAAGTGGCTGGGTGTGGTGGCTCATGCCTGTGATCCCAGCAATTTGGAAGGCTGAGGCAGATGGATCACCTGAGGTCAGGCAGGAGTTTGAGACCAGCCTGGCCAACATGGTGAAATGATGTCTCTACTAAAAATACAAAAAATAGCCAGGCGTGGTGGCACACACCTGTAATCCCAGCTACTAGGGTTGCTGAGGCAGGAGAATCACTGGAACCTGGGAGGCAGAGGTTGCAGTGAGCTGAGATCGTGCCACTGCACGCCATTCTGGGCAACAGAGCAAGACTCAGTCTCAAAAAAAAGCTGAGAAGTAGAAAGGTAGCAGTGATGTGTTAATTAGTAAACTCACGTGGGTTTGGGGAAGGATGAGGAACCAAAGAGAATAAATGGTTATCAGGTGATTTTTAAAAATATATCCAAGTGGACTTTCTTTTTTTTTCTGTCAATAATTATTTCATCTCAGATGAATTTCAGACCACTAAAAACTTCATTGTCTCAGTTCCACCTTTCTCTCCCATTTCACCCTGAAATTTAAGGAACTATGAAATATTTCAAAGTGTGCATGTTCTCAGTCTGGCTTTTCTTACTTTTTTTCTTAAATTTATTTATTTTTTGTAGAGATGAGGTCTCCTGTGTTGCCCAGGCTGATCTCGAACTTCTGGCCTCAGCCAGCCCTGCAGAAGTGCTGGAATTACAGATGTGAGCCATCGTGCCCAGCTATGATCTGCCTTTTCTTATGTATGCTATTGCCAAGGCTAGAACAGACCTGGGCCTTATTTGCTGAAGTTTAGGGTCAAAGTTTGCTTCAGATCCGTAATTCCACACAGAGTAAAACGTAGAAAATGTGACAGCTTGGCTCTTCCCACCCTTAGGCACAGTGTTGAATGTTTATTAGAAGGCTGTTTCCTCACAACATGTTTACCTCAAGATGCATGCATGCCTTAGCTTGGTGCTTTTGCAATTTTTCTGTAGCATCTGTTCCCAAATGGAGGAGCACTAACAAGGCGTTAATACAGTTAGCAGTGAGGACAGCAGGGAGTTGCCCCTGTCGCTTTCTGACTTCTCCTGCAGTCTGAGTTATTATTCATAATGTAAATTCTCTCTCAGTTCCCAGCATGTACATAATTAATGGAAAAGACCATCCAAGGAAGTTCAGCAGCCACACGTAGGTCACCATTACCAGATGTTTAATTATTGTCGATAGGAAGCATTTGGTGGAAATACCTGATGAGCTTTCTAAAAGCATAACAATAAGCAAATCCCTTTGGATTTTGATGGATTGGTTCTTCTGTATTCAATGATGATCAAAGTTATTACAGGAACAGCGCCCTCGCCTTCTCCCCAACATCTTTATCAAAAATAGGTAATAATTATGTGCCCTCGATATGAAATACATGCACCCTCTTTTCATGTTCTCCGATTTCCTTCAGCTGTGCCAGGTTTTAATTAATGTGCTTCGATAGTATGAAAACTTGAGCATCTATAATTACATCTTTAGTAGCAATATTTAAAACCTTTACCCACAATATATTTATCATAAAACATTTCCTGGAATTAAGGTCAGTTGTCTAGTACCGAAATGCATTTCAGGTAGTTTTTTTTCTTTTTTATCTTGAAGGTTGAAAACAGAATGCAAAATAGGAAAGGCTAAGAGAAGCCCATTAACATTACAATTTTTGTGGTTTATGGGGGGCAGTGGTGTTAAAGACATTTAACAGAGGCAGGGAATTTTAAAAATTACTTTTTTCTTCAACATGAAATTTGCATATCATAAAAAATTTTGACATGTTGCTACTATGTGAATGGCCGTTCCCAAGCCGTCCCTGTCAAATGTTTGAGTTCACATTGAGGAACACGATTAAAACAAAAAGATCTTTTGGTTTGATTAAGTTCAGAACTGAGTTTAAAAACCAGAAATCTCAGTGCCTCCTGCTGTTTGCTGCTTTCTTCATGGCATCTGTTGTTACTCTTAGCGTTCATTCATTCCCATTTTGTGTCTTGTCTGTGGAATTTGAAGTTCTTAAAAACCAAATTTCCTTGTCTCCAGTCACTTTTAAGATGGACCCACTGGCTCCCCCTTGTGTCTACTGTTTGTATTGTCATTCTCCAGGCTCCTGGTTAAACAGCCCCTAATGTAGCTTGATTACTGCTCTTGAAGAAGGGACAATGGCTATATTTGTCAGTGTTCTCATCACCTTATTTCCTGTCCTCTGCATTCTACCCTCTTCTGCCGGGTTGGTAGAGAATAGCTTGGGAAGAGCCATAAAATGGAAGGTCTTAAAAGCCAGACATCAGAGTCGAGTGTTGGAGCATGAATCATGCGCTAGTAATTCATGCTCCTCCCCATTCTGGCCTCTTCTCTAGGGGCCCTCTTACACACACCCAAAGTTCTGTATCAGGAGAAACAGACTAGGGCGGTGCCTGTTGTGTGTTACCAATAAAATACAAATCAGTGTGAACTAATGTTCTAGAACAAGTTACAGACAAACATGTGCATTGTGAGAAAGCTAACCAGGGGGCCCTAGATGAGAAACTCACATGTACTCTTTATGTTGTATATAATTTGAACTCCACTTTGTAATGGTTTGATATGGAGTTGTTTATTTTTCCTCTGAACAGTCCTCGTCTTCAAATTGTCAGTGTAACACAGGTAAGATTGCAGAGTAAGTATGTTCGGGCATATCAGTCAGTTGATATTAGATAAAGGAAGTAGTGTTTCCTTAACAGTTCAAATTGCAGGGCCGAGTGCTGTTGCTTACGTCTATAATCCCAGCACTTTGGGAGGCCGAGGTGGGCAGATCATGAGGTCAAGAGATCGAGACCATCCTGGCCAACATGGTGAAACCCCATCTCTGCTAAAAATACAAAAAAATTAGCTGGGTGTGGTGGCGCACGCACTGGTGGTCCCAGTTACTCAGGAAGCTGAGGTAGAAGAATTGCTTGAACCCAGGAGGCTGAGGTTGCAGTGAACCGAGACTGCACTGAGCTGAGATTGCAGTGAGCCGAGATTGCGCCACTGAACTCCAGCCTGGCGACAGAGCAAGACTCTGTCTCAAAAAAAAAAGAAAATTGCAACAATTAGTATAAAAGTTGTTGATGTGCTGAAGAAAGGTGGGTGGAAATGCTGGGCTCAGAAAAAGCATTTGTCCTGGGCACGTCCGTTGTCATGCTAAGAATTCAAGGCAATTTTAAAGTGCCTAATTTAAGGGTTCTTACTGTAAGGCAGTAAGAGCGTAGATGGGGAAAGTGGGTAACAGGTGTGCACAGTCACGGACCAAAGGTGATGTTAAAAAAGGTGGGGGTCAAAAATGTTTTGGACATGGATCGGAATTAAGGAAAGCGTGGATGAGGAAGGGGGCGGTGTGTGTCCATATCCCAGCCGAGTGTCTGCGGGAGAGAGGCTTGGGAGGAGCTGCGCTGTGGAAGATCGTGAAAGCGCCACATTAGAGGTGAGCTTGGAGCATCCTGGGACTGCAGGGCAAATGGGTTGTGGGAAATGGAGACGTAAGAAGTAGATTGTGATTGGTTTTGTGTGCAGTTTGATAGAACTTAGCAATGCAGGCGTTTTTGTGGAACCTGGAACTCTGTTTTTGTTTTTCATCAGTTGAACTTGTGCTTTTCCATAGAAAGTTATAGACATTTTTCCATAGAAAGGCAGGCAGTGCAGCTTGGATTCTAGAGCAGAGAGTTTGGAGTCTGTTGGCTTGCGTTCAAAGTTCAGCCCTGCTGTTTATTGGCTGTGTGACCTTGGGCAAGTTATTTAACCTTTTAGCACGTCTGTAAAATCATGATAACAATTGTATCTATTGCATGGGATGTTGTGGTGGTGAAAACATTGTTTTTTTATGTGATATTACCTTATACATGTTAGCTGTTATTCTTGCCTTTTTTTGTATTTGCCAATTCTTTTCCAGGAGCCAGTAGTGGAATAATGTTTATGATAGTTCTTTAAACCTTTTTTTTTTTTTTTTCCCCCAGTTTTACTGGCACTAAATGTGTTTATCTACACCTAGTCCCCATTAGAACTATGTAATTACATTCATATTTGTATAAAGGTTGTCAGTTTAATATTTAAGCAATTAATAAAGACAAGGTGTGAGTTGTTCTGTTAACTTGCCTCTGTCTTAACGTGAAGCAGCGTATAAGCATGCATCTTACCATAATTGGGTGTGCATGTCTGTGTACATGGGCACAAACATTTCTTTTTCAGCTCTATAATTGTATCTCCAAGTAATCTAAGAAGAAAATCTTAAGCCAGTGCAGACACTGAGGCTTTCTCAGGGTCTTCTGGAACGATCAAGTTCAGAAATCCCATCTTCATATGCACTTTGTTTGTTTGTTTCATGTTTTTTTTTTTTTTTTTTTTTTTTTGAGATGAGGTCTTGCTGTGTTGTCTAGGCTGGAGTGCAGTGGCCATTCACAGGCGCAGTCATAGCTCACTGCATCCTTGAACTCCTAGGCTCGAGTGATCCTCCTGCCTCAGCCTCTTGTGTAGCTGGGACCAAGGTGCACCACCACACCTGGCCGTTTCAAATGCATGTTTATATAAAATTGTGATGTTGGTCTGAGTCTTTACCTTCCAAACCCCCGTATTCATCGTCATGCTTCGCAGAAGACCTCGTGCTATACGCGCTATTTTTGTGTTCCGTGTGGGAGCATATCTTTTTCCTTTTGTTCTTCAGATAGGAGAGAGTTTGTCAAAACAAGGGCACAGGTGAAGCTGTATGGCTTTTCAGTCCTTAAACATGATGAACCTGTTTCTGTTGAGGGACTGTGGAAGGAGTGTTATTGGATGTGAGGGAAGAGGCCAGGGAGATTCTTCCTTGCTGGTTGAGAGAGCATATGTAGGTCCAGGACTTTAGAAGGACATCACATGTTGCACATTTTAGTATCAGAAACAGGCTTTTTTGCTTAATGGGTTCTACTCTCAAATACTGTTTTTTAAAAATGTTTGCACGTAATTTGCTTCCCCTTAAAGAACACAGTCCTTGCAACAGCCCGAAGTACCATTTTTCTGATTACTACCACTTATATAAGACCCTCCAAAGCTTTCTCTTCCTTAAAAGTGACCCATGCGAGTGCATAACACTTCGTTCTCTGAAGCATGAGATTATTATTATTATTTTTTCTCCAGTCTGTGCCCCTCCCATTCCGTTAGAGAGCTCTAAGTTTTGTCTTTAAAATGAGCACTTCTGCTTAAATGTCCTCCCAGATAATCGGGCCATCTGCCCCAGCTACTCATTTTTTTATTTGAAATGCAGATGTTTATATAACAGCCAAAACCTAACGCACTTATGCACTGTTAACTTTATATTATAAGCTCCTTCTTACAACTAAAGAATGCACATAGTTGTCAGTTATGGTTGTAGTCTGCCTTGGCCTAATGTATTTTCATTCTCTAAAAGGTATATGCGTGTCTATCTTTTCCATATGGAATGTTCTAGGGAAACCATCAGCACACTGATGGAGGGTGGTCATCTCCTTGTTAGGTGTGAGTGGGAAGCGATCCGTCCCCCTGACAGTATGCGTTGCAGTAAGGGCATTGTTTTTATGTGAGGCTGAGCCATCCATATCTGTGCTATTGTCTGTTACTGGAAGAATACTGACTGTCTTGGAGTCGTATTTCTGTCACATCTCTATCTTGCTGGCTTCACCATCCATGTGGTCATTCAGCAGACTTCTCAAACTAAGCGCATTCCCTGTTTTCTGGGATCTGGTGTTTAGCTTGGGAAGAAGGTGAAATTTGGCTTGCCTAAGAAAACAGGCCCCTCCCCAACACACTTGTGTGTGAAAGCCTCTTGGCCATTTTCCTTTTCTTCTCAGCCAGTAGCCTCTGTCCATGCTCCTTGACATACTTCTTGATGGCTGGCAGTGGACCAGCAAAGTCGCCCTGACCCAAAATCATGCATGGAGAGAGGCTGCTGTTGACACAACTTCAGCCAGCGACCCCAATGCAGTGGCATGTGCTTGTTGTCCCAGCTGCTCAGAAGGCTGAGGTGGGAGAGAATCATGCGAGCCCAGGAGTTCAAATCTAGCGTGGGAAGCGTAGTGAGACCCTGTCTCTAACAACAGCGAATTCCAGCCAGCTTGCTTGGGAACTCATGAGAACCTGGAGGAAAAAGTGCTGGCTGTGCGGGTCAGACGCTGAGACAGACGGTGGGGACTGCTTGTTAAGCAAGAAGAGATACTGTGTCTGCTTCTTCGAACTTCCTAGAGGCCACCCATTAATCAATGAAGTGACTGCACTCTGCAATATCAAATTTGCCAGGAGGGTGATTGCATGGTACAACCGGAATAAGGGAATTCCACTTACAGGTTTCTTAGGAAAAAATAATTGTGTTGAAATCTAAAACACGAGCAGAAGATAAGTGACCAGACTGTCCACTTTGTTCTGCCAAAAAAAGGAAAATTCCTTGTTATCCAGGATGAAAAGCGTCTGAGCAACTAGTATGATACAGCTTCTCCGAAGCCCGGGTCTCTTAGCAGCGTACAATATTAACATTGCTCCCGAAAAACAAGCTGCGGGGCCGGGCCTTTGTGGATCTGTCGGCAGTGTTGATGGTTTTCGGAGTCACTGCAGACCCGTCTTTGGGGACGGCGGCTGGCTGTAGAAAATGCAGTCCTCGGCTTCATCGTCCACACTTCCTGCCTAGGGCAGTGGCTTCTGTCTGTGGGACTCCCGTGTCTGGCTGGTAGGCAGGGAAGGGGCTTCACCAATTCCTGGTGTAAGTCTGTTTTCCACTTTCTCTTCTTGACGTGCGGGCTTCTTTCTCTGCACTGAGAAGCTGGTGGCATTCCCTTTAGGGTGGAGTGTCAAGGGATTGCGAGTGCTCACTATGTGAGAGAGAGACTGGCCTTAAGAGGACGTGTGTGCCATTCTTACAAGAACAAAAAGAAGATATGGAAAGTCTTTGACTATATTGATTTTTGCCATTTGGAGCAAAAATCTAGTTTTTGTGAAAGTGATGCCGGGACCGTGTCATTGTGTGAAAGGGGCCGGGAACGCGTGATTCCTCACACACTCAGCGGGGCGCGGCTCTGCCTCCTTCGCCTGCGCCAGGTCCGGTGTGCCCACAGTGTGATCCGGTGTGCTGCTCTTTGCACTTTTTGGTTTTTTTATTTTAGTGTTCTTTTGTGCTTCCTGACGTAAGTGCTGGCAACCTGTGCCTTAATTCGTGAATTGATTATGAAGACAAGTTCTAAGAGCAATCCTCAAGACTCAGTTTTTGTCTGGCATTCTCTAATTGTCAAAGCAACTTATTAAAAGTTGCTCATCTTTAGAGTTCTCCCCTGCCCAGGCACACAGTTCTCACCACACACCCTGCTCATCACCCCACAAGATGCATGTGGTCCGTTTGGCTTCGCAGTTCACATGCAGATACAAAAACAGTCACGTTATTTGCGACTGCGCGGATCCCCGACCCACAGACCACTGTGTGGTACTGGTCCGTGGCCCATCAGGAACCAGGGCATGCAGCAGGAGGTTAGTGGCAGGAGAGCGAGCGTTACTGACTGGCATGAAAGCATTTCAGTCTGTGACGGACCACATAAACCACGAAGGTCCCCTAAGATTATAAAAGAACTGAGAAATTCCTGTTGCCTGGTGCGTATTCCTCACGTGTCCATGGTGCTGCCGCTGCTGTGAACAGACCTACCTTGCTGCGATCGTGGGAACGTCTAGGACATGCGGTCATGCACAGTGCGCAGTACTTGATCATGACAGTGTCTGTATTTACTATCCCTTTTATTGTTATTTTAGAGAGTAGTCCTTTTTTAAAAAAAGAAAGAGGTCCATTGTAAAACAGCTTCCAGCAGGGCCTTCAGGAGGTGCCCAGAAGACACAGCTCCCCGTGTGCTGTCTCCTCTAAAGCCCTTCCAGTGGGGCACAGGTGCTGGTGGAAGGCAGTGGTGTGGGTGATCTGGACCCCGTGTAGGCCTAGGCTAATGTGAGCCCGTCTCAGTTTTTCACAACAATGTTTAAAAAGTAAAAAAAGAAACCATAATTTAAAAATAGAAAAAAGTTGATAGGAGAAGGATAGAAAGGTAGTATTTTTGTACAGTTGTACAATGGGTGTGTTTTCAGTCAAATGTTACAGGAGTCAAAAAGCTGAAAAAAGTAGAAGTTCATAAAGTAAAACAGTGACAGTAATCTAAGGTTAATCTATTATGGAAGGAAGAATTTTTTTAAAACATAGTGTAGCGTCAGCATGCAGTGTTCTAAAGTCGACAGTCCTGTAGGGTCATCCCCTGGGCCCTGACACTCACCACACACTCGCTGACCCACCCACGCAACTTCCAGGCCTGCAAGCTCCGTTCATGGGGAGTGCCTGCGTGGCATACCTTAAGTCATCTTGTCCGCCGTATGTTTTACTGTACCTCGTCTGTGTTTGGATACACAGACACTGCTGTGTTTCAGCGGCTTGCAGTACTCAGGACAATAGCATGTTGTACAGGTTTGTGGCCTGGGTGTGTAGGAGGCCGTGCCCTCTAGGTGTGTGCAGGTGCACTCTAGCATGATCGCGTAAGTGTGAAATCCCCGAATCACATTTCTCTTTCGCATTAGTGATAGAGATAAGGTCTTGCTGTGTTGCCCAGGCTGATCTCAAACTCCTGGGCTCAAATAATCCTCCTCCTTGGCTCCCGAAGCGTGGAGATTACAGGTGTGAGCCACGCGCCCAGACCCTGGTTTCTCAGAATGAGTGTGTCCCTGTCGTTAAGCGATGCATGTTTCTGTATGCAACTGTCATGCCTGGCCTTTACTGGATACTTGCATAGTCATCTGTCAGATGTGACTTTTGGGCATATGAAATCCATCAAAGTTCAGGAACCTCCCACACTTGGTTCATCTCATGCTTAGCAGACGTAGCTCCACAGCTATATTTAAAACTGATGATGATGGTGTCCCATTTTTGGAGGATTCTTTTGTAAATGACCATAGTGAGTTTACCCTGGCCGCTCCCCAGAGAACAGCTGGCTCATCTAGGAAGTGTGAAATGACCGGCTCTCTGAGCTTGCTGGGCTTCCTTAAAAGTATCCTGTACAAGGACATAGACTTCCACATTAGTGTAGTATTGTTTAGATCAGGGGTCCCCAACCTGCAGACCACTGTCTGGTACGGGTCCGTGGCCCCTTAGGAACCAGGCCACACAGCAGGAGTTGAGCCGCTGGGGAGCGAGCATTTCCAACGAAGCACCACCAGCTGTCAGGTCAGCCTCCATCCCAGCTGGACTGTGTGTGTGATGGAGCTAGGTTGCGCACTCCTTTTGAGAATCTAATGCCTGATGATCTCAGGTGGAGATGGGCTGGTTTCATCCTGAAACCCTACTCCCAAGCCCCCACCCGTGGAATAATTGTCTTCCATGAAACTGGTCCTTGTCAAAACAAGTTGGGGGCCGCTGGTTTAGATCTTGCAGTGGTGTGAAGTGATTTTTGGTCTTCTCAGAGACTCCTAGTGGCACACCAACATGAAAAGATGAGCCAGTCACGGCAGCTCTTGGCATTGGTTTGAAGATGCATCAATATTGAAAATAACTGTAAAACATTCATGAAAGTCTTTGGAGTTTCTTTTAAGAATTTCTTTGAAGCTGACTTAACATTATTGCATTTATTACAGTTGGCTCTGCAGTTCAGCTGGGCCTTACAGTTTTTCATCTTTGGTTAACATGTACATTTTAAGATGAGGTTTGAGTCTGTTTGTGTAAATCAAATGCGGTCTTGAGACTCATGTGCATGCCACATGGCAATGCTGGGATGAAGAAGATATTTCTGTTTACAAGCAGATCTGAGTACTTCACATATTATTTGCGTGTTGGACTTGAGTCTAGAATTGGTACATATCTATGTGTGCAGAGAAGAAAAATGAAACATCAGGGATCTCACTGCAGCCTCCTCTTTTGATTCCATTCTCTCTGGTTTTAATTTCGGCCCAAGGAACAGCACTTCAGTATCCCTGCGCCAGCTGCTAGCTCATACCGTACAAAGCCAGGCTTCCAAATATATTTATCATTTCTTGGTTGTATATTTGCAAAAGCTGACTTATCCTAGGATTTCTCTCAAACGGGCCTTAGCAGCTACTGATACGGATTAGAAGATAGAAAGGGAAACTTTACCTTTGCTTGCATTTTATCGAAAGATAAGTCATTAGAACTGTGATTCACGTTAGGATGCCACGTCACAGAAGAACAGGAGCCACACCCGAAGTGTGGTGCGCTGACCACATCAAGAAAAGGTGCAGTCAAAGCCCAGCAAAGCTTAAAAGAGAAAAAAAAAAAAGAAAAAGAAAACTTTTTGGGATATAAACTTGGACAGATTTTGTATTTTCTCTGGGCTTGAAGAGAAGTCTTTATGTTTTCATTGTTACCCCCCTGATACTGTCTATGTGTTAGAATACAGAACAACTTTAAATTTGTGGAGTCTTACCGGGGGACTGCTGGCTTTGCTAAACACGTGCAAAACAGACACTTCGAGGCGACCCCCATGTTTAACTCACGCGCTCCTCCTTTCAGTGAGTGCGCGGTGCTCTTCCAGATGCTGGGATGCAGTCGCCAATGGAGACAAAGCTCCTGCCCTCATCGGCTTAGACTCCAGCTCATGGCTTGCTGTTGATAATCAATAATGAACATTGTGAGGTTATTCACAGGGAGGGATGAATAATGTATGGATCTTCAAAATGTGATTCTGGTTAACTACAGGCAATTCGAAGTTCCAGGTTTAAAAAGCCTACTTGCTTTATTCCCTCCTTCCCTCCTTTTTTTTCCTTCCTCTTAAAGCCTACTATAGCAATGAGAGTGAATGAGTAGTTGATAAAGCTCTTTGTGAAATAAAAGCAATTATTGTCACATTTCCAAAAAAATAAATACCCAAGTGGGAGTTATGTGGTTCTGATGTCGGACAGGCTATGAGACTCTCAGAGGTGTATGGAAATTTGGGGGAGGGAGACAGTAATTCTAAAAAAGTACATGCGGGCCTGGGCAACACAGGGAGACCCTGTCAGCCTAAAAAATAATAATAATTAGCTGGGGGTGGTGGCACGCATCTGTGGGTCCCAGCTACTTGGGAAGCTAAGGTAGAATCACTAAGGAGAATCACTTGGGCAAGGGAAGTGGAGGCTTCAGTGAGCTGTGACTGTGCCATTGCACTCCTGCCTGGGCAAAAGAATGAGACCCCGTCTCACACACACACGAAAAGCAATTATTGAAGTAGAGATGTGATACGGGAAATGTTCCCATCTAAGTAATGACCAGAATATCCTGTGATAGAGATGAAGTCCTGGCAGGACTTCCCTCTCAGGTTATTAGTGGTGATGATCCTGCTTTGTTTTATTACCATATTACTATTCTGCTCTCTGAGGTATGAAGTGATATTAATCTGTTTTCAGTGAGAAATAACACTTTATAGCATTGCTATCATTTAAACATATAAAAATATGTTGTAATGCAGAAAAACACCCTAGGGGAGAGAGGTGAAAACTTAGGAGTTTAATTTGAAATGCATTTGGGAAATTATTTGGACAGCAGAGAAAGCTTTAGGGCAAAATTTCAGTAATAAAGTATATTATTTTCTAAATTATTCATGAGGGAGTTGAGTTTGTTTTTCATGTACCTGGACTTAATTATGGTTACAAAAAAATGCTTAGCTAATTGTAGTCATTCATCTGTACTAATCCAAAAATGAAAATAAGGAGTTATCAAAGATTTTTATTGAGGTAAAACAATTTATTTTTTGACTGTGATTGGTTAGATATGATAACCATATATTCAGTTATTTCTAACTTGCCTGTTTTATGAAGGATGCTATTTTGTGACTGTGTGTGCGTCTCGCTGCGTTTTGGGGGCATGGCCTAGTTACTGCAACGTAGACTCTTACCCACGTTCTGTGTCCTGGTGATTCTCCCAAGAGCTAGTCAGTTAAAGAGATTTTCTTTTCCATTTCAGATTTTAGCTTGGAGGTTTACTCTTAGTAGTAAAATAGTATCTAAAAATAAAACTGGGAAGAATTAGAACATGTCAAATATACTAACACATTTTAATAATGCGCCCTAAGAATCTGCTCATCAGCTGATAGCCTTTCTGTTCAAATGTCTACTTTTCTAAAAGCTTGGTTTCTTAGTACCCCAGCGAGAACAGGCACCTACAGAGATGCTTAGTTGCTCCCAGCTGCAGCTGCAGAGTGATCTCTAGAAACTGCATTTCTCGGTTCATTTCATGTTGTTTTCCTTAAGCTGTACTGTCTGCTGGTCAGATGGTAAGAGATGCCCGTTCTGGAAAATTGGGTAAGTAATCCAGTGCCACAAGTAAACTTAGCATAAGGTACAGGCTTTATTTTGCTCATTTAAAATACGTAGTCTTGGCTGGGCACGGTGGCTCAAGCCTGTAATCCCAGCATGTTGGGAGGCCGAGCCAGGTGGGTCTCTTGAGGTCAGGAGTTCAAGATCAGCCTGGTCAACATGGTGAAACCCTGTTTCTTTTTTTCCTTTTTTTTTTTTTTTCTCATTTTCCTGTTAATTTATGGGGAAGAAGACCTTATTTCTAAAATAAGTAAATAAAATAAAGTATGTAGTTTTGCCACTAATTATTCAGCAAATAAATTCCTTAGAACTCATAAACTGTACGGGGCATTGAATTCCACTGTTCTTGTCACTGAGAATGCTCTTGTCCTAGCAGACCTGTGTGTGCTACATTGAGGTCCGATCTCCATCAGTCACAAAAATGTGCCCAAACGTAAAGACTTCATCGTTGTTATTTTACCCTTATGTGATGACCCTGAGAAACGAGAGTCAGATTGTCAGGATACATCCTTTGTCCTCATTCCGTAGATTTGTTCTTGAAATAAGCCACCAGGTAAGAATTTTGGGATTCCCTCTGCACTGGCAGCGGTTGAAGGGTTTGGCGTGGCTGAAACCTTGAGCACTGCTCCCTCCTGCCGCCGCCCTGGGCCGTGTCAGCCGGCACCAGTCGTGCTGTGGCACCAGAGAATAAGCCTTCACTTGATGTCATAGCAGTCACAGAACTGCCGGAGTGTGGGGCTGGCCCCTGGGATTTAGCTGCTGCTTATATGAAGCAGTTTCAAAATCTTAAGCCTGGAGAAGCCCCACTGAGCTGGGTAAAGACTTGGTGTCCTCCGGCTTCCTCTCTGTGTCTTATCAGTTTCCAGCTGTAGGGCAGATGTCTCCCCTGGGCTGCAGTCTTAGGCACGAAGATGTGTTGCTGGCAGATTTGACTCTAGAAGCCCCAAAGGGCAGGCAAGGAGAGATGGTTTTGAATTTCGTTTCTTGTCTCTTCTGTTATATTGGTTTCAGCGTTCAATATCCAGTCATGATGGACAGCTTTGCAGTGTTTTGCAGCCTAAAAAATTTATGCAAGCAGTACATTAAAAATCAGAAAAACACGCATACACATGTGTGCACACAAAGGCACATACGCATCCCTCCACGGAGCCTTCCAGTCGTGTGTGTTCTGTAATTTCCTTTATTTTTATTTATTTACTTAGAGACAGGTCTCACTCAATTGCCCAGAATGGAGTGCCGTGGTGCAGTCAGAGCTCGGTGCAGCCTCCACTTGCTGGCCCAGGCCATCCTCCTGTCCCAGCCTCCCAGGTAGCTGGGACTAGAGGCGCACACCACCATGCCCAACTAATATTCTAGTTTTTTGTAGAGATGGAGTCTTGCTGTGTTGCCCAGGCCAATCTTTAACTCCTGGTCTCAGGTGAGCCTCCCAGTTCTGTCTCAAACGGCTTAGAATGCAGTTGTGAGCCACCACCCCTGGCCTGTACTGTTATCCTAGACTCACATGAGACGTGATGCAGTTTTAAAGCGGTGGGGTGGTGCCCTGAATTCAGGGGATTCCCTGTGGTGCTATGTTTATACACAACAGAGCACTAGCAGAATTCCAGACCGCCTTGATGCCCATTCTGTCCTTTGTTTTACGTGTGTGTGTTGGATGCTTTGATGTATCTCGGCCATAGAGGCACTGTTAGAATGCATGCAGACTGACTTTCCCTGGACAGAGTTTCACTGAGCTGGTTCTGTGCACGTGCTGTGGCTGGAGACGTGAGGGAGAGGACACGGAGGCCCTGCCCTGATGGCGCTCACACTGTCAACTCGAGGCAAAGAGGACACAGAGTTAGGAGCTGAGGTTGCACTGCTGAGCACCGAGAGGGAGAGTTAGACCCAGACGAGGAGGCTCCGGGTGAGGTGGTGAGAGCCGGGGGACCTTCCGTCCCTCCAGCCAGCAGACGCCACGTGACCGCAGGACCCAGCCTATCAGGTTCCTGAGCTAGCCGCCTTCTGTGCTTGTGATCTTTATGTTGTGGGGGGATTGATAGTGCCGCGGGTGGAGATCAGTGTGCCAGAGACCGCAGGGCAGGGCAGGCCTGGATGCCTGGAGTGGGGTCCTAGGCCAAGTCCGCTTTCCCTGATGGGGGAGCATTTCAGCAAAGGGCCTTCTGCGCATATGAAGGTTTCCGAGTCAATTACCAGGGCAGTGGGAAGCCGCGGATTTGGGGTCTGCTGGAGGAGAGTGAGAAGGTCATCTGGCTGCCCTGTAGAGGGCGGAGCCGGGTAGGAGGCCCCTGCAGTCTAGGCCGGAGGTGCAGGTAGCTTGACCAGCAGTCAAGAGGGCCAGGTGACCAGATTTGAGAGATGCTATGTGGGGAGGTGGATTGCAAGGGCTCATGGGGGGCTCCTGGGGAGGGGGCTGTCTAAGTAGCTGTCCTCAGGGTTTATCACAGGTACCACAGAGAAGGGGAAGAGGTCTGGGCAGTCACTAGGCAAATTTGGGTAATGGTGAGTGGGGTGCCAATTTGGCATCCAAATTGTAATTTGCGCAGGTAATCAGACTGGGGGCTCGGGAGAGGCCTGGGCAGGAGAAGTGGAGCTGGAAGTTCTCTGCCAGGCAGAGTGGCTCAGGGTCTCAGGGAGAGCAGGCTGGTGGGGCAGAGCCAGGGTGGGGGGTGCAGAGTGAGTGGGAGGTGAGGAGTGGGGCCAGACAGGGCTGGGTGGATCAGGACAGAGGCTCAGGGGCGGCTTTCATTCGAGAGGGCTTAGAAAGCAAAAGAATGTTCTTAGAAAGAGTTGTGACAGCCGGGTCCTTTGATGTGGTGGTTGGAAGGACTGAGTGGGGAGAGGGAGGTGGCCAGTACCGAAGCAGCTGGAGATGATGGGGAGTGCGGCCGGGCAGGAGGCTCAGGAAGGCAGGGACTGTGCCTGGGGGCGTGGGCCTTCGGGGGTGGGGAGCCTGCATGCCCAGGTGCGGGCCCAGGGAGGGCGGGGACCGTGCCTACCTGGTCAGGGGCCCCCAGTGAGTGGGTGCTGCCTGCAGGGTGTGACGTGCCCCTGGTGGGTGGGGACTGCACTCATGGGGGAGTGGGCTCTGGGCACAGCGTCCCCGTGCTCCCCCTCGGCCCTGGGACCTTAGGTGTTCATTACCATTTAGTCTTGTTCACAGACAGGGGGTTTCTAGTCAGGCACAGCTGGTGGGGAGGCCCCACGCCCCTCTCCTCTGCTGCCTCCACCCTCCCTTCTGGACACCTTGTGCACCCATCTGCATTTCATGTGGTGCGGGACTGGCAGGGTTCCATGGTCTGTCAGCCACCACCTGCAGAGCTGTTCCCGCGATGCCTCCCACCAGTGGGTCATCAGCCCACTTCACGGATGGGGGCTGGCTCAGGGCGGATGAACTGCGGCACAGCTCAGCCGGCTGTGCTCGGTGCGTCTCACCGGCGGAGGGCGCCAGTGAGGGGGTGCTGGGCTGGAGGTCTTGGGTGGCCAGGGCCATGTGCAGAATGGCCTGCTAACCTTCCTGGGCACCTTCCTGTCTTGTGTACGCCCCGACACTCCCTCCAGGCCCCTAGACTTTCATGCGGTGCCTGTTGCTACTACTGAATCTGCCAGTAAAGACCACTGTTAAAGACCAGAATGTGAAGCTCAGATACCTTCCGGCTCTGCCTTGGCAGACATTAGCTTAAGTAGGACGGTGCCTTTTTGCTGAAGAAGCAAAGATAGGCCAAGCCCCCATCCCCCATCTAGCCTTCCCCAGGCTTCCCTGGTGGCTCAGGGTGTGGGCAGGTGCGGGGAGGGAGAACCTGGTTAATTTTAATTGGCTTGCATTTTTGGCCTCTGTCATTTCCTCGTTGGCCTCCTTGGATGTGTGTTTAATTCAAGTAAGAGTTCATTATCGACGTTCTTTTAATTATAACGTAAAGTGTGCTCGTGGTAAGGCGTTCACATCACAGAGACTGTAAAGAAGTATGTTCAACCCCCTCCCCCACCTTACTCCCCGGTATTAATCACAAATACTTTTCGGTATATGTTGTTCTGGAAATGTTAAATGTATAAACAGACCTACTCATGTATACTCTTCTGAAATTTTCCTTTTAAAATTTAGTTTATAATTTGAGTTTCTCTCTTGATGTGCACATGCTAAGCCTGTTCCACCCTGTTTTGATGACAATTATTCCATGTTTATGATCACATTCCCTCCCTTCCTGTCTCCTTTTTCTCCCATAAAGCACAATGCTGCAGCATCCCACAGAATACATAACTGGCAGTGGCACTGCTGGCTCAGGGAGTGTGCATTTAAAATTTGGATAGGTGTTGTCAAATTGTCCTCCCTAAAAGTGCCTCCCCCCCCCCCCCCCCCTTTTTTTTTTTTTTTTTTTTTGAGATAGAGCCTCCCTCTGTTGTCCAGGCTGGAGTGCATTGGCGTGATCTCCGCTCACTACCACCTCTGCCTCCCAGGTTCAAGTGATTCTCGAGCCTCAGCCTCCCTGAGTAGCTGGAACTACAGGTACGCACCGGTTAAGTTTTGTATTGTTAGTAGAGATGGGGTTTTGCCGTGTTGGCCAGGCTGGTCTCAAACTCCCAACCTCAAGTGATCTGCCCACCCTGACCTCCTAAAGTGCTGGGATTATAGGCGTGAGCCACTGTGCCCGGCCAAAAATGCCTTTTAAAAGGTGCATATGGTTTTCAGTTCTAGCTTCACAAGTATTAGAATCTTTTAAAGAACCTTTCAGGGCGCCGAGACCCTTTGCTCTTAGGATTCATGCCTGCAGCCTCGTGGCCCAGGATGGGGCAGGTGTGCTGTGTGGCTGCCGTGGCCCTCACCGCCTCATGGCACACTCCACACTCACCGCCGTGGCCCAGTTGTTCTTTCTTCAGTTGTACAAGAGGAAGACTGAGGCTGCTAGTCAGAGGGATTGCTGTTTGCTTCTGTCCTGCATATAGAACCTTGGAAGGTTTTATGGAGAGAAATTAAGGGAATGTCTACCTTTTGTCTATATGTTTGTATGTAACATGGTGTTTAATGAGTATAACCCATGTTTCTCGGTGCTTCACATAAATGGATTCTCATAACACTCTGCGAGGTAGCTGCTATGTTACTCTGTGTGTGTGTGTGTGTGTGTGTGTGTGTGTGTGTATGAGATAGGGTCTTACTCTGTTACTGAGTCTGGTGCACAGTGTTTCAATCATAGCCCACCACAGCCTCAATCTCCTGGACTCATGCAATCCTCCCACCTCAGCCTCCTAAGTACCTGGGACTACAGGCATGTACCACGAAGCCCAGCTAATTTTTATCCTTTAAATGTTTTGTAGAAATGGGGTCTTGCTCAATTGCCCAGGCTTGTCTTGAACTCCTGACTTCTAGCAGTCCTCCTGCTTTGGCCTCATAAAGTGGTGGCGTTACAGGTGTGAGCTACAGTGCCCAGTCTGTTTTTCCTGTTTGGTAGTTTAATACGGTGCAAGGCTCAAGAACTCATTCGTGGTAGAGCTGAGATGTGAGTCTCATCTTCCACCATACTAACGGGGATGTGCCTCAGGGCTTGAAATGCTTCATTCCTGTTTGTTTAAAAACATGTTTTTTTTTTTTTTTTTTCTTGTGTTTTCCTCTGTGTTTTATTATTTCACTTTGTTTTATTTTTATTTTTTGAGACAGAGTCTGACTTTGTTGCCCAGGCTGGAGTGCAGTGGTATGGTCTTGGCTCACAGCAACCTTTGTCTCCCAGGTTCAAACAATTTTCCTGCCTCAACATCCCAAGTAGCTGGGACTACAGGTGCATGCCACACCACACCTGGCTTAATTTTTGTATTTAACCCCTACGTATAGAGACAGGGTTTCACCATGTTGGGCAGGCTGGTCTCGAACTCCTGACCTCAGGTGATCTGCCCACCTTGGCCTCCCAAAGTGCTGGGATTACAGGCGTGAGCCACTGTGCCTGGCTGTCATTTGCTATCATCTTTATACACCTTTGTGCCTAATCATATCTTTTTTCATAGGCAAGAATGAATTTGAAAGCAAGGAAATTGTAGATATTATGGTAATGGCATGAGGATCCTAGGCCTCGTTAGAAATCATTTTTGAAATAACTTCATAGAGCCGTATTTCATATTTCTCTTCTAAGAATTGTGAAAGAACTTAACTTTATTTCCCTGGAGGGAGAACTATAAATCATACGTATGTAGTAACAAAGACAAAGAATGTTTGTGGAGGATTGAACTCAATTTAGAACTAATTTACACATCAGAGCCAGCCTGCTGAAAGCATAAGATTTTTACGTGGTTTTGAAGGGACCATATTAGGATAAATAGTTGAGCTGTTTCGTGGTATTTTTATTTCAAAATACCCAGAAATGGAAAGCAGTACTTTCCTTGTTTGGGTGTGGTTCACGGACTGTCCAGCGGAGGGCACTGCCAGTTTGTGCGTGAGCATCCTTGCTGGAGGATGAGTGAGCCTGCGCCCTCATGCACTTCCCAGAGGAAATGGGTCTGAGTGTGATGTGGAAATAGTTACATTTTATTTTAGAATGTTGTCATGAAAGTTATCATAGGTGTCATGATAGCATTGGTAGGTGTCGCAGAAGATACTGCTGTTTCCTGCTACCTAGATGTACTGAACATTTTACAGTCAGCTGCTTAGCCTGGTTTAGCTAATTGGGGACTGCTACTCATATGTGGCTGGATCTGTACTTTGCCTCTCCTCCTGGAATTCGATTTGCATTGTGTAAAGGAAGCCTCACTACTTATGAATTTAGGGAGAAATTTAAAACTTTTGATATATAACCAAAAAGAAAGCAAGGCAGTTTCCTATTCGTGGCTTTATGACTTTGTGTGAATTTTTTTTTTTTTTTTTAATTTTTATTTGAGACAGAGACTTGCTCTGTCGCCAAGCTGGAGTGCAGTAGCGTGATCTCGGCTCACTACAGCCTCCGACTCCCTGGGGCAAGCGATTCTCCTGCCTCAGCCTCCTGAGTAGCTGGGCGGACTACAGGTGCGTGCTGCCATGCCCAGCTAATTTTTGTGTTTTTAGTATAGGTGGGGTTTCACCATGTTGGCCAGGATGGTCTCAATCTCTTGACCTCATGATCCCCCCGCCTCGGCCCCCCAAAGTGCTGGGATTACAGGTGTGAGCCACCATGCTTGGCCTGTGAATTTTTAATATTTATGAAATCTCAAGTATTTCCTTCCCTGCTCTGAATCCTGGGAAATAATTGCATTTGAAATGGAGAATCACATAGCCCCCTTAGTCCACTCTCCACGTTTCCTCCTCCCCACAGTGTTCAAATTATCTTTTGCTTATTCTTTTGCCTATCAGATTAGCACAGCCGTTATATTCTGCAGACTGAATCTTCCGTTTTCTCCGCTATGAGAATGGCGAGTGCAGTTAATCTGTGTGTCTTGTTCATATGCACACTTGCAGATGCAGAGATGTTTTTTGCCTCAGGTTTTCATATGTAAAAGTTTTACGTACTCCGTAGACATGTTTGTATACCTGGCTTTTGAGTGTATTTCACACCTGCACACTTGGTTATTTGATGCCCATGGAATCTTTAGAGGAGATCACTTGGCTTTTCTCTTAGATGCACTTCTGTTTTAGTTTTTCTTGCTCCTCGTGTTTACGGGTGTCCGGCGCTTTTTCTGTCTGCCTGATGCAGAGGTGCTAACTCCCCATTAGTGCTGACCTTCTTTAGGGCTGCTGTACCGGCAGTGCCCACTGGGGGGCAGCGTGATTGCACACCATCCTGCAAGGGTCTCCTTGGCTTTCTTTTCACTTGGCAGGTGTGGGGGTCATTTTTGAGAACAAAGCACATTATTACTGAACGCTGAAACCCCCAGCGACAAAGCATTGTAGTGAATTAAAATGCACGATCTGGGAAATTCTCGGAGCCCCCTCGACTGGTCGCCCTGGCAGGGCCTGATACACAGGATCACTTGTAATTAAAACTAACACTTGTGGATGGGGGCGAGCTCTCACGTTAATGGACGTTTCTCATTGTAGAAGTTTCAAAATATGTGGGAGGCCTTTGAGGGAGCCTTTTTCTTTTATCCCTTGAATAGTTATGAGGCATGGAGGTAAGAGGAGTTAGTTGGGAAAAAATTACATGCTGGGTTTGCCGTTGTTTTTGAAAAGAATGGAAAATACTTGCAAATAAAGGCATGTGGATTATTTTAGCCATCCTGCACAAAACTGGGCTCACAGCACCTGATAGAGTCCTGGCTAACAGGTTTATTTTACTTATTGATTTCTGGAAATAAAGCAGACACTAAACTGGACCGTTTAACTATTTAAATCCTTGCAATAGGGTATAATTATACTTTCAGATTTATTTTTATGTCCGTTGTGCAACATGTCTCGGGCAATCATCTTTATTTTAAGTTCCTGCCTTGTTCTCAACATTCTTGCTCCCTAACAGAGCCATGAATGGGTACGACTCAGTAGGCATTTGCCTAATAGTTTTTATGCTAGGAGCAACTGCACAATTCCTTAGCCCCCCTTGGTCTCCCTGTTCCGTGTTTACTTTTGATGAGCCATGCTTTGCTGTCATGGGCAGCCGTGCACCCTCCTGCTGCCCGTCATGGCATCAGGCCTTTCCTGTGGTTCCCCTCGCCCTGCCCCACCTTTTCTCCAGGCACGAATCCTCCCTTAGAGCTCACACAGGCAAATGAACGCGGAGACAGAGCCCATTATGAAGGAAATCAATTTATTCTGCTAATTGGGTGACAACATCAGGCTTGATGGGAACTAGCACATCATCGTCAGTGTCATGGCTACTTTGACCCTTCGTGAGGTGACTTAGGTGCAGCTTGATCCTTGCTTTCCGTGCCCCTGCTCCACAGAAGCGCCTGTGTGGTGACCATCTGGGTTCCCGTGTCCTGTGCTTCCAAGGTGTCTCACCTGTGGCCTTGTGGTGGTGTGGAGAGATTGGACAGAACCCAGCAGTGAATCAGTGCCGGGCAGCGGTGTGGCCTCGGAAGGGCGAGCAAAGAGTGTCAGACCTGAGCCCAGTTGTTGGAGGTGGCAGTGTGGCTTTGGATGACAGAGGGAAAGGAGAGATTTGGGAAGAAGTGGGGGGACACAGGGTGGGTCTCCCTGGACCGCAGGAGAAGGTTTGTCTGCGGGTGTGCTGGGGGCGCCGGCCGGGTTTGGCTTAAACTGATGAGGACCTTGGGTACATGCAAAGGCGTAAGACTGTCCTCAGGCAAGGGATGGAAAACCGTTGAAGAGTTTTGGCTTCTATTTTTTTAATAGAAGAAATTACTTGAGAAAAACTATCCTCGTCATAAAACAACAAAACAGAAAACAAGTTCTGTGGAGGGAATGAGGCGTCCAGGCTCTGTTCTCACTGACCTGGGGTTGAAGGCCCAGTCTGTCCACTCGGTCAGCTTTGCGACCTTCAGTAGTTCCAGAACCTTCCCAGACTTTGTTAACCTGGTTAATATCAGCTCGCACAGCAAATGTGAAGAAACGTTCTGCTGTATTTATAGAAGTCCAGCTCCGTTCTGGGACACACCGCTAGGTGCTCACTGGTTCTTTCCCTTCCCTCATCATCCTTTAAGATTCAATGAATAGCCAAGAAGAAAAATGACAACAGATATCTTATTATTTTCTACATACCAGTTGACTGACTAAAAGGAATGAGCCATTTTGCAGGCTTGGTTGGTGTTTTCAGAGTAATAGAGGTATGAATTTGAGTCATACTGGGTGCTGTTCCAAGTGCTTCACTATCTCCCTTAGTTCTGTAACAACCCTGTCACATTGGGACCCCTCTCCACTGCCATCATGATCTTGCCCCTGAGGTCCCTCTCCTGTGGGGAAAAGGAGCTGAGGCCCAAACGCACTGTCTGGCCCTAGGGCCCTAGCGCTCGGCCTTATGCCTGGCACCTGTCCATTGGACAGGTAGCGGCGAGCTGGCCCTAGTGAAACACTTGCTGTCTAATACTTTCTGGCCTCTCCTATTTGAAATACTAAGCCTTTAGCATCTCCCTGCAAATTGGATGAGAGGGCAGGCAATACGGTGGGTCGGCGCTCTCACGGGGAGAAACATTGAATTTGTCCACGGAGCTTGAGCACATTGCTACGTTTCTCTAGTTCTCCCCGCTTAAACGTTTCAGAAATATGTTATTTTTCTCCACATCACATTAGAAGTGAGTCTCCTTTTTCGAGCAGGGTTTTCAGCGGAGCCCTCGTGATGACATCTGGGTGTGTTCTGGAACGCAGTGACTCTTTGGGGACCCCGCGAAGGCTGCCATTCTTCAGGTGGACATTGGGCGTTAAGCACCACCGTGCCCTGGACTCACACGTTCTTCCTGTGGTGACGCCATGGTGGCTGTCCCCGCCTCATTCATGTTCAGGAGGCCACCTCGTTGCTTGTTGATGCCTTTTGTTCCCAGCACTGCAATCCTAACTAGAAATCACCCAACACATCGAAAGAACTCCCAATTCTGGAAAAGGTGCTTTGCAGCTTTCGTTCCGTCCGTGATATGTTTGAAAGCACCAACTTTAGGGTCTCGGCAAAGAGCCCAAGCTGTCTCCACGTTTCACTGGAAGGCACCTTTGTTTTCAGTCACTTCGTTGTGCACGGAAGAGTACTTTTTGCCCCGGTTTTGTTTCTTTCCTTCTTATTGAACAGAACAATTCTTAAGAACCTTGTTCCTATCCTGCTTTCAGTTCCTTCTGTTTCTTTAAAGCCTGAGCATTTCTCGTTTAGTTATAACAGCAGTAGTACATGCTAATGGGAAAGAAAATAGAGAAGTATGTAAACTGGAAAATAAATAAAAATGCCCTGAATACCACATGCCTTCCCTCCCCTGGAGGCAAAACACAATTATCTTTTT
The DNA here is from genome assembly GCF_009761245.1 of Sapajus apella. Lineage (NCBI taxonomy): Eukaryota > Metazoa > Chordata > Mammalia > Primates > Cebidae > Sapajus > Sapajus apella. The sequence continues at coordinate 2,387,628 of NW_022437051.1, forward strand.
TCCTGCATCTTTCCAGAAATTTTCTGCACATATATGAGCATTTTAAGCACACCCACACACACAAATGGTTTCCTGCCATACGTACTGTTCTGCCAATATATCTTGGATATGTTTCTGCATCAGCAAATATAGATTGACTTCATCTGTTAACAGCTCCTTAGTAATTAGGGGATAATTTCTCACAACGCCCCTATTTTTTCTGGGTTTCAGAACAAGCCGCCTTGGATCTGTTCCCAGGGTTCTCCCCACACAGCGCTCTTCCAGCTCTGCTTTCTTTAGGAAGGAGCTTCATCTTCTAGTGTCATCTGCTTCTGCCGGCGTGGAGCTCCCTGGGTTACTGATTACGTCAGAGGACTCAGGCTGGAACTAGACAGGTAGATGGAGTTGAATGTGGAATCCAGGGTTGAAATACACAGCAACGGCCTTCTACTTAGAACTCTCAAAGCTAGAGAAAGGCAAAGTGAAGCCACAGGGAAGTATCCACCTCCCTCTTCTTAGAATGGCTATTATCCAAAAGATCCCAAAATAACAAGTGTTGGCGAGGATGTGGAGGAAAGGGAACCCTCATACACTGTTGGCGGGAATGTAAATTAACGCAGACATTATGGAAAACAGGATGGAAGTTCTTTAAATAGAACTCACCGTGTGAGCCAGCACTCCTGCTTCTGGGTGTTTACCTGAAAGGTATGAAATCAGTGTGTCAAAGAGATGCGTCCACACCCTGTAGCTGAGATGCGGCACCAGCCTGCGTTGGACGGGTGGATAAATGGTGTGTGTACACAGTGCAGTACGAGTCAGTCATAAAATAGGAAGAACTTCTGTCATCTGTGACAACGTGTGTGGAACTGGAGAACATTGTGTTAGGTGAAATAAGCCAAACGCAGAAAGACAAATACTGCGTGTTCATGGATACACAGAACCTGAAACCATTCAACTCAGGGAAGGGGGTTGGGAAGGTCAGAACCAGAGGGTACAAAGGCTGGGTTAGAAAGGAGGCGTAGGCTTAGGTTTGATTTACTTATTTCTTATTCATTTTCTTTTTTTTCGAGACAAGGTCTCACTCCGTTGCCCAGGATGGGGTGCAGTGGCGTGATCTCAGCTCACTGCAACCTCCTGGGTTCACGCGATTCTCCTGCTTCACCCTCCCGAGTAGCTGGGATTACAGGCCCACGCCACCATGCCGGGCTACTTTTTGTATTACTATTATTATTATTATTTTTTAGTAGAGACAGAGTTTCACCCTGTTGGCCAGCCAGGCTGGTCTCACGCCCCCTCAGCCCCCCAAAGTGCTGAGATTACAGGCATGAGCCGCTGCGTCTGGCCTGATTTATTGATTTCTTGCTCGTTTTTGTTTGTTTGTTTGTTTGTTTTTGGGAGCTCTGCTGCATGGTGTGTTGAATACAGCCAATAATCGAGCTCTATACATTTTAATACTGCTGAGAGTAAATTTCAAATGCTCTTATCATAAAAATGTCGACTATTTGAGGGGATGGAAATGTTAGTTAACTTGATTTATTCATTCCACATTATGTAAACAATGTCGTGTTTGTACTTCATAAATATATGCAATGATAACTTGTCAATATACAAGAGAAATTAAGAAAGTCTCAAATCCTGAGCCTCCAAGTCAGGGGAGCTTCTGGGGATGAAAGCCCTGCTCCATCATTTGGCCTGAGAGCTGGCCTCCCTTCTTGGCCTCCACACAGCCTTCTCGGTTCCTGCCTGAGCCACCTGTGGCCACTGGAGCTCTGTTAAGCCAACAGGAAGTAAAAACACCCCAACCATGCATTAGAAAAACCACAGTCAGAACGATAATTGATTCCTTCTGTTTGAATATATTCAAGTGTTATAGATGCTTTGATGAAGTTAAGACTTGCTGGGTTTATCCTCTAGAGCTGTACACTCCTAATGCTTTGTATATGATATGATTAGCATAATAAGCTTTTGACTGCATAAGATTCTCATTTTCACAATATGCATTTTGGCTACCCCATTTCTGATTTCTCTCAGAAGCAGCAGTTCTGATTTTTATCTATCTGGTGCAGATGCCAGAGGAGCTGGTGTCGGCCTCATCACCTACGTTTACCTACCTCTAACTATTCACACCCTTCTTAGTTACTCTTCTTCTCTGGTCTGTCTTTTGCCAGCTCTTTAAAACCAAAGTTAATTCCTTTGTTCTGTCTACATGGGCCTGATTCACTTAGGAGAAAAGTGATCCCCCTCTGTCCCCTGGCTAATGGGGTGTGAAGTTTGTGGTGGCTGCCTCAGCTCAGAGGATGGGGTTGGATTCTGGGAATGGTTCCCAGGATTAGGGATGGGGGTGATCTAGGGAATGGAATAGCCAAAGTGAGCAGGGAACCTGCTGCTGAGGTCCTTTTTTTGAGACACGGTCTTGCTCTGTTGCCCAGGCTGGAGTGCAGTGGTGCAGTGTTGCAATCTTAGCTCGCTGCAATCTCTGCCTCTTGAGTCCAAGCAATTCTGAGGCCTCAGCCTCAAGTAGCTAGGATTACAGGTGCCCACAACCACAACCTGGCTAATTTTTGTATTTTTCGTAGAGACAGCGTTTTGCCATGTTTGCCAGGCTGATCTCAAAAGCCTCCCCCTTCCAAAATGCTGAGATTACAAGTGTGAGCCACCCTGCCCGGCCTCAGGCTAATATTCCTGGTTAATCATCAGTGCAAGAGACCTAAAAATTGACAATTTTGTCACTTAAAAAAACACCATCTATTAAGACCTCAGTGGCTGCATATGGTGACTTACACCTGTAATCCCAGTACTTTGGGAGGCTGAGGCGGGCAGATCAGTTGAGGCCAGGAGTTTGAGACCAGCTTGGGCAACATGGTAAGACCTTGTCTTTACAGAAAATTAAAAAAATTTAATCAGGTATAGTGGCATATGCATATAGTCCCAACTACTCTGGAGGTTGGAGGATTGCTTGCGTGCAGGAGGTTGAGGCTGTAGTAAGCCAAGATTGTGCCACTGACTTCAGCCTGGGTGACAGAATGAGACCCTGTCTTTAATTAAACAATTATGCAGGCGTGGTGGCATGCACCTGTGGCCCCAGCCACTTGGGAAGCTGAAGTGGCAGGATTGCATGAGTCCAGGAGTTTGAGGCTGGAGTGAACTATGATTGAGCCACTGCACTCCAGCCTGGAGACCCCTTGTCTCTAAAAATAAATAAGTAAGTAAATTGTATTTACAGAAATCACCATGTGTGTTTGCTCTTCCTAGCACAGCCTTAGAAAGAGAGGATAAGAGGTTGAGTGTGGTGGCTCATGCCTATAATCCCAGCACTTTGGGAGGCCGAGGCGGGTAGACCACGAGGCCAGGAGATCTAGAACATGCTGGCTAACACTGTGAAACCCCTTCTCTACTAAAAATACAAAAATTAGCCAGGTGTGGTGGTGGGCACCTGTAATCCCAGCTACTTGGGAGGCTGAGGCTAGAGAATTGCTTGAACCCAGTGGGCAGAGGTTGCAGTGAACCGAGATTGTGCCATTGCACTGCAGCCTGGTGACAGAGCGAGATATCATCCCGTCTCAAAAAAAAAAAAAAAAAAAAAAAAAAAAGAGGATAAGAGGCCGGGTGCAGTGGCTCATGCCTGTAATCCCAGCACTTTGGGAGGCCAAGGTGGGAGGATCGCTTGAGCTCAGGAGTTTGAGACCATCCTGGGCGACATGGTGAAACTCCATCTCTACAAAAAATACAAAAATTAGCCAGGTGTGGTGGCTTGCGCATGTGGTCTCCAGTTATTCAGGAGGTTGAGGTGGGAGGGTCTCTTGAGCCCAGGAGGTGGAGGTTGCAGTAAGCTGAGATTGTGCCACTGCACTCCAGCCTGGGTGGTAGAGCAAGACCCTGTCTTAAAAAAATAGAAAAAATAGGGAGGATCAGGGTGGACTAGGATGCTCAGGGCTGGACTTGTGGCCAGAGTTGGTCATGGGTGTTTGGAAGTTGGGAACCTGGATGTGAAAAGCTACGTTCCTGCAGGAGGAGTCTCTGCCAGATCTGGGCAGTGTGTATTGACCATCGTTTAAACCTCCTTGAAATCAGGCTAGGCCTGGTCACAGATGCAGAAGGGAATTTGTCTTTCCAGTTTTGGTGATCAGGGGTCCAGCTCCATGCTGAGTAAGTGCAGGCCCACAAGGGGTTGAAATGCTGTCACTTTCTGAGCCCCGGGAGTATCACTGCTATGTCGGTGATTTTAGGTCCCTTTTCCAGCTCCTCTCTCCTGCCCTCCTCTAGATGCTGGGCCCTAACTCTGGGCAGTCTGTGTGGGGGCCGCATGTTTTGCTGAGTAATACAGGCCAGGTTTTGCTGACCACAGTTGGGGACAGCTGCATGTATTCTTTGTGTATTTTATGTTGTTATACATTAGATATTTAGATAAAGATCTCATGTGAAATATATTTAATATCTATGCATACTTTATCTGTAATATTTGCTTATTGACTAAATTAACACTATGGACCATTGACCTTGAGAAAATGACCGATTATCCCCAAAATAGCCTCAAAACCTCCTAATAGAAGCTGTGGGTCTGAATATTTTAATGCTTATTGTTTTAAATAAGTCACTAAACAAAGGGTTAGGACAACCAGATGAAGTGTTTTATCTCAAACATTTGAGCCACTGGGTGGTCTCTTTTTAATGGGTCTCAGGTAATGCACTGCAATATTAATTTCGATCCATCCATGTACATACGTATGAAACGTGCAGCCGAGGCCCTCTTTGTAGGTTTTCGTCTTGATCTTTCTTGAGTTTGCAGTTAGCCACACTCTGAGCAGCAAAGCCTATTTCCACATCTGGATTCATTGACCTCAATGTGCACGCGTGCGTGCATGTGCGTGTGTGTGCGTGCGTGCACACACATGCACACACACAACGCATGTGTGAATTGAGGAAACACTCCCCTTTGTGCTTTCGGTTCACTACTTTTGTACGTGCAGACGGACAGACTTCCTTTCCTTTCTTGTCAAGGGCCATAAAGGGAGATCACATTAGTATAACCTTTGCTTCCTAAGGTGCAGATGAGTGAGTTGTGGTTGGAATTTAATTTTAACAGGTTTTATCAAACTGCTAAAAGATATTGAAAATGTTTAATATGAGAGTCTGGGGCAGTAAATCACACACAGGCTTGTTAAAGTAGATGTCCGCAGTGTATGGGTGGATGGAGTCTGTGTTTCTGCCCAGGGACTTTCATTACTACGCCAATTGGGTACATTATTCTCACCTCATAACTCTGCAATATTAGATGGCTGGTAGAGATCGTGGTGAAGGAGGGATTTAACACCCCTCTTTCCCCATTTTGAGGAGGGCTTAAAGACCTATTCTTTTACCCATTTATAGACCATTTGGCTTTTCACAGGGATTTTAAAAAATCATATTGGAAGGATAGGGAAGTATTTTTAATGTCACCTGCAACACTGGCTGGTGCTTTGTGAACCACTCCTGTCTGTAATGCGTACAATTTTTGTTTGTTTCTCATTCTTCATTTTTCTTTCCCGTTTCTTTTTTTTTGCTGTTGTTGGTTTTCCAATTTTTCCCTGCTTCACTCTCTAAAATTATATTTGCTCTGAACACAAGTGTAGCCGCCTGTCTGTCCTGGCCAGGCCCATCAGTGCTGCACAGCATGGCTGTCAAAGCTGTTTGCCTGCTGGTCTCTGTCTCCCAGGCATGATGAAGCCACTCACTCCAGGGCAGGGCTGCCTCATCTCCCCAGCGTCTAAGGCCAAGTGCAGCTCCGTTATTAGAGCACAGCCACACCCACTCTTTTCTGTACTGACTGACAGCATGAGCATTGGCGATTCTTGGGACAGAGGACATGTGGCCTGCAAAGCCTAAAATCCATACTGTCTGGCCCTTTACAGGAAATGTGTGCTGAGCCTTGACCTGAATCGTAGCAGGAATTCGATGGACCTATTACAAGCTTCCCAGTCAGGTTTCACGTAATCTGCACACAGCGTCACTGGCCCCTAGCATTTGGCTACTTGTGCACCCTGTAGTGAAGACACGGCACAGTATGTGCTCGAGCTTAGTTCTTGTGCATGGATCATCCCGTCCCGTTGTTATTAAATGCAAACCTTGTCCAAGCTCCGCTGCAGTACCTCTCAACGGGAAAATGGAAGAACTGAAGAAAGAAGTTTTCCCACGCAGCACGGGTGAACTTTCTGCATTCATTGTGGATTGATTCCTCATCATGGCTCTGCAGATCCCGGCAGAGCAGGGCAGATGAGGGGACAGCGTGTCAACTCGGCACTGTTCGGGGCTCTAGGGCAGAAAGCAGACTGTCTACTAAGAGGGCTTGTGGCAACTTTGGACTCCGTGATCGTGCTATCCACATAACGCTTTTCAGTTAAAGGGCTTCCGTGTGGTCTGTTAGTTCTGTAGTGATGTCATACAAAGTACCCAGGGCTGGATGGCTTAACACACAGAAACTCGTTCATTGTCTCACTGTTCTGGAGGCTGGAAGCCTGAAATCAAGGCTTTGGCAGGGTCACAGCCCTCTCCCTGAAGGCTCTACAGAAGAACCTGCTCTGTGCTCTTCCTAGCTTCGGGAGCCTGGGTGTGCCTGGCCTTGTGGGCGCATCAGTCCAGCCTGCACCTTTACCTGGCCTCCTCCTGGTGCCTGCACAGCCTCCTCCCTTCACGTCTGCCCACCTCTGTGCTCACGCTTCCGGTTTATATAAGGACGTTAGCCATCTTGGATTAGCGCCCACCCTAATGACTTCACTTTAACTTAATTACCCCTATAAAGATCTGATCTCCAAATACAGTCACATTCTGGCCTAGTGAGGTTTAGGACTTCACATATTTTTTTTGTGGGCGGGTGGGGGAACAATTCAATTCCTAACAGGTGGGCAGTTGGGCACGATGGCTCATGTCTGTAGTCCCAGCACTTTGGAAGGCCATGGCAGGAGAACTGCTTCAGCCCAGGAGTTCAAGACCAGCCTGGGCAACAAAGTGAGATCCCATCTCTATTTAAAAAATAAAAGAAAAAATTAGCTGGCTGTGGTGGCATATGCCTGTGGCCCCAGCTACCTGGAGGCTTGCCCAGGAGGTCAAGGCTGCAGTGAGCTGTGTTTCTGCCACTGCACTCTACCTAGGTGACAGAATATGACCCTGTCTCAAAAGGGGGGGGGGATGGGTACCTCAGATCAATATAATTCAAAAGAATATTTGGCTTGGAAAGTAGAGTCTTATGAAAATATAGCCAGGCGAAGACGACATGTTATCCTCTGAGCCTAGAGAGTCTGGAACACGATTGCCTGGGCTTAGGCATGGGCCTAGGTATGAGTCCTGGTGGTGAGGACATTTCACGTTGAATGTGCACATTCCGTCATTCATATCTTCGGCTGTGGTTAGAAGGAAGGGAGTGTCTTTTGAAAGCTTGCCCTGAAATTATAGTATGTGGAACTGTTTGAGTGTGATAACCATGTTCTTCTTGTGTGTTTTGTCAGTTCCTTGGCTAATTTTCAGATGTTTGCATCCAAATATGAGTTAGGGCTCTCAAAGCAGTCAGCATTTTCTTCTTTATTTTACATTTTAGTCATAACAGATAGAATATCTGCCCTGTGAGTAGTTTCAGAGATTATATAATGTAAAAATGTAGAGTTCTGCATTAATCATGGAATAATGGCCAATTACGTTGTTTGTTCACTTTGTCTTTTCTATCCCTTGCCCTCCACCAAAAGAAAGAGAAGTGAAAAAGAACAAACTGTATTCTCACACAGAAAGGGTATGAGACTCAGAAAGAAAGCAAGGGAGAAACAGACAGGACACCGCACACAAAGAGAGGAGAAGAGAGAGAAAGTGGACACACACAGGGACGATGAGTGACTTCAAAAGGGCTGCCAGTGCACCTGCCATTCCACTCCATGAACGCATGAGAGAATGAGCATTAGCAAGAGGTGTCAGTCTGCTCTTCCCTTCGTCCCAACTCCTGGCTGTCTAGGGTCAGCATCTTGTTGCACTGAGTGTAATTCCAATGTTTACAGGTCCTCCTTTCTTTCTGGGGAGGAGGGAGTGGTCTTTTATGACCCTTAAACACAAGCCAGCTACTGCATGTTTGAGGCAACCAAAACTCTGGGCGTTTCAAAGACATTTTAAGGTAGACTATTCATTAGGCAAGGTCTTGGCATCTCTTGTGAGGTAGGCTTAAGAACCTGTTGCCATATTCAGATGGGACTCTGGTGAAGTTGACTCTTAATCTTACTTTGAATCTCTTCAATTCCTTTGTTTTTAAGAGTCAGAAACCCTCTACTCAGGCCTCATTAACAGGAAATGACCGAGCTTGTACTTTTCTAGCTATGTCAGCTTGAGTGCATGGACTAAACCCCCTGTGCGTGGAGTCCCCAGGCCCACTGCCAGCATACGCACCTACTGTGTGTCTGCACCTGGAGAGGGGCTTTCCCTGAGGGGGTCTCACTACCAGCCAGATTTACGCTGAGAAATTTGCCAGGTACATAGTTGGTGCTCAGTAAATGTGGTGTTTAAGCTCCTTTTTGTTTTCAAAAAGTAAATGCTGCCTGCCCTACTCATAAGAGTCCCAGGAGCCTCCATGAAGCCTGTAAAGTCTCACTTGTATAGGAAGTGCTTTGTAAACCTTTTCCTGCTGCAGTCGGAGCCTGAAAGGAGAGAAGGCTGTGGCCTCAGAATCCACAGGCACACTCAGTTTTTGACTCCCCGTTACAGACCCTTGACACCATTGGGGACCATCAGCATGATTCTTACACCCGCAAATCAGTCATATGCAGGAAGGTCCCTGTGAAAGCTGAACAGTTGAGCATGCCCAGGGCTGAGGGCTCCGTGAGAGATCTCCCTTCTTAGCTCTTGTATGTCTTTGCAGCACAGGGCTCAGAGGTGTTGACATGTGCTTGTTGAGGTCTGGTGACCTGTACCCCTGGCCTGAGTCCTGAGAAACTGGTTCCCCCAGCAGTGTGTCCTGGGTTGCATGGGAGGCTTAGAGCTTGGCTGGGGCATTGTCTTGCTGCAGTGGGATGTGGGCCCTGGAGGACGAAGCCCCGACGGGTGGTTGACATCAGAGCAGGCTGAGCGGCTGGTACTATGGGTGTCTTTGGGATCCACATTGCAGAGGGGCCAGTGCGGGGCACAGTGTCAGCCTCCTGTCCTCTCCACCATCATCCTCCTGCCTGCACGGGGGCCCAATCGAGCCCCTTGAATGAAGACCTGTCCTCCTCCTGGTGGCTCGTGGCCTTAGTGACTGACATCGGGTCTCGCCGGCTACATCAGCCGCTGAGTGTGCTGAGGATCTGTGACGTCTCAGAGGCCTCGCCCGACCCCGAAATGACACGGATCAGTCTTTTTCTGCTCCGGGTACATGAACAAGGACTGTTTATTCTGATTCTGTGGCTTTGAGCAGAAATCGATTTGTCTGAAAAGACTCTGCCCTCAGTCACAACAGATCCTTTTCGTTGTGGTTTTTTACGCAGTTTCCTTTAAGAAGTTCTTTCCTCCCAGCGGTGGGACGAGGGTCCAAGAATCACACTAAATATTTCAAAGTCGTCGCTTCGATTCCAACTGCTACCTTCCCAGCAGAAGGGCTGTTTCACTCGTTACACGCCTTTTCCTGCCTAAAACAAGAAAGTCACAGACATGAGTGTGGGAGACGCAGGCAGTCGTGAAATGCCGTTCTGCACCGAAGGATTCTACGGTCTCCTTGGCAGATGATGGGAATCACCAGCAGAAAACCGTGTGGAATAGGAGCCGTGTGCACTGGGAGCCGTGTGCACACGATCACGCGTGGCTTCTAGAGACCAGGCAGCCGGTGCCTGGGGCCACTGCAGTAGGACGGATTGTTAAACAGGCCTGTCTGGATTGGGTGGAGCTGGGGCTTAGGGGGTTCAAGCGTAGATTGGTTTGTCACTTTTGCTGAGATGTACCTAGTTAAAAGCTTTTTCAGCTCTTCTTGGCTAATTATAGGAAATGTCGCTAAGTCTTCCTTTCAACCACTTGTTTTGTTAAGACAGTAAAAACACTCTGATCCAGAGGTTTTAAATACAGATGCTTTGTTTTCAGTTAACATTGAAGGTTTATTTAAAACTGAACATACTTATTGAAGGGAGGGAGTGAAGGCCTATTCAAAGATGCGTAGAAAATTCCCACTTTGGTGTGGTAGTACCATTAAATAATGCACATCTAATGTGCATAAATAATCGCTGTCTGCAGAAATCACGTCTGCTCTAAATAGATGTTGTCAGACGTGAAAATGCGGTTTCTTTGGGCGGGAACAGCCTTCAGTGGTGTTCCTGGGCTTCTCCTGTGTGTGTTAACGACTCAGCCGTGAAAATACCATTTTTCACTTTCCGCTGTCGAAGCCCAGCTTATATTCCCATACGCGTTTGTGTGTCTTGGTAGAGCACTCTCAGGGTGGAGTTTTACAGTCTCATCACTTTTCTTGCTCTGCCTTCACGGGGTGGAAACACTGAAGTTTCACACGTGACCTGTAAACTCTTACACCGCTTGTGCGTGGCTGAGAGGCCAGGAGAGGACAAGACCACAGTCCATTTGTCAGGAAAAAAGAAAATACATGGGAAAAAGGTCCTGAAAAGGCCCAGTTTACACTCTTCATAGTGATTGTTTCAGGAGGATTATAAGAAGTAATATTAATATGGAATATGCCCTGTGCACAAAAAAAAAAAGAAAAGAAAAAGAAAGCCAACCCATACATTGGTTGTCATGAAACACTTAGATTCCTGTGGGCCCATCTATTACTTTCTGCCTTTGGTTTTCTCATAACAAAATCATGTTGTTTTCCCAAAAGCTTCTTGTTTTTTGTGAAGAAACTGAAAACGAGTGACTAAAGTTTGTCCAAGACGTTCATTCAGCCATAATTTATTCAGTGTTTCCCTGTAGCCTGATGGGGCCTAACTGGAAATGATAATCTTGCTTACAAATACAAACCCATTTTTATCACCGAAATGACTTTCTCCCTCAACCGTCAAAGACAGAATAACTTCTTTTGTGACAAATATTATCGAACTTGTGCTTCTCTAACAGTTGAAATGGCTAGCTTTTTAGATGAAAGTTCTAATGTATTAGTTTTAGAAATTTCAGAGAAGGAAACAAATAATTTGCTTATCTGATGTATCTTCATGTGTTAATTCATGATACCTTGAGGCTTTGTGTTTTAATTTAAGCCTGCTTCAGTCTGAAAATCCAAAATTAATATTTATATCAAATTCATGCAAAATATATAAATCAGAACAAATTCATTTCTTCAGAATAAATGATGATCTTGGATTTCTGTTCCTGGAATGTTTTCCAAATTGAGTTCTATAATTATCTTTTTTTGGGTATATTTCTAATAGTTGTGTAATATTGCCCTATTTAGAGGAATTCTATTCTTTGTTTTAACAAGGAATGTTGTCAGATATAATATAAGCTTAATTTAAGCAAAATAATGTAATTGATGGCAGGTATAGGAATGGCCACCTTTAGGAGTACTGGTTCTTCTACTGAATTTTAAGGTGTGTGAAAACTAAATAATGATTAAATAAATGATAGATAGTCATGTATTGATTGAGAACTCTTTTTCTTCAACCTACACGGACTGTTATAACCTCTGAGCACCATGCTTCGGGAACTTTATCAAAATGCATTTCACATGAAATAATGTTTGGATACGCGTTCTTTTTTTTTAGTTTTGGTACTGTGAAGTTGGTTTAATAAGAAAAGAATCTGACATTTTAAAAAAATTGCAGAATCTGAGCATAATGTAATTGCATTTGTTTATTGAAGTAGTCTGTCATGGAAACTTCTAGAGAACAATAACAGTATCCATGTTCCATTAGGAAGTGTAGTGTGAAAATGGTCAGTGTAATGATTTTTGTAAAAGGCGTCAAGGTAGCTGTGCCCTCCTTTCAATTTGTGCTGTCAGCTCTGGGGTTTGGGTTCAGTCTTAGGAGTTTTCGAGAGTGTTCTTGAAATGCTAGGAATGTACAAATACATCATGTTCCGGTGTTAACAGTTGGAAACTGGGCTGGGTATGGTGGCTCATGCCTGTGAAACCAGCACTTTGGGAGGCCAAGGGGGAGATGGATCACTTGAGGTCTGGAGTTTGAGACCAGCCTGACCAACATGGTGAAACCCCATCTCTACTAAAAATACAAAAGTCAGCCAGGCGTGGTGGCACATACCTGTAATCCCGGCTACTCGGGAGGCTGAGACATGAGAGCCGCTTAAACCTGGGAGGTGGAGTTGCAGTGAGCCTGGGTGACAGAGATGCCATCTCAAAAAACAAAAACAAAAACAACTTGGAAACTGCTGATTCTTTCATGTGTCCTGCCAGATGAAATCTTTTTCTGTGCAAACTTTAGACTAGAGCTGGCATCTCCTGCTGTCGCTGTTCAAAGGTTTCTCCAATGTACCGTTGCTGGGAAGGTTGGGTTTTCCCCCGCCCACTCTGGTAAATGTGCGCCATTTCTGTGTATGGCAGTTGCACCTGCACACCAGGCTTGGTTAAGTGCCAGGGAAGGTTTAGGTGCTTCACTTGTGTCGTCATGCAAGAACACATGTAGCAAGATGTGGCAAGACGTGTTTTTCTGTGCATATGAGGTTTCTCTTTTTTCTTTATTGGCCTATTCTGAGGAATGGGTCCTTGTTTCTCCTGCAGTTTTCATACAAAATGAGAACTGGTTCATTGTTAGTGATTCAACTTTTTGAATCAGAAACTTCTCATTTCTTTTTCGAGCTTTTGGATCTGTGTAATTAAAGAGCATCCTGAAATTGCAGGGTGAGTTTTTTATCTGTTTATCTGCAAGAGGTTTAAGCAGATGCTTTGTAAGCAGAACAGAAATGCAGGAACAAATTGGATTCCAAGGTTGATATAATGCTCCATCCCAGTTTCCAGTTACTGTTTTATTCATCAAACAGCCTCGTTGTTTCCTTTGATTGTCTTTTTAATAAGAAATGGGCACGCATTCCAAATTAAAAGATACATTTATGCTAATGTTGATTTTAGCTCTTTTATGTATTAGGGTTCTGTGAAATGTTTTGTTTGCACAATGGATCTTCCTGGTTCAGACGGAGGATTGAGGAAGAGAGAGACTTTCTACATCACAAAAAACCTCTTGGTTTCCGGGAATGGTGAATTTGGACCTTATAAATGGGATCTGGGATCACAAATGGGCACAGGTTTCTCTGCTTTGGCTACCAATGGAGTAGGAGTCATATTTTGGTTGTCAGGGAGGTGGGTGATGTTTTCTGGAATAAAGTGGTGGCATTTGGGAGCAAGAAGCCAGAATGACCAAGGGGAGGTGAGAGTATATCATGTACCAGTGGTTGAGGAGCTGGGCATATTCGGCATGGGTGATTATTTAAACAGTGTCTGTATTTTCTGCTTATTTTTAACACTGTGAGAATGAGGCCTCTGAGGAGGAGGTGAAGGTGGTGGTGTCTATGTTCTTTATATCCCAGGTGCCTGGCCTTGGAGTATTTGTTGAATGAATGTATGAAGGGATGAACCTTCATGAAGGTTCATGCTGGTATTATGCAGAAACGGAGAGAGGTAAGCTTCTTTTATACAACGTCAGGGGGAAGACTGGAGAGCCAGTGTCAGGAGGAGTTTCCTGAACTCAGAGCTCTGAAACATTACATTTGGCTGCCTGGGGAAGAAGGGAGTTGGGATAGAGGATGAGCAGTGGAAATATTGTAGAGGGCATTCAGAGATCTTTAATTGGTATTAAATCAGATGATCCTAAAATACTATTTATATTCTGAGACTCCATCAAATATTTGAGCACCTGCTGTCTCTATAACAATGCGAATGTCACAGGAGACAGATTCGGCAGTGTGTGAAACGGGATGACTAGGTACGCATGCTGGAGAGTTCTCGGTCTCATGGTGGTGTTGGTAAAATAAAAACTAAAAAAAAACTTGGCAAATAACAGATTATAGTTTCATACAGTGAAATGCAGGCTATTTAAGCCATTTATTCATTCAATAAATAATTGAATGCCAATAAACATCATGGGTGTCAGGGTTGTCATTGTAGTTGGAAAGAGAACAACATTTGATAGGGGAAGATGGAGTTGAGCTACACCATAAAGAGTTTATGGGATTGTGGGCTGGGCATGGTGGCTCATGCCTGTAATCCCAGCACTTTGGGAGGCTGAGGTGGGCGGATCACTTGAAGTCAGCAGTTCCAGACCAGCCTGGCCAACATGTGAAACCCGTCTCTACCAAAAATACAAAATTTAGCCAGGCATGGTAGTGCACGCCTGTAATTCCAGCCACTTGGGAGGCTGAGGCACAAGAATCGCTTGAACCCAAGAGGTGGAAAGTTGCAGTGAGCCGTGTGATGTCACTGCACTCCAGCGTGGGTGACAGAGTGAGACTCTGTCAAAACAAAACAAAACAAAACAAAACTTTATTGGATTACGTTGGTGAACTCTAGAGCATCCAGTGAGGGGCTGTGGCGTGAGTGAATGCTAGGTTATAGGAATCACGAGGTGTGCTCCAAGGACCGTGAGAAAACCTTCGGGAAGTGGCAGCAGGTGAAATCAGAAAGGAAGCTGGGCTCATATTGTGGCTGACTTAAATATTACCTTAGTGTTAAGGAGTCATCTGTGTAACTGAGGAGGGAGGAGGAGTGTGTATGACTCCAGGGGGTTGGAAAAAGCCAGTGCCTCTGCCAGACAGAAATGTGGAGCAGGTAGAAAGTGGTGCGATCTTAGATGTGTAGAGTGTGAGATTTTGGAAATCCTCTTGGAAACAGTCAATCAGGAAGGATGTCCTATCTAAGCAGAGATTTGAAGTTTTGAAAGTGGCTCGCTGTTTCTTGATTTATACATACTGTTGGTTCAGTTGGGGGCTATTATTTTTTGGGTCCAGTTTCTTTTAAAATGAATTGGTAGACATGTTTACCCGAGTGCTATTACTTCTTCTTTGGAGATGTCACTTACTCATTTTTACCTGAATTGTGACTTACTTTGCCACTGTTATGGAAGTATTCTCACATGCTGGCTTCACAGTACAAGATGTCACCAAGTGTTAAGAAAAGCTATTTTAAGTAGGGTGGGAAAGGAATCTATTTCAGTCTTTACAGGAGTCACTATTTTGAAGCAAAAGTAAGAATTTCTAAAGACGTGCACATCTTCTGATGTTAGGAGGTCTTACATTAAATCACTTTTTTATGTGGATTCATTCATTGAGCATAGGTCATTGTTAATGGAAAAATTGTTGAACACTTAATAAATAGAATTATGTTTAAAAGTCTTAAAAATTTAAATACAGATTAGGAAGCCCAAATTTCAGAGGAACTGGTAGAGAATTTGTGCATTATTTTTAATTTTTTAAATAGCCCTATGGTTATAGTTTAGAAAGATTATAGTTTTGAGGATCCTCTATTAAAAGAAAGTAATTTTTGAATCGGAATAAAGTTGAGCACCAAAATGTATAGAGAAGCTATAGCTAATACTTTTAAATGTTTTACTTTCAAAATTTCAAAACAAATTGTATTTTTAAAAAATTTTCTCTCACAATTTTAATCCAATCTGAGAAATTAAAAAGTAAAATGAAATAAATAAAATTTATAGTTTTGATCTCTCTAGGCTGAGTCCCTAGAGTATAGCCCTTTATTCTTTGAAGGAGCTGTCCCTTTTGTGAGTTTAAACTTATGAAACGAATCCCATGAAAGCTGCCTACTCGTGTCTCCCTTGCCTTCGGTCTGTGTGCTTTGCTTTTAATTTGAGAAACAATTACTTGGTTATGGTCTTGTGGACCAAATACTGTGTTATCTGTAGACAAATAGAAATGTACTTTAAACATTATTTTATTATTTTTAATTGACATAAGATTATACATATGTATGGCATACAGTGTGATATTTAAATGATGTGTAGTGGTCATATTAGTATAGGTAGTGTATCAGACTCTTCAAACATTTTTTATTTCTTTATGGTGGGAACGTTAGAAATTTTTACTTCCAGCCATTTACAAATATACAATACATTAGTGTTTGTTTTCACCCTACAGGGCCTTAGACTACTAGAACTTACTCTTCCTATCTAGCTGTAATTTTGAGTTGGTTAACCAACCTCTTCTTACTCTTCCCTTCCTAGTCTTTGGTAAGCACTGTTTTACTCTCTACTTCTATGAAATCAACTTTTTTTTTTTTTTTTTTTTTTTTTGAGATGCAGTCTTGCTCTGTTGCCCAGGCTGGAGTGCAGTGGCGCGATCTTAGCTCACTGCAACTTCTGCCTCCCGGGTTCAAGCGATTCTCTTGCCTCAGCCTCCTGAGTGGCTGAGATTACAGGCATCCACCACCACGCCTGGCTAATTTTTCTGTATTTTTTTTTCACAGCAACATCTAGACTAATTTTTTTGTATTTTTAATAGAGACAGGGTTTCACCATGTTGGCCAGACTGGTTTTGAACTCCTGACCCCAAGTGATCTGCCTGCCCCAGGCTCCTGAAGTACTAAGATTACAGGTGTGAGCCACTGCGCCCAGCCAAGATCGACTTTTTAATTTTTTAATTTAGTTGTTAATTTTTAATTTTTACTTTTTGAGACAGGTGCTCTGTTGTCCAGGCCGAAGTGCAGTGCTGTGATCTCAGTTCACTGCTGCCGTGACCTCCCATGTTCAAATGTTCCTTTCATCTCAGCCTCTTGAGTAGCTGGGACCATAGGCCCATGTCACCATGCCTGGCTCTTGTTTTTTTGGTAGAGATCGGTTCTCCCTGTGTTGCCCAGGTTGATCTCAAACTCCTGGGCTGAAGCAGTCCTCTCTCCCTGGTCTCCCAAAAAGAACTGGAATTACAGGCATGGGATTACAGTGCTGGGATTACATGCTGTATTTATCTTTCTGAATCTAACTTACTTCACTTCACATAATGCCCTCCCGGGTCAGTCTGGAAAACTTTATTCTGTTTTCTATAATTGCTGTACTAATTTATGTTGCCTGCATAGTATTCAATTGTGTGTATAGACCACATTTTCTTTACCCATTCATCTGTTGCTGGACACTTAGATTGATTTAGATATTTTGTCTATTATGAATAAAGCTGCGGGGAACATGGCAGTGCAGATACCTTGTTGACGTGCTGTTTTCTTTTCCATTGGGTGTATATGCAGTGGTGGGGTTGCTGAATGTATAGTTATTTGTTTATTTTTATTTTTAGAGACAGAGTCTTGCTCCGTCAACCAGGCTGGAGTGCAGTAGCACGATCTCGGCTCACTGCAACCTCCACCTTCTGGGTTCAAACAATTCTTGTGCCTCAGCCTCCCAAGTAGCTGGGAGTACAGGCATGTGCTACCACGCCTGGCTAATTTTTGTATTTTTAGCAGAGACGGGTTTCACAATGTTGGCCAGGCTGGTCTCAAACTCGTGGCCTCAGGTTATCCACCTGCCTCTGCCTCCCAAAGTGCTAGGATTACAGGTTTTTATTTTTGAAAGAAATTTTATTCTGTTTTCTGTAATTGCTGTGCTAATTTGCATTCCCACCAATGATACATAAGAAGAGTTCTCCTTTCTCCACATGCTCACCAGCATCAGGGATTTTCTTGTCTTTTTGATAATAGCCATTCTAACTGGGGTGAGATGACATCACAGTGTGGTTTTGATTTGCATTTTTCTTATGAATAATGATGTTGAACATATTTTCATATATTTCTTGGCCATTTGTATATCTTCTTTTGAGAAATCTCTATTCAGATTATTTTCTCAT
Organism: Sapajus apella; assembly: GCF_009761245.1. NCBI lineage: Eukaryota > Metazoa > Chordata > Mammalia > Primates > Cebidae > Sapajus > Sapajus apella. The sequence continues at coordinate 2,405,313 of NW_022437051.1, forward strand.
TTTTAGATTTCATTATTTTGTTTTTGAGTTTCTTATATATTGTGTGTGTCACTCCCTGACTGGATACATGGTTTGCACATATTTTCTCCCATTCTGTAGGTTGTCACTAAATGTTTTTCATTGTTTTTGTTGCTGTGCAGAAGCTTTTAGTCTGATATAATTTCATTCGTCTATTTTTGTTTTTGTTGACTGAGATCTTTGCTTAGATCAATGACGAGAAATATTTTTCCTATGTTTGTTTCTAGTAGTTTCTTAGTTTTGGCCTTACATTTAAGTCCTTAATCCATTAGAGTTGATTTTTATATGTTGAGAGTCATAGGGGTCTAGTTCCCTCCGCTGCATTTGGTTACACAGTTTCCTCATCAGTGTTTGCTGAAGAGACTGTATGTATGTTGTTTCTGCTTTTGTTGAAAATCAGTTAGCTACATGTATATGGCTTTATTCCTGTTCCATTGGTCCATGTGTCTGTTTTTACACTACTCCCATGCCGATGCTGGTTTGGCTACTGTAGCTTTGTGTTTTTTAAAGCCAGGTAGTGGGATGCCTCTAGCTTTGTTTACTTTGCTTAGTATTGCTTTGGCTATTTGAGGTCTTTTGTGGTTTTGTATACATTTTAGGATGGCTTCCTTCGGTTTCTGGTGTCTCGATAAGGATTGCATTGAATCCGTAGGTCATTTTGGGTAATGTGAAATGTACTTAATTTTTATTTAGAAAGTTAAGCAATAATATCAACCAGTATTAAAAATGTTTTAAATCTATGTTAGACATTTAGACATCTCTAACATGTTTGAAATATATGTAGACATTTCTGTTGAAAACATTTAAAAATATGTCTATGTTAACATGTAAGAAATGATCTGGGTCTAATGAAATAACTTGTTAATAAACTGTTTATCGTTCATAGTCATCAGCCTTGTTACTCTAGACTAGAACACTTTTTAAAAAAGTCTGACTTAGTTTCTTGTAAATTTATGGTTTTCTTTTTTTTTCCCCTTAAGAACTTCTTGATATTTTCAAATTTACAGTCTCCAGAGCTTCTGCTCTGGGTAGCTGCTTTTTTTTTTGAACGAACTTTCAAATAATTTCCCGGTTTCCTGCTCCTTCCTCTGAGGGATTTAGTCCTTCACCCCATGTAGTGAAGCAAAAGAAAGATGGTCGTTGACTCACATTACTTTTCTATGTTGGTTGACTTAATATGATTATTTTAACGAAGAAGTAATAAATTTTTACAGTGGGAAAACATTTTTTTCCTTTTCTTGAATTTAGTGATTTGCCATTGAAAGCTAGATGAAGCATACAAACATATGTATGTGTGAGTATACATGTTCTCATGTTTCTGTGTTTATAAACTTTTCCTATAAGGATAGGCTAGGCAGTACATTCTTAATGATTGCTGTACTTTTATGTCTTGAATAAGTTAGTTCAGGAAGGGATTTGCTGGCAAGTAGGTGATAGAGCCATAGCTTGTGATGCAACATAATTTTAAAAAGCAAATTTAAAATAAAAATTCACAAAGTTATTAGAAAAAGATGCAAAATGGTTTCTAGCTGTTCACCCTAATTGGTTTCCCCTATAAACTGAGAATCTTGGAAGCTGATCTCCAGAGAATGTGGAAGAGAAACCTATTTTTCAAACCTTTTTTTATTATACAGGAAATGAATCTGTTTGCCTTTTTTCCTGTGGTGCCATAGCGTCTGAATTTTCTTTCTGTTCTTATAATAGGCAGAATGAATGAGAAGGCCGCACATTTGCTAATTCTCTGGTTGCTGTGTGGTGCTATGCTGTGGGGCTGAATAATTATGATTAATTGTAAGCTGGACCATGTGCCTTTCAGAGAGTGGATAGTAATTAAATAAGAGTTAATGATTTTAACATTGGGCTACTGATATGTATTTATGGTCCATAGCTCTATTATTCCTACAAGATATACCTTGTAATTGCACAGATGTTGTTGAGCTCGAATTTCAAGCCATAAACGTGTTTTGGGGCTGCTTTCTTATGAAAATAAGAATTCATATATCTTTGCAATTCACTAACAAGCCCTAAGAAAGGTGATACTAGAAGCTGAATCAAAAAGAAAGGAGGTGGTCAGTGAGTGAGTGTGTGTGTGTGTATGTGTGTGAGTGTGTGTGTGTGTGTGTGTGTGTGATCAGGGGAATTTGCTTTTTTGATTTATTGTTCACATTGCTATGTTTTAAATATATTTTTATCAAAGTGCAAAGATACATTTATTTTAATACTTTAAAATAACATGAAATGACTGAGCAATTGTGAGCTGGTTCTGAGCATGCCTTTAAATTCAGGAAAAAAGGTTTATTTTGTATGTTGGACTTTAGGTAGAAATATTTATTAATATTTGTACTGTTTGTAGCTTTGGTTGATTTATGGTCACCTATGTAGGTTTAGGATTTGTATGCTGTGTGGATAATTGTGTATGTTAACTTTTTAAAAGATTAATTTTTATTAAAGATACAGATAAACAGTAACTAGCATTATTTATTCGATTGGCTGTTCAAGTACTTTATCACCTCTTCAGCTGTTTCCCCGCCCACAATTGCTCAATTATTTCACAGGCAAGTAAGTTATACCTTCATGTTAAGATGAGAATGATGACGCCCATCTTGCAGCATTGCTGTGATGACCAGCAGTAATGGTCTATTCATTGTGCCTGGTACTGTATACCAGCACTAAGAAGCTTTCTGAAGCCACTAGCTCATAAAACCTCACTATAGCTCTCTGGGGTAAGAATTGTTGCCCTAGTTTTCTGAGAAGGAAATTAATCATCAAGGTTCACATGGCTTTGTCAAGGTTGGGTGAAATCCTAAGGAGCTGAGCTGGGACTGTGCATGTAGAGCACCAGACGTCGTGCACCTCACATGATTGTCACTCTTAAGGGGTCCGTGTCGATCCTTTGGAAGACGTAGGCAAAGAGCTGGAAACCAAGTTTTTTTGTTTTCTATTTTTCCTAAGTTTTTTTTTTTTTTTAACCTTCCATTGTGTTAGGCTTTAAAAACAAAATGGTTGTCTTCTTCCTAAGGAATAATTTCTCTCTGATAGGTAAAAACATGTGTATATTCTAATATTCTGGTGGTATATTTGGACTAGGATTTGTTAAAATTGTTTTTAATTTTTATTATTTTTCATATTAGACCCAGCTTTCAAACGCTTGGGCATAAACATGCAATTAAATACACGCATTTCTAGCTTATAGTTCTATTTCTGCATAGCTTGTACACTGTGTCTATAGATGCATACGGCACTTCAGTGTCCTTATTAGAAATGTATCGCTTTTATTCCCCATCTTCTTGTATGTGGATTAAAATAAATTCAGCCGTTTTTTAGCACTCCCCCACGCCCCTCCCCGCCCCACCATTTCATGTTGGAAAATTGTGGACGGGACCTCAGGAGTCACAGGATTTTTGTGGTTGGTTCATGATCCAGATGCTTTATAATTGTATTCTGATTTGCCTTATGAGAAGTCTAGAAGGAAGGGACACTAAAAGTAGTATTAATTTTGTGATTTGTCCAGTTAATTTTTCTGATCATATTTGAAATTAAATTGAAAATGCATAGAAAATCCCGAAATTACTCCTGCACATGCCTTTTCCTTGCCTTCCTCGGTATATGCCCTGTGTTCCTTTTGATGGTTTGGTTTTCGATCTGTTCTGCCTTCCTGTTCGGACAGTGCTTGGCTAGGTAGGCATTAAGGGTTATGCTTCCTTGTAAAATGCTTTATATTTCCAGAACAATGTCACATTCTGACCGACTGCCTTCTTTTCCATAGGGCAAGGACTACAGTTGTTTTAACAGTAAACTAACTCAGCTAACATGTTTCTAAAATGTCTTACTAAAGATACAAAGTTGTGATGGAAAACATTTGTTTATATGTGTGTCACCTTACGTTGTAGAACTAGTAAACACAGAATATCTTTGAAAGCTAATTACAGCCATCATAGAGTTTTCCTTTATCTGAGCACTGAAGCATTAATACATGTAAGAGTAAACTGGCCCTTATTCTGTCTCACTCAAGGTGAATAATTTTCTTCCATTTTTGGGACTGAGTTTGGGGTGCATCATTAATATAGACTGGTTTCAGCTCTGCTAAACTGTTCAAAGACTAGATATTTTCAGCAACTAGGTATTTTTAAAAAGGAAAAGAAAGCCACCCACTTTTTCTGTCATTGCATGAATGTATTTCCCTGGGAGCTGCTTAGTTTCTAAAATCATTAAGAGCTGAAAATTTCAAACTTCCGCCCAGTTTAGCACAGCTGAAACCACTGCCACCACACACATGCTTTACAGATATAAACAGATCTGGTGTATTTTCAGTAACCAAAAGCTGTGGGTACTTCTGATTGTTCTGTTGCATACCATACTTTATAAAACTTAGAATATACCTACTAGTTAATCATACACAACGTTTAGCAGTTTAATTTTGCTCAGAAGCAATAAAGATTATGAGCTGAAATAAAACAAAATGCTATCAGCAGCTGCATTATATATATTTCAAAAAGGGAAACTCCTAATATGTCTAGTGTATTCTGGGAACTCCATAGTTGAACCACGATCATACTGGTGCCTGAGAATTTTCCTCACGCTCGTTCTCGGTTACAGGCATGCTTTCTTTTCCTTCCTTGATTAACTCAGGTCCACACGTACCCCTTTTTGGGTTATTTGGTCGTCTTCCTAGCTGTCCTCTAAGGCTATATTTCTGTTTCATATTATCTGCATGATTCAGTTGTTCGAAGGGTGCTCTGTTCCTATAATGTCTGACCAGTTCTTGATGAGTACTGCCATTTTTTATTTTTTTAACAGTGACAGAACATAGTGACAGTTTCTCTTTGTATGTGTCAGAGCGGTTCTTATGATAATACCCATATGGGTGGCCTTCTAATCGAGAGCATTCAGCAACTTCCACGTTCCCTGGATGGTTTGCTAGGTACCTGGATTATTGATGGGAACTTCAGGATAGTTTAATGACTCTCATCCTTCCTGCCACATGCCCTAGCTGATATATTTAATATTACTTCCAATTGTTGCCAATAGAATTCACATTAAATAGTGCAGGAATATACTCAGAGACTAGAGTAGATGTTGATGAATCTATCATGAATAACCAGAGCTTCAGTAAAAGGCCTCTTCGGTATAAAATTCTGAACTTTGAAACAATTGGCCTCTACATAAGTTTTGGTGTATTTCCATTAGATAGAAATTTCACTACTCATAATAAAAATAATAATTCTGCAGAAGGTTTCCCAGCTTTTCTGATGGTAATTTAATGTCAAATGATTTTTCTCATCTCAGTTCATTGCCTAGCCCTTTGTAACATTCTGATAATTTCTGGTGCTTTTAAAAACACAATCAAGAGGCGAAGTAAGAGGCTGGGCACGGTGGCTCACACCTCTTTCTAATCCCAATACTTTGGGAGAGTGAAGTGGGAGAATTACTTGAGGCCAGTAGTTGGAGACCAGCCTGCACAAGAGGTTTTTGTTTTCTCTTGACAAAGCAGAAAATAAAAACAGTGGGATGTGATGACTGGATAGCCCTAGCTACTGTGGAGGCTGGGATGGGGGGGTCACTGGCGTCCAGGGGTTGAGGAATACAGTGGGCTGTGATCGTGCGTCTGCACTCCAGCCTGGGCGACAGAGGGAGACCCTGTCTCTAAACAAACCAAACAAAAAGAGGGAAGCAAGTGTTAGAGACCTCCATCTCTTCTTATGCTCCTTAACCAACTGGCTCAGTATCTCAGGAAGGCAGTATACTTCTAAGAGCAGGTTTTAGTAACTACATAGCCTAGGCAATATTGCGATTGGTGGTGTTTGCCTTAACGTTGTTTGAATTTTTCGTTTTTACAAAACCTCCCCTACAGACTTTCCCATACTAAATTCTTGGAGCTTATCTGTATCTACTGGTAATAATTTTGGCCTGCTTTTGGCAGAGGAATCTTCTTTTAATGTTGTATGAATATTAATTAATTTTACACTCTTATAATTAATAGACCAAAAATAACTGTGGAGTTGAAAATATATCTGGGGAGCCTAAATTTTACATAGAATTGTTAGTTTTAAAGATGTTTACACTATTGCCTTAAAGGAAATATTGCCTTGAGTCCAAAATTAGTCATCCTATGAATGACTTATTCACATGGAATCTCAGGATTAAGATTTTTAAAATGTTCTGGGCCTTTGGATGCACCTCTTAACAGAGCTTATCTGGTCAGTTCAGAAAGTATTAATACACATCGACCAAAGATTCCAGTCAGCATTCTTCCATGGAAAGAACAGAGAAGCACAGTCATTCCTTGGTTTTCATGTGGGATAGGTTCCAGAGCCCTGTGGATATGAAAATCTAAAGATGCTCAGGGTCCTCGTATAGGGTGGTGTATTGTTGGCGGATCACCTATTTGTACCCTCCTGTGGACTGTAGATGATCTCTAGATTGCTTATAATACCTGATACAATGGAAACGCCACGTAATTGTTGCTATACTCTGTAAGTTTTTAAAATTCGTATTCCTTTTTACTGTGTTGTTTATTCTGAATAGTTTCAACCTGAGGTTGGTTGAATCCATAGATGCAGAATGCCTGGATACAGAGAGCTGATTGTAGTGTGGCTTAAGAACTAGATGGTGCTAGGAGGGTGTTTTGGTCCTTTTTAAATATATACATAATGGAGAAGACGATTTCCATCTTTCCCAGCGTTCATATGATCTCTTTTGAGATATATATATATATATATATATATATATATATACTTATATATAATATACACACATGCACATATATATATATATATATATATATGTATGTATGTATATATCTCATAAGAGATAAACAATTGGCCGCTACATAAGTTTTGGTATATTTCCATTAGATAGAAATTTCACTACTCATAATAAAAATAATAATTCTGCAAAAGGTTTCCCAGCTTTTCTAGATATGTTTCTGGAAATGTTTTCTGGAAATGTCTCTCTCTCTCTCTCTAGATATAGATATCTATATATATATAGATAGAGAGGGGGAGAGAGTTCAGAGAGTATGAATTCACATCAAATTTATATATATATATATATAAATCGATCTATGGGTGCAGGTAGTAATTGTGGAAGAGCGAGGCAGAAATTAGGGAGAAATGGTTGTGGGTGGCTGTCAGTGTATTTTAATTCTAATATTTTTATCAGCATGGAATTCGGAACTTGAAGTCCCCTGCTCTGATGGCTGCAGCCTCCCGTGCTGGGACCGTGCAGCATCATGAGGCTTGGCACACATCAGGATATGGGAGAGATGGGTTAGCAGCCAGCAAGGTGAGTGAGCCCCTAAGAACAAACAAGACCCTTACTCAGGATTTCTCAGGGCTGGCTGCATGATTTTCAGAGCACAGTCCAGAATGAATGTGCAGGGCACTTTGTTCAAAAATTAGGAATTTGAAGACATTGACAACAGAGCTTCAAAAAAAAACGTAGAAGATCTGTGCTGATGCTGGGGTGTGTGGCATCCACAAAGCCTAATGTGCCCTGAACTTAGGTGGAAGAAAAGCACCTAAATGTTTCTCACAAAGCTTTGGTTCTTAATTCTAACATGAGACAACAGAGTGGTGTGGGAGTTGACTCAGCCCTAAACATTCTAGGTCTTTAAAGTTTTCCTTGGTAGTTAGTCCGTGGTCCTTCCACACACTGCAGACTGAGCTAGTAGGAGTGGGTCCATGAGGCAAACGGAAGTGTCTGGTAGGTTCCAAAGGGTGGACTTGCCTTTTGATCCGTTTTACCAACACATTTGCAACAGAAAAAGGATTATGCAAACAGATACCCTAGGGTAGCTGTCATTTGGAACTCATGTAATTATTAGAATTTGTATAAAACACAGAATATCCCTTTTTTCATCCGTTCATTCTCCATTTGCAGTCTTTTCCCACCCACTGTCCCAGGAAGTTACTTAATTATTCAGTGGCTCTTCTAGCTGTTATGCATTAAGAATTCCTATTGTTGGCACAAAATCCATCACTTAAGCCTCATCTTGGGGAGGCTGTCATCTTCTTATTTCTGATATGTCTGTGAAATGTTGCATTTTTTAGCACATTTGTGTGTACCCTGGAGGGTTGTTTGCAAATACAGATTGCATGTGTTGTGCAATTATCTATAAAATGCTGGAATTTCTTACACTTCTGATGGATCTTGAGTAATGACTTTGTGGGTGGGACAGGGTGAAGCTCTGTCAATTTTGAAATCTGTAAAATGAAGAAAACTTGGTACTAGTTTTCCAGGAACTTAGATGGGCCCTTAAGATTAAGATTTGTGCTAAAACACATTTCTCAACGTGACCTCTTGTCTAATGCATCTATCTACAAATTTGGACAGCCACTTACATGCTCCAGCTGTGCTAGAGTTGTCTTATTGATAGACAATTTTTTTTTTTTTTTAAATAAAGACATGTGGTTTCACCATGTTGCCCAGGCTGGTCTTGAACTCCTGGCATCAAGTTATCCTCCTGCCTCAGCCACCCAAAAGGCTGGAATTATAGGCATGAGCCACCATGTCAGGCTGATACTCCAGCTTTTATGAAAATATAGCTTCTTTATTTCCCAAGTCCCAGGAAAAACCAACCAACCAAAAGAAATCTTGGAAAATCTTGCTCCAGAGGATGTGAGTTTGAGACAGGAACTGGATCCGGCCGGCTTGATTTTCTTCCACTTGCTTCAGCTTTATCTTTCTCCTCCTCTTGGTGACTCTGCCTAAGTTTATGGTGGCCATACTGCCTTTCTCTCCACCCGGAGCGTGTGCCTGTGCACATCTGCACACATCTGCAGACGTATGCTGTTTTAGTCAGGGTTCTCTTAGAGGGACAGAACTAATAGGATATCTCTCCCTCTCTCTCTCTCTCTCTCTCTCTCTCTCTCTCTCTCTCTCTCCCCCCCCCCCCCCCCCCATATATGTATATGGGAGAAAGAGAGAAAAATCCTATTAGTTCTGTTTTAATAAACTTCCCCTTATATGTCATTTATTAATTAATAATAAGTGATACATAAGGGGGAATTTATTAAGACATAACTTATAGCATCCCTCTCTCCCCCCCCCCCCCCCCCCCCATATATGTATATGGGAGAAAGAGAGAGAAATCCTATTAGTTCTGTCTTAATAAATTCCCCCTTATGTATCACTTATTATTAATTAATAAATGACATATAAGGGGAAGTTTATTAAGTATTAACTTACACTATCACAAGGTCCCACAGTGTGCTGTCTGCAAGCTGAGGAGCAAGGAGAGCCAGTCCGAACCCCGGAACTGAAGATCTTGGAGTCCGATCTTCGAGGGCAGATAGCATCCAGCATGGGAGAAAGATGTAGGCTGGGAGGCAGGTCCGTCTCCTTTTCATGTTTTTCTGCCTGCTTTATATTCACTGGAAGCTAATTAGATTGTGCCTACCCAGGTGAAGGGTGGAATGGATCCGCTTTCCCCAGCCCACTGACTCAAATGCTAATCTCTTTTGGCAACACCCTCACAGACACACCCAGGGCCAATACTTTGCAGCCCTCAATCCAATCAAGTTGTTGACACTCAGTATTATTAACCATCCCATACCCAGTTTCCTTCTTTTCCGAAAACTGGGAAGACTAACAAGAAATTACTTGCACTTGTTGACTGATGGGTTGCAGTTTATTTCACTTGGACATTTGCCCTTGCTCTTGGTCCCCCTTTGTGGCCTGAGGGGATTTACTCCCTTGTTAAGAGGATTTTAAGGTAGCAGGTGTTGGGGGGAAAACTAGATGGTTTTTGAATTTCTTGTTCCTGGAAGCACCTGGGACTAAATACACCTTTGACCATCACCGCCTCCCTTCAGGATTTGGTTATGGAGGGATTGACATATGCATGTCAGACAGTTTTCTCCGAGTAGTGTCCCCTTGGTTGCTGTCTGTCATTGAGCTCAGAGCAGTAGCCTAAACCAGCCTAGTCCCTGCCCACCTTTTTCTTTTTTTTGCTGTGAGTGCCACATGCATATGTAATGTTTTCTGGTACAGTTTTTCTGCTTTCATTCTGTGCTCACTTTCCACCTCCCCTGATCCTTCTACTCCCTGTCTGATATGCTGGGATGGATATTATAACATTATGTACTATTACATGCCTGTGGTTCTGAAGATCGTGGCCAAGAAGTGAGTCATTTGGAGTTCCTCTTTGCTAATTGGTTTGTGAAATGAGGTTCTGGTCTGCATGTTGAACTCTGATGGACTTGTGAGTTCCTTTGCCCAAACAAAGCTGAAATGTTCCATCCTGAACTGAGTGTCTCCTGTTCAAGGTGTTCCTAGACTGTTAGCTTTCCTCTTGGCCTTATTTTGGAGGAAATTAGGCAGAAGAGACAATCTTTGCAGATTGAACCCAGGCAAGTTAATGTTGTCATTGGGCAAAGAACATGAGCCCCTCGGGCTCTTGGAATATGTCAATTCTCTGCTGAGGGCGGGGCCCACAGGGACAGAGATAAGCTCTCCAGGGACACGAGGACGCAACTTTCTGAACATCAGAGCTGCGGAGCACCAGGCAGGTGGTCCTTTCTGATTTAAACTTGCAGCCCACCAAGGCGCTGTTGCTTCATTCTGGGACATTTTGACAACCTGCCAGCTAGGGGTAATTTTCTAAGCACCACGTTTATTTTTCTGGTGCACTCCCTCGTGTCTGTTAATTTGACAGCCGTTCGCTGCTCCAGGACTTGACTGTACTTTCTTCTTTCCCTTACTCTTTCTACCAAACGATCACACCAAAGGATATAACATAATTACCTCTTGAAATTCAAAACCACAGCACGATTATTTGTCAACTATTGTTAGCTGCCTCTAATAACTTTTAAGTAGTAATGATGTCATATACACATTTGACATTTTTTGGACCTCCATTTTGCTTTCTGTTAATTGTGTGCCTATGTGGGCAGTAGAGGCCTTTAAAACAAATCAAGAGGAAATAGAGTGAAGGCTTAAGAAGCTATCTGCGTGTCCATGAACCCAGGTAACTTTCACGTAGATGAAAATTCAGAACACTTTCTGTGCCCAGAAGGCTCGCCTGTGGCCTTCCCAGCCGGCATCCCTCCCAGAGTTCACACCATGGATCATACGAACATCATACATTCTCTTGTTGCTGCCTTCTTTCCTCATGTCTGTAAGATTCATCTTTGTTGTTGGGTGTAACAGTAGTTCATCTTGCACAGTATTTCGTTGTATAATTTTTCCACAATTTTCTTTTTTACTCCGTTTCGAGTGCAGATGAACATTTAAGAGTATTTCCATTTTGAGGCTGTTTCAAATCAGTGGCATACCTCGTGGAGTCAACATCCAGCATAGATTATTTTTATACCACCCTAGTATACAGCAACATTATTTTCATTAATAATTAGAGCAGGAAACATATAATAATCACCAGAAGAGACATTCAGTGAAAGTTTTCCATTAGTGAATCTATTTAATTATGTCAGTTAGAAAATTACTATACAAGGAAGGAAAAGAAGAAATGGATTAATTGTTTTTAGTAACATTGAATTTTTTTTGAAAAGTGAAAAATGTAAACTTATATATTGGTCTGTCCTGTAATAGATAACAGCACTGCAGTTTCTCTTTTGAATCTTCTGCAAATTTATCAGGGACTTTGTCAGAATTTATCTCTGCCGTATATTCGCCTTCAGTAGACAGTGTAGCGAGATATGTCAATATCTTTTTTGCTTATAGTTTGACAGAGTACACTTGTATTTTTTAATAATTTTAATCTTGAAACATTTCTTTGACATAAAGGAACGACCTGTATACAAGTAATTAGGAAACGTCTTACAGATAAAAGATAATTTTGTGGCCAGGTACGGTGGCTCATGCCTGTAATCCCAGCACTTTGGGAGGCTGAGGCGGGTGGATCACCTGAGGTCAGGAGTTTGAGACCAACCTGACCAATAAAGTGAAACCTCGTCTTTACTAAAAGTACAAAAATTAGCCAGGCATGGTGGCAGTTGCCTATAGTCCCAGCTACTTGGGAGGCTGAGATAGGAGAATTACTTGAACCCAGGAGGCAGAGGTTGTAGTGAGCCAGCCTGGGTGATGGAGCAAGACTCTGTCTCAAGATTTTTGCCTGAGTTTCATAAACATCTCATTTCACAGTAAATTCCAGGAATTGCAGGTTTTTTTTTCTTCTTCTCGGCATTAGTGAGTTTCAAATGATGTCTCCATAGCTGAAAAATTTTAAGCATACATAAAAAGTCCAAGGGCCCTTGTAGAATCACAGAATGGAGATAAGTTGTGTTCCTTTATCATTGCAATAAACTTCGCTGTCATTTTTTAATGATGTTTAATGAATTTCAAATGTACTGTAAAACTGAAGGATTCCATAGTGGCACAGAGATTGGAGAAAGAAGCTGTGTTTAGGGTAAGTTTGAATTGTTTTCAACTCTTAGGAACCTACTTGAAATGAATCTGTGTGACTCAGTACCTGTGGGGTGGGCCGCTCTATAATGAGTTTTCTGAATTAACTTCCATGTGAAAAACAATGTTTGTTAAAGCATAATGTAGTTATATTTGTGTCATAGAACCTCATATGCTAATTTGAATGTTATTTCTGTATTTATTCATGAATGAGTGAATGGTGGGGGTCTCACTTTGTCACCTATGGTAGAGTGCAGTGGCTCAGTCATAGCTCACTGCAGCCTTCAACTCCTGGACTCAAGATCCTCTTGCCTCAGCCTTCTGAGTAGCTGGGACCACAGGCCCTCCCACCATACTGGCTAATTTTTGTATTTTATTTTATTTTGCAGAGATAGAGCCTTGCTATGTTGCCCAGGCTGGTCTCAAACTCCTGGCCCTCAGGCATGATCCTCCTGCTTTGGCCTCCAGAAGCATTTAGGCTTACAAGGGTGAGCCACTGTGCCCGGCCTTGAATTTTAAATTTAAATTAAAATTTAGACTGGGCACGATGGCTCACGCCTGTAATCCCAGCATTTTGGGAGACCGATGCAGGAAGATTGCTGGAGTTCAGGAGTTTGAAATCAGCCTGGGGAACATAGTGAGACCCCGTCTCTAAAAAAAATTCAAAAATGAGCTGGGCATGGTGGCACATGCGCAGGGTTTCAGCTGCTGGGGAGGCTGAGGTGGGATTACCACTTGAGCTAGGGAGCTCCAGAGTATAGTAAGCTGTGATGGTGCCGCTGCACTCCAGCATGGGCAATATAGCAAGACTTTGTCTCAAAAAATTACAAAAAAGCAAGACTTGATGGTAGTCCTACCAAGTGTTTAGAGCTTAGACCAATACGACGAGACTGTTTGGGGAGGAATCTTTCATTTGTGACATTGTTTGAAATTGCTAGTACGTGGTGATCCTAAAAATGAGACACATTTTCAGACTGATTGTTTTCAGATTTTCTTCAGTCTGTTTCTTATTTGCCCGTACCTGGGTCCTTCCCCTCGCCTTTCCTTCCTTGGCTTAAGGTCTTGCTCTGAACATGCCTTCTTTCAATATTCATGTACAGATATTCTGGGGACGGAGACACATGGGTGCTGTTTTTTCACATCCTCCAGAACACTGGATACCACTAATTTTTTTTTTTTTTTCATTTTAGACATTCTGCATGTGTTCTGTAAATAGCAACAGTATTCCTGTTCCTTTCCAATCTTCACACCTTTTATTTCATTCATTCATTCATTCATTTATTAATTCATTCATTTATTTTTGAGATGGGGTCTTGGTCTGATGCCCAGGCTGGCATTCAGTGGTGCAGTCTCGGCTCACTGCAACCTCTGCCTACTGGGCTTAGGGGATCCTGTCACCTCAGCCTCCGAGTAGCTATGACTACAGGCTCATGAGACTACACTTGGCTACTTTTTTTTTTTTTTTTTTTTTTTTTTTGAGATGTAGTCTTGCTCTGTTGCCAGGCTGGAGGGCAGTGGCATGATCTTGTCTCACTGCACCTTCTGCCTCCCGGGTTCAAGTGATTCTCCTGCCTCAGCCTCCCCAGTAGCTGGGACTATAGGCACGCACCACCATGCCCAGCTAATTTTTTGTATTTTTAGTAGAGACAGTTTCACCATGTTGGCCAGGATGGTCTCGATCTCTTGACCTCGTGGTCTGCCCACCTCGGCCTCCCAAAGTGCTGGGATTACAGGTGTAAGCCACTGCGCCTGGCCAGTTCCCCCCCCCCCCCATATTTTTGGTAGAGACAGGGCTTTACCATGTTGCTCAGGCGGGTCTCAAACTCCTGTGCTCAAGCCATCCGCCTGCCTTGGCCTTCCAAAGTGCTGGGGTTACAGGCATGAGCCGCTGAGCCTGGCCCTTTTATTTCTTTTTAGATATGCCTTTGTTCCACTGGCTAGGATCTAATCACAGTGTCGAATATGGTAACAGTGGCATGTCTCACTCTATCTTGTTCATGAGCCTAGGGAAAAAGCTCCAGTTTGTTACTATGACAAATGTAGGCTTCTTTGTAGATACCATTTATCAGATTAAAGAAGTTCCAAGAAGGCCTTTTATTAAAAGGAAAATTTAATTATGCCATAGTAAATTTAAAACATGGTTTTAATATGATTTCATGAACATGTTGTAGTGCAAAGAAAGGGCTTTGCTCTCTTTTAGACTGCAGGTTGAATGTGGGCCTTACTTCTGTGATCTTGCCTTCTGGACCTGCAGAGTAACCAAGTAAGCCCACATAAAGTCATTCGAATTACGAAAGTAAAATGAGAGAATCTCTTCAGTTGTTAGCTATTTTTTTCCTGACATTAATTTGAATGAGGTCGTAAAGTAAAATTTTAGCGTTGAATTTTATGTAGACTTGGTTCATTCAAATACTTGAAGATAACAACATTCCTAGTCTGAGTTGTCTCTTCAGTCAGATTTAGTAGGGGTTAGGTTTTTCAGTTCCACGCCGGCAGTCTGAATTCTAATTATAAATGCCTGTTCTGTCATAATCTTCCAATGAGTGGAATTGAACTGTTCATATACATTTTATTGATTTATGTCTGTATTTGAAGCCGAGTGATTTAATCGTTTTGGATGGTGGAGTGAGCCATGGAATCAGTCTGGCCTAAGTGAGGGTTAGCTATGATTTGTTTAACCCTCATGTGTCTGGTGCTGAGTAAGGCGAGTTTTAGCATTTACGAAGGGATTAGGTGACAGCGATGGTAATTCCAAGCCATGCTTATGCTAAGAGTTAGGATGGAGTCACCTTCAGAATGCTGATGACACAATGGGGGATGTGGTTGCTTGTGGGTTTTGTTTGCGGGAGAGTGGGGAGGGAGGGGTGATGCTTGTAGAGAGTGAGGAATGCTCTCAGACGTGTGCCTTGTGTTGATTGGATCAGTTTAGCTTCAGGGGAAGGCGCAGGGATATCCCTGGTATAGGGAGAGGTATCCACACTGGCAGAGGCGGGGGCAGAGTTCTGTGTGTGCAGTTCTGGACCACAAAGGGCAGGATGGGTGGGGCTGGACTTTGGAAGACCGTCCTCCATGGTGCTGAGGGGCTTGGGCTTTCAGTCTTGGGAACGCTTTGCCAAGATTTGCCAAATCTGAGTGTTCAGATTTGTAATTGTAGATCTTATGGCAGTAGTGTTTTCTCCCGTGTTAGAGGCTCTTCATAACTGCTGGGACCCCCAGGGCTTACTGATGCCTCTTGTACCCCTGCCCTAGTTTTCCCAAGTTTTCAAATGTATTTGGTAATGGGGTATAACCCCATTTATTAATGAAGTCCTGGTTTAAAAGGAAGCATGTGTAATAATAGTTCAGCTTAATAAACCTTTTGAAAAAAGAGCCTCGTTTACAGATACTCTGTTCCTCGATTTTAAAAATAATATTTTTCATTCTTATATTGTCAAGAGAGTGCTCTGAAAAGTTACAGTGTAACATTCATTGAATGTTCTATATATTTTTGCCTTTGAATACTAAGATATGTAAATCAAGGGTGGACAATTCCTTGCCATAAAGCTGAAAGTTTAATTTCAAGCTGACATCTGCTGCCAGCTCTATGTTCCAGTATTTTATTTATTTTTAAAATTCCACCTTCCCTATATTTGTAATATCATTTTTTTCATAATTGTGTCTTTGTGTTCTTCCTTTCAATGGGTGTTATTTATTTGACTCAGTTTCATTCTGCGGGCAGCTTCAGAGATCCCTTGTTCCTCAGAACATACTAGAATTCCTTCTCTTCTTCCGTGTCCTAAGTAGATGATGTGAATGTGCATAATTAACTGTGTTCAGTAGTTCTCAGCTCTCACAGATAGACACTTATGGGTAATCGTTGTTACTTATGAGCTCATTTTAAAAGCAGATAAATGTCTTTGAATTTTCGAAGACAAAGGGTTTCAGAGTTCTTGATAGTTTCTTATGGAGATGGGTATAGGGCCTGTGAGAAAGCCGCTACTTCAGAATCTTAACCAAACAAATAGTAATTGACACCCAGTGGCAAAAATCAAAATCGTCTTCTTTCAAGAGCAGATATTTCAGGCTTAATTGCTGACTGAAAGTGAAGCTTGCCTCCTGCTTCTGGAGACAGTGATGCTCTCAGCCCAGCTTACTGGGCAGTCAGCCATGGTCAGGGTGTGGTCCTCAAACCCAGAGACTTCATCAGAAGTCTGTGATCAGAGAATTCTGATCTCCACATGTGTAACCCAGCTCACCCCAGCTTACCCCAGCTTACCCCAGCTTCATCTTCCCCATGCACAGAAAATTAGAATAATTCTAGGAATTACTTTTCTTGGAAACAATATGTTGAATGATGGCAAAGAGAAAATTGTTTTTCTAAGCAAGATATTGGCTAGATGTGGTGGCTCATGCCTATAATCCCAGCTAATTGGGAGGCTGAGATGGGAGGGTCAGTTGAGTCCAGGAGTTGGAGGCTGCAGTGAGCTGTGATTGTGATACTTCTACTCCAGCCTGATAGACATAGTGAGACACTGTCTCATTCATAAATAAATAAATAAATAAATAAAAAGTTAGAAAATAAGATATTGGTGCCAGTAAAACTTATTGATGATGACTAAAAGCCAAAAATATATTATGAAAACACATGAGCAATATATCAATTTATTTTATATAAATATAAACAAAAACAAAGTCACTAAAATTATATTAGAAGCAGAGGTGTGGTTATGCCTCTTGGAGGTCAGGTGCTCTGAGCAGCAGCTGCCGTGCTGGTCCTGCCGTCACTGCAAATCCAGGGTGACCGACAACACCAAACCCTTCCCAGCTGTGTGTACTCTAATATATCTTGATAGTGCCTTTCAGTACTACTCTTTTCCTTTTTCCAAGGTAACACCCAGGACCTTTTCCTTGACCATTCTCATAAGAGCCTAGAACCTTCTGTAGTTTTCACTGTTTCTTTGATGAGGCAAATTCTTGGAATGTCTTTGGCCTGTGGGGGGGGGGGGGGGGTGTTGTAAAATTGTCACTCCCTGTATGTAAGCCTACAGCTGGGAGCAATTTCTTATTGATGTATCTAAAGCTAGTTAAATCCCCACTCTCCTTAGCAGCCTCTTTCGAGATGTATTTAAGATTTCAGTAATATACCACAAATTGTGAGTGTACACCTCTGCCACTCTTGGAGATTGCTGCACTGCAGAATCACTAGCCCTTCCCTTCCCTGTCTCATCCTCCCAGTGCCTGGAATTGGGTTAGCACCTGTGGTGTGTGTTGGCATTTTCTACAGGGCTGATATGTCTGTGTCCCCACCCAAATCTCATCTTGAATTGTAATCCGAATTGTCACCCCCATGCGCTGGGGATAGTGAGTGAGCTCTCACAAGATCTGATGGTTCTGTAAAGGGCTTTCCCTCCTTTTCTCTGCACTCATTCTGTCTCCCGTCGTCTTGGGAAGAGGTGTCTTTTGCCGTGATTGTAAGTCTGTCAAGGCCCCCCCAGCCATGCAGAATTGTGAGTCGATTAAACCTGTTTTCTTTATAGGTTACCCAGTCTCAGGTATTTCTTCATAGCAGCGTGAGATCAGACTAATACAAGGGCTTTGAACATTTATATGTTTATGATGGAAGGAAAGTCTATATCCAGTTAGTGGTCAACTATGTGAGCACATTTCCTTTTAAAAAAAAAAAAGGAAAAATGGCTGGGCATAGTGGCTCCTATAGTCCCAGCACTTTGGGAGGCCAAGATGGGTGGATTATGAGGTCAAGAGATCAAGACCATCCTGTCCAACATGGTGAAACCCTGTCTCTAATAAAAATACAAAAATTACGTGAGCATGGTGGCTAACACCTGTAGTCCCAGCTACTCTGAAGGCTGAGACAGAAGAATCAATTGAACCTGTGTGGTAGTGGTTACAGTGAGCTGAGTTTGTGCCACTGCACTCCAGCCTGGCAACAGAGCTAGACTCGAGCTCAAAAGAAAAAAAAAAGTAAAAATTTGGATTCAGTGGATATTGCTTACAAACTTGAATGCTTCCAAGGTTATTTTCACAGATAGGCTGAATCTCATCTGATCTGTAGTGGCTCTAACATTTAACTTGAATTAGAGCTTGGGCATAAAAGCAGTAATTTGAACACAGTTTGATTCTTAAAGAGTAATATGGTATCCACTTCCATTGTTTTTCAAGGAAAAAGTTGGTATGCAGCACAAGGGTAATATTAAGTTTTTATCTTAATCATTTATTTATTTATTTTTATGGAGACAGAGTCTCACAGTGTTGGGGAGGCTGATCTTGAACTTGTGGGCTCAAGCAATTCTCCCACCTTGGCCTCCCAATGTGCTGGGGTTATAGGTGTGAGTCATTATACCTGGCCTCATTTATTCAGTGTTTGAGGCAGAATAGGAAAAAGAAAACCAAGGAAATTCTAATGTATAGTCTGAGACAGTGTCTTTTTAACCTAAAATATGAATTCCTTATGTTCGACGTAACGAATTGAAAATAAAATTTTGTTTTGTGTCTATTTTAACGTAAAAGCTTATTTTATTCCACTACGGCATACAGAAACCTTATTCTTTTTCCTAGAAGGTTGTGGTACCAGACACTCTCTTTCTTGAAATACTTTAGATGGGAGGGACTGAAAAGAAGCAGTGTAACTGGCATGTAGAGTGTCATTGGGTAGTCATTAGGATAAGAAAATGTGGTGAAATCAACTTGAAATTTAACCAGATTGATGACATTGTGCCTTGTAAGGTGCTTTATGGAATGTAGACACATTTATAGTAGAATTAAGTGCTAGTATTAAGCAATTTTTTTTAATTTTTAGGTTTTGAAAGGAAAAAAAAAAAAAAAAAAAAAAAAAAAAAAAAAAAAAAAAAAAAAAATAATAAATATTTTGTCTTGGAGATTTCTATTGTAGTATATAAAATTTGGTATTTTCAGTTTATTAATCTTTGCTGTTTTGTTAGGAAAATAAATACCTACTTCTCCCTTACCCCATCTCACAAGAAAGACTTATACACTCAATAAGAGGCAAATTTGACTTCTTTAAAGGTAGAACGGAAGAATGGAGACAGAATTTCACAAACTAGTCTGAACTTGACATCCTGATATTCTTAGAGAATGTGTTGACATCTAAGCCTTAAAAAGTACTCGTGTTTTTTAACTGCAGAACTCCAATCTCATGTTTGGTTTTTTGGCAAGTAAATTAAGAATAATCATTACGGCGGGGTGTGGTGGCTGACACCTGTAATCCCAACACTTTGGGAGGCCAAGGCAGGTGGATCACGAGGTCAGGAGTTCAAGACCAACTTGGCCAGCATGGTGAAACCCCGTCTCTACTAAACATACAAAAATTAGTCGGGCACGGTGGCAGATGCCTGTAATCCCAGCTATTCGGGAGGCTGAGGCAGGAAAATTGCTTGAATCTGGGGTGCGGAGGTTGCCATGAGCTGAGATTGCACACTACAGTACTCCAGCCTGGGCGACAGAGTGAAACTCTGTCTCAGAAAAAACAAAAAAAAGAATAATCATTATAATAAGTCCTTTGCTACATGTCTACTGTGTAGCTGGGCTCTGTTCTGTGTGTTTTAGACATTACCACATTTAGGAGAACAACTCCAAGGTGCTACATGGAGAAACTAAAGAGAGTCATGTGGCCAAGGTGTACCACGTGGGAGATGCCAAAACTGGAATAAAGGCCTGGATCTGATTTATTTTAATTACTTTTATTTTTTTTTTTGAGACAAGGTTTCACGCTTTTGCCCAGCCTGGAGTGCAGTGGTGCGATCACTGTTTGCTACAGCCTTGACCTCCTGGGCTGAAGTTATCCTCTCACCTCACCCCCGCTCACCCTCTCAAGCAGCTGGGACGACAGGCATGGGCCATCACACCTGGCTAGTTTTTGTATTTTTTTGTAGAGTTGAGGCCTCACCATGTTGTGCAGCCTGGGTGACTTATTTTGAAGCCTATTTTCTTTTCATTGTTCCCCTCTCCCTTCAGGACTTTGCAGGTAATATAATCCTGCCCTTGTAATTCCTGGCATCACTTACTCTCTTCTTGAGGTTTTCTGGTCTCTTGTGTAGCCAGGTGAGAGCCGAGTTGAAAAGCTTTTTATACAGGCTTCATGGATACATACACTGGTGTAAATGGGTCACAAAGTTAATAAAAATATTGGAGAAGTGCATTTAGTTCACTTCTTTATAATAGCAGTGGCTGTACACAGTTTTCTTAAGGCTTTCTGGTAGTTGGAAATTTGAATTTAAAGGTAATAGTCATTAAATTAAGTGGAAACCGTGGATCATTTCAAAGACACTGTTTTTACAAATTGATTACACACATACTAGGTCCTTCCAGGAGCGTGCTTAGATTGAACAGAAGGTCTAACTAACAGAACACGTGCTCCATGTTCTATGTTGTCCTCGGGGCGTGCAATTGAATGTTACTGTAATAAACCTTTGCCTTCTCTGAGGTGTAAAAGGAAGCTATTGTCTGAGTGCTTGGGAGAGGCATAAGTCATAATTGTAGGCTGTAATAAATGTAAATCCATGAAAAATGGGTTAGCTTCAAACAGCTGAGTTGCAGAGTCTTGCAAAACCATGCCCTAGAATTCCTCTCAGGAGCCCAGATCATAGAAGAATTATCCATCTTTTTTAACAGTGGGATTTCTAAAGCTTCTCAGAAATTTCCAGACTCTTGATTTCTAGCAAGAGAACAATATCAAGTCTTAAATGACAAAATGAATTCTTAAATAAGTTGAACTGTTACAAGTTTTTACCAAATTTAAATAATAATGCCCATACAAATGGTAGCTCAGATCTTCATGTGCGGGTGGTACTGAACCAGCATTCTAAATTTGAAATGGCAGGCTCTCTGTTCCCCTGTCTGGGTAATCTCTGATAAAACATTAATCATCTCAAGGTTCTATTCAAGTCCATTGATGGAAATTGTGAAATGTAATTTAGCTTGAGGAATTGAATTAATGTTTTCTAATAGCTCTGAGATATTCAGTGATTTATCGGTTTGAATGCTGGGAGGTGCATTTGTGTTTCTCTCTGTGTGTGTGTGTGAGCTCATCCTAGTTAATCTAAACAGGTGATTAGAAATGATGCACATTCTGTATCATAAAAACATGTATTAACTCTGACTGGTAAATACTGGTATGGTTTGTGTCTGTCATTCAGCTTATTCATTGCTTTATACACCTGGTATAAATTCATGCTCAATTAAGAAATACTTGTTGAATTTTAAAAGTCCTTTAAATTTATATGCATATATATGTAGTCATGGAATCATAGATGTGTATATTCAGTTCTAATGTTTTATTTTCAAGCAGGTACAGAATTTATCTGATTTATCTGATTTGGTTACTTACACTGTGCGTCTGTTGTGCAAAGAGTAGTTTTCTCATCCATCATTTTTATTCTTACAGCTCTGTGAAGTGTGAATTGGGGTGGGGAAGGGGTGATGGGGGGTCCAGGAACAAGCTGGTCTTCATGTCTGGGGCTGGGGCCCTCTGTGTTGGGACAGAATGGTGTGCAGGTATGTTTTCCTCTGCCCTGTTTCCTGGTAGTCCTGCCCTTCAGACCTGTATCTGTGCCAGGAGGCGGCGTTTCAAGATGTCAGTGGGGTCGATAGTGGCTGAGGAAGGAAAGGCGCGGGGTTTAATAAATGGCCATAGTAAGGACAGAGAAAGATGTTTTCCAGCATTTGGGTGCTTTGCCTGCAGTGCCTGTCTCATACAGCTGCTCCTGGACACAGTGTTTATGAAGTTTCTCTTGTGCATTTTAAAGAATCAAGATTTCTATAGGAGAAGTCCTAAAAGACAAATCTAGACTCTGACATGCCCATCTCCAGTTCTTTTAGGAACCATTTTAGGAAGGATTCTTTATACACCAGGAAGGATGCTGTAAGCATGATCATTGTTGGACAGGGATCCCTAGCTGACAGCGAGAAGGGAGTGGCAGGCAACCTTGAACATGACCTCTCTTTTGGCTAACACAAAAATCAAAAGCTGCTGTTCTTTAGCTGCATTTCCAACTACTCTGCCCACTCCCAGTTTTAAAATCGTAAGTAACAATTTTACTAGGAATCAGTGAAAATGCAGTCAACTGTGAATTATACAGTATCACAGTTTTCCATGAATGTCTATGTCTTTTCTCTCTCCTTTCCCTCCAAGGGAAAAATTGGGAAGGAGGGGAAAACAGAAGGAGAAGGCATTCAGGCAACAGTTCCTATTCTGAGCGCAATTAGGTGCAAGTCACATTTGATTTGTTATAACTGTTAGGGCCCTTTGAGTGGACATTGTGAGTCCTGCCCCTTCTTTGGCACTAATTTTAAATCAGACCACTGCCCATCTGCAGCGAAAGAGAAGAGCCTTTAAAAGGAAGACCTGCTTAGATGGTTTTTCATAGAACATATAATTATATCCGTGTTAGGAAGACCCAGAATGAGGCTGCCAATTGGCATTTCATGGAAATAAGTGTATGAAATGATCCTGGATGGGCACTGTTCACCATCTTTGTATAAATAACAGAAATGGAGGTATTGGGCCACTCCAGTTGATGTCCATGTCATTCTCTGCTTCTTGTTAGCATGCAAGTTTTAGTGTGCATTGCAGTAGAAATTATTAATGAATACTGTCTGTGCCTGATGCGTGTGACTCCTGCACATGGAATCTTGAGTATTCTGACGTAAGGACGTTTGGAGAATTCTAAAAATGCAGCACTCGATTATCCCACCCTCCAATAAAACTGTGAATTGAGGATTAACCAAATACAGTGAGTTTATGGATGTTATCCAAAAGAGGAATAAACTATATTTCAATATGCTTGGTTTTTTTTGACATGTACTTATATTAGTTTGCTGGGATGCCATAACAAAGTGCCACAGACTGGGTGGCTTAAGCAACAGAAATGTATTTTCTTACAGCTCTGGAGGCTGGAAGTCCAAGATCAAGGTGTTGGCAGTTGGCTGTTTTCATGTTCACATGGAGTTCTCCTGCTGTGTGCATCTGTGTCCAGATTTTTTCTTCTTCTAAGGATGCCAGTCATATTGGATTAGGTCCCACTCTGATGACCTTAATTTCTTTTTTTTTCTCTTTTACAGACTCTATTTCCAAATCCAGTCATATTCTGAGGTACTGGGGGTTAGTACTTCAATATGAATTTTTGGAGGACACAGTTCAACCTGTAATAGTAGTACACTTTTTAAAGTGATTGTGGGAAGCTCTTGATAAACGACTTTAAGGGTATGCTCCGTTTGATTCTGTTTAACCAAAGTTCTTAGACTGATCTCTATAGAGCAAAATATTTCACTTGTACTCATTACCGTGTAATCTCACGTAGTGGAAAGAGAGAGACAGGGTCTCACTATGCTGTCCAGGCTGGACCAAATCATCCTCCTACCTCGACCTCCCAAAGTACTAGGATAATAGGCGTGAGCCGTGGAGTCCTGTGCTACTTTGTGTTTTAATGTAGAATTATTTCCAATAGAGCAGTACTCCTCAGACTTTGAAGCGTCTGTTAATGTCCTGTGGGTCTTGGTTCAGTAGGTTTTGGGTGGAACTTGAGATCCTGCATTTCTAGCATGTTCTCCAGTTGATATTGATGTTGCCGGCCCTCAGAACTTGGCTGGGGGAATAGAGCCAGGAGTAGCTGCACAATTTGCAGGTTCAATGTTATGGTGTAGCAAAGACAAACACTACTCAGTGTAGTAAAGACAAACACTGACAAGACCGCAGCAAGAGAAAGTGCGACATTTATTGCATGACCCCAAGCAAGGAGAATCAGGCAGCTCATCCTTTAAACCCCAACTCCCCGGTGGCTTACAGGTAGGGATTTTTAAAGGCAGGGAGGCAGAGGCCACAGGTACAGTCATAAATTCATACATGGAAGTTGTACATGATTTTGACCTAAAGAGACGGGCTTTCTTGAAGCGCCAGGTGATTAATTAAACATGATAGATAGATTTTAAAATTTTTTGATTTGCGGTTAGTTAAGGAAGAGAAACCTTGTTTAAATGTTTGGGGTCAGCAGAAAAGAATGGCTTGTGTCACCTCAGGAAGGAGTTTACAGCAAAGAACAAGAAGAGCTGTCAGAGGCTCGCCTTTGGTTTCCTCTCACCTGACCTCCACATGCCAGCTGGTCTGTTTAGTAAGGGTCCAAGTTTCTGAAAAACAGGAACATATGCTAAGATGTTATCTTACATTACTGTTGAGAATAAAACATCTTATCACTCTAACTTCGTTGGCCACTGTTTCAAGCCCCTGTTACCTTCTGACTTGTCAAATTGCTCATTTACTTCTCAGGGCTAGCTAGGTGCCTGGAATTTCCCTCATATGAACTCAAGCCTTTATTTCCCTGCTTGGTGGGGATGGGGGCAGGAGTTAGGCCCCTAAGAGGGGTCCCTGCTTCATCTTAAATATGCAGAATGAAAATGTGGGTCCATCGTTCAAAAATGACTGAGAATTTTGAACTGGCCACAGCAGAGCGAGACACCCACTGTGGCCCCTGTGTGAGTGACCAGTGATACCTTCCACGGAGCCAGCCCAGAGCTGCGTTGGAGTGCTGATGGACATGATCTCAGGGCATTTACCACAATGACTTGTAAGATGATGGCTTTTATTGGCCAGTAACAAATTCCTTATACTTCTTACTAGTCATAGTTTTACATAGTGTTTGCACAAAACTCAGAGCATGGAGGAGCATTAGCATTTAGGAGACATAGCTAAAGCAAATTGCTCCTGAGACTCTGGATATCTTGGTGTCCAAAACACAGAACAGCACCAGCAACACCACGGTGATTACAGTATATAACTTGTCCTTTTGCAAAGTTTCAAGGGAATCAAGAGTATGACACATGAATTCCTCTGCCCAATGATGATGATTCTCCTTAGTCCTTAAGGTAGCACCGTGCCTGCTTTTTAATCGTAATATTTAACTTTGGGAGTAACATTCATTGCATTTTTCAGAGGGGAACAATCATTATTATATTGATAATACAAGATTTTAAAATGTGTGAGTTAGGCCATGCACGGTGGCTCACACTTGTAACCCCGGCATTTTGGGAGGCCAAGGTGGACAGATCGCCTGAGGCCAGGTGAGACCAGCCTGGCCAACATGGTGAAACCCCATCTCTACTAAAAATATAAAAATTAGCTGGGTGTGGTGGCAGGTGCCTGTAATCCCAGCCACACAGGAGGCTGAGACAAGAGAATCACTTGAACCTGGGGGGAAGAGGCTACTGGGAGCCAAGATCCTGTCACTGCCCTCCAGCCTGGGTGACAGAGGGACACTCTGTCTCAAATAAACAAACAAAAAAAACACCACAATTAAAAAAATAAACATTAGTCCCAGTGGCTTATATTTTTATTCTGCTTAATTTACCATGTTTACCCAGGCTGGGCATTAGGATGTCAATTTGGGGGCTGTGGTCCCAGCTGACTAGATGAGAAAGAAAAATGAGTTTGTGCCGTATCGCCCCTATATGGCTGCTTTTTTTTTTTTTTTTTTTTTTTTTTTTTTTGAGATGAAGTTTCACTCTTGTTGTCCAGGCTGGAGTACAATGGCAAAATTGGCTCACTGCCTTCTCCGCCTCCCGGGTTCAAGTGATTCTCCTGCCTCAGCCTCCTGAATAGCTGGGATTACCGGCATGCATCACCATGCCCAGCTAATTTATTTAGTAGAGACAGGGTTTCTCCATGTTGGTCAGGCTGGTCTCGAACCCCTGACCTCAGGTAATTTGCCTGGCTCGGCCTCCCAAAGGGCTAGGATTATAGGAGTGAGCCTCTGCACCCAGCCAGGAGCACCTTAATGCTTAGAATCATCTAGCAAGTATTTTTCAAATATGGCTGGAAACAAAATCTTCTTTAATCATTATGCATTTTTCAGTGCCAAAGGCTGTCGAGTATTTTTTTCCCCCATGGTGTTCTTATGGCTTAGTGATGAGTAAGGTGGATTTGTCAATTGATCTGTACAAAAAACACAGACACTGATGTGCTCAGTCAGACATCTTCAGACCTCGCTCCCATTTCTCTGCCCCTTCCCCTCCCTTTACGTTATGGGAGCTTGTGCAGGTTCCCTTATGGAAGTCGCAGAAATGTTTTTCAGTTAAGAGACTCTAGGTATGATGAAAATGGTCGGAGGTCTGTTCCTACTTATCCTGCTAGATTGCCTCTTGGTGCTTCTTCAAATTCTTGATCCTGAATTCCTTTAATCATTTTAGGGAACATGATTAGGTTTCCATAGTGTTGTTATGTCTTTTATATTCTTGGTTCTTTTTACCTGATTCACCCACATCTTTATTTTCAGGAATTTCTATATCCATCAGTTGGGACTGAAAACTGATCTGCATTAAAGTAGCAGTTGTTACTTGAGATGGCTTATCTCTTTTTTTTTTTTCCTCATGGATATTTGAATGTTAAGGGATTTGGGAAGGTAATTTTTAAAAAATTGCTGATAAAAATCTAGTGGAAAATTCTGATTCTCTAGGTCTGGTATAATAACCTGCGTTTTTTTGAATAAGTGGTACATTCACATCGCTTAAAATTCAAAATATGTAATTGACGGCCCCATATCGGAGCCATTCAATTTCCATCTCCCAGACATTCAGTTTCCTTCTCAGGGGGCAGTGTGGTTAGTGTATGTATGTTGTGTGTGTTATTCCACAGATAGTTTATGCTTATATGAGCAAATGCAGATACACTTTCCTCTCATTTTATATAAATAATTTTTATAGTTTTCTAAGCCTTTAGCAAAACTATATAAACTAATGTTTATGGGATTTTACAAAAGGCAGAAACCTTCAGGACTGTAAGCAGTGCAGACAGAGTAATTTGCATGGTAGGAAGTGTGGGTATGCCAAGTAACCTCTGAAATTATGCTCGAACACCAGCACACCACAATTTTCACTTTCTGCGCACAGAGATGGTAGTATCTGTAGGCTTCCAGAGTTTTGCCAAAAAAAAAAAAAAAAAAGGAAAAGCGGTGGACCTTAGTACTAGAAATAGTAAAAAAAAAAAAATTAGCAGGTGAAGTGTAGCAGATTTTTTTTAACAAAATTAACATTCTGTTTAATTTCAATTCCTAATAGACTGATGAAATAAACATTAACAAGAATGTGTAAACATCTATAAGATAATGGGTGCAGGACTAATGACTTTAAAGTAGTAATTATCATACAAAAACCTGGTTACTTTCCTTGGTAGCTCTGTGGAATTACTTGATTGTAAAAAGGCTATAGATGTTAAATATTATGATTTCTGAGTCAGTGATATTTTTGAAATCGTATTCACCAAACTGACCAAACTGGTTAAAGAAATGTCAAGTGTATCGTCGGCTGTCCAAGAGATAGTGGCAATGGAAAACATCAAGTTGAAGAGAACCACAGGATAATGTGTATGTATCTTTTTCTTAATGATCTGGAAGAATTAGCTAAGCAGTATATTAAAGAAATCTATGGATGATCGTGAACGAGTTGCGTTCTTTTTTTTTTTTTTTTTTTGTGAGTGTTACTGGAAATGAAGCCGTAGGGTCAGACATGCAAGTTTAGCAAAACAGCGAAAGATGAAAAAGATGTCTTTGCAAAAAGCTAACTAATGTATCCGGGGATAGATACATCCCTATGATCAAGAGAGAGGAAAACCTAATGAGCCTAAAGTTTTTTATTCCATGTAATGAAAACATATCAAACAGTAATCTTGGGTGACTTAGCCTATTTTTTTTGTCTGCCCAATTAGCTTAAGTGACAGCCATCATTAGATGGCCTTAGGATTGGGCAAACAAAGAACTTCTGTAATAACGGAAGTTTTCAAAAAAAAGATTTGTCTCTCAACTGAAAAAAAAATAGACAAACATCATAGAGAAATGTAAAAATTGGTTGAGTGAGGTGACGTTTGTTTTCATGTGAATTATTAGGAAACTCAGCTCTTTGATTAGTTGGTCACCATGTACCTCTTTTCCTCAAGGTACGGCGCACAGGAGCTTGAGAAGAGATGAAATGGGGCCAAGGAACTAGCATCTGAATGCACTTTACTATAGGTCTTTTTTTCTGTTTTCTATGTGTTTGGGCTTAACCTTAGAGACATTGCAGTATCTTGCCAAATGTGTTACAGAGAATCGATGGCCAAAGTGGAACTGAAAGTCCTGGGTCCTCTCGCCAAGTGCATAGCTCTCTCCCCCTTACTACACTAGAGAGACTTTGGCATTGTAATACCCTGAGACAACATCAGTGGTTCATTCTTCATTTTAGGAAGCGGTAAGGGATAGGTCTACATGGACAAAGAGGAAGCTAAGGCTTTGGCCTCTAAAGCAGTTATGGTGGGTTGCCCTTTTGTTGAAGAATCTCACGTCAACAAATGCATGTCTGGTTTAGGCTAGGAAGAAATAATAGTTTGAAGAACAGTAGCTTGGAAAATCAGTAGGGCACGCCAGGCACCCTCATGTCTTCATTTGTGTGTCACGTGTAATCTGAGTGATGCTAAAAATTGGTTATGCTCTAATAAACAATGATTTATATTCACCAAAGGCTCTAACAAATAAAATATCTAGAATTGGTAGCATCATAGATGTGAATTAAAAAGGTGGAGATGAAATAATTAAAATTAGCCTCTAATTTGCATTGATTTTTTAAAAAATCTTCAATTTCGTAGGAAAAAAATTTGGAGCATTAAATTGATAGAAAATTGTAAAGAACATTCTGCTTCCAGTAGGGAAAACGATCTATTTTCTTTTCTTATTTTAACATAAAATCAATACTAATGTCATTTGTATTTTACTTTAGTGTTTACAAAGTGGATTCACATATATTCTCATATTTCATCTGTGCAGTGACCTCTGGAAGATAAGATTTCCTAATTATGTTTTTTAATGCCTGTTTCTTCACTGTGTGGAGGCAGATTGATTTTCTCAATTTAGAAGCCTGGACTGATTGGTGAAACACTGAGGAACAGAGGAAAAGAAGGGATAGAGATTTTAAATAATAAAAGTGACACTTGAAATGATTTGACTAGCAGTCTCCCTTATTTTTCCAAAGGGAAAAGTTAAAAAAAAAAAAAAAAACTAATAAGGCTAAAATTAAAACCCAGAGATACTAACAAAAGCAGGGAGCGCATGTGTCTCTCTGATCCTAATACTTAGAGTAGCAGCTTTCTTGACAGTCTATTTTTGTGAATAGAACAGTTGGATGTCCATTTCTAAGGAGAACTTTGTGTTTTCTTTTCAGTGTTTTGTTGTTCTACTGGCATATATTTCAATTTGAATTTCATGGCATGAAGCCAAACACTTAGATGGTCATATCTTGTCATCGTTATATTCAGTATTTGTAGGTGAATTTTGGTAAATTTTTTAGTTTGTTAGCTGTGGTTATATACTACCACATTTAATCCCAAGTCCGCAAAATAATAACAGCTTAAAGATGCTAAGAGTTTATTTCTCTCTTATGTGAAAGAAGTCAAGCAGTTGGCAGTCAAGGGCTGGTATGTATGACAGCCCCAGTGTCAGAGAACAAGACCCTTGTCTCCCTCAAGTATCATTCTCAGCAAATCACCTCATGGTCCAGGGTAGCTGCCTGAGCTCAACCATCAGGCTGACATTCCAGGCAGAAGAAAGGAAGAAAGAAGAAGGGCATCTGGTGGTTTCCCTTTTAGGATGCTTTTGTGAAGTACCAAACAGAGTTCTTATCTTCAACATCTTATAGTTGTAAAGCTCATTCGAAAACAGCTTACTGCAAGGTAAGCACATGACTGCCTGGCTAAACATAGGATTTCCCTATGAAGGAGAAACAGAACAGTGGACGTTGGTGTAGGCACTGCTCAGTCTGTGTCACATCCAGCGCATCACCCATCAGTAGAGAGGATGCCTCAGTTCAGCAGTTTATGGCTTTGGGGGCTATAGCAATTGGTTTATCATGGTTATGATTTTGTGACTGGTTATTCTTTATATGGAGATATATATGTGTGTTAGAGGAACTGCTTTATTCATTTAGATGAATAATAAAAGCGACACCTGAAGTGATATGTGGACGAGTGGCTACAAGAGGATACTGGTGAGCATATTTGTTCCCATGAGTCGTTTTCTAATCAGTTACCCCAACACTCAATTTCTGTGCTGCCTTTAATTTTCACATTACGCCTAAAGTCTTCCGGGGGAAACGCAAGCAGTGTGGTGCTAGAATAGTTTTCTGTGTGAATTCTTTTCCCCCTTGTTCTTTCCTGGAACCAATAATTGCCTAGAGAATTATGGGCAAAATGCCAGCTCACCACTTCTTTTAGGGTCCAATATTTGGCTTTAGAGAATGGAAGAAAATTCCAGAAACACTGCTAAGAAAGTTATTATTTATTTTAAATGTTATTTGGAACAGCAAAGGACAACATATTTTATAGCACAACTTTTAAGATGACTGAATTGGCAATAAATTCACATAATGAAACTTCCAGGAAGTCTTTATATTTCTACTGGGGAATTCTTTGGTTCTTGGCGTAAATTTTTAAATAGTTGATATCAGCTTTTTATTCTTTATATTCCTTTAGTTGTAGAGCTAGTGTGAAAACAGCTTGCTGTGTTATAAAGAATGCGTGTAGTTAGCCGGTGAATCAACTCATGCGTGTTTCAGTTGTCAAGCGTGTTAAATAGTAGTTTTTAGACACTAGAGGGATTGCCCGTAATATCATTATTGTGAGAGTCTATTTCTCATCCACAAGAAATGAAATCCCTTCTTTCCCAAACTGCCTCTCACAGCCCCTCCAGTACTGTGGTTCAGCTGTACACCAAGAGAGGACAAGTCCTGGGTTCTCAAGGGCCTGGATTTTGGTTCTAGATTTGCAGTGTGGGAGTCAGGCAAATGGATATGTCTCTTGAGACTTCAGTATCCTCACATTTCAAACAATTTATTTATTTCGAATAAATAAAGCAAGCTTGATTTACCTATTTGTGAATGAATGAATGGCAGAATCTTGCTCTGTCACCCCGCTGCACCGCCGTGGTGAGATTACAGCTCACTGCAGCCGCGACTTCCCAGGCTCCAGTGACCCTTCCACCTCCTGAGTAGCTGGGACCACAGGCACACTCCACCATGCCTGGCTACTTTTTGTTTTTATGTTTTATTTTTATTTTTCTAGAGATAGGGTTTTGTCATGTGCCCAGGCTGTTTTCCAATGATCTGCCCGCCTTGTCCTCCCAAAATACTGGCATTACAGGCATGAGTCACTGTGCCTGGCCAAGCATGTTGTGACTGGAAGATTTAAAATGATTTTCTGGCCAGGCACGGTGGTTCACGCCCGTATCCCAGCACTTTGGGAGTCCAAGGTGGGTGGATCACCTGATGTCAGGAGTTCGAGATCAGCCTGGCCAAGATGGTGAAGCCTCATCTCTACTAAAAATACAAAAAATTATCCGGTCATGGTGGCACACGCCTATAATCTCAGCCACAGAGGAGGCTGAGGCAGGAGAATTGCTTGAACTCAGTGAGCTGAGATTGGGCCACTGCACTCCAGCCTGGGTGACAGAGTGGGACTATGTTTCAAAGAAAAAAAAATTTATTTTTTCCTGTGGTGAAAATGCTAGCTGTTATTTTTTTAGCTCCCATTGTCTGATAACAAACTAGGCTTCTTACATATATTTTTTTCATTGAATTTTTAAACCAAACTCGCATACACAACTGAGGAAAGTAATGTCATCTAGGGCATTTAACCAAACTCCCATTTAACCAAATGGGAGTTTTAACCATGGGGCGGGGGGAGTTACAGAAGGGCTCACCTGACAGCAGAGTCAGAGGTGTGCATCCTCATGCAAGGAAATGCCTAGGGTCACCAGGGTTTATTGAGAAGGATGCTGCTACATTGCTTTAATAATTTCTTTTTTGAATAAACGGATCTCTTGAAAATTGATATGCTTAGGCTATCTAGCTTCCCTCCATCTTCCTCCACACCTCTAAGTAGTAAAATTCAGCCTGAGCCAATTATAAAAAAAGAAATTAAAAATTTCAGCCACGGAAAAGTCTGGTTAGTATGCATAATTGAAGGACTGGTAGTTGACTTACTCTTAGGCCTGTTGATAATGTTTTCTCTCAGCAATTGAGTGTTTTTGAGAAGGTGGAAACACTGAATGTGGCTTGGTAAGGGCGCAACAGGCTCTGTAGACAGGGAGCTTCGGTTTGAATTCCAGCTCCACAAAGCACTTGATGTGTGACCACCTAGAGCTTCAGTTTCTTCATGTGTTAAACAGGCTGGCAGAACTCGCCTCTGAGTTGTCAGCTTCAAATGAGCTAATGCCTGTAAATTACAACCATGCTGCTTGGCATATACTATGTTCTAAATAAATGTTAGTTGCTCTTGCTATTTAAAAAGTTATTCTTTGATAATTCTATTGCTCATTGGTATGGGAATACCATCTTACTTGATTTAAGAAAAATGGCAGGTTCTAACCCGTTTATGCCTGAAGTCACAATTTTTTTTTTTTCTTTAAATGAGATGGAGTCTTGCTCTGTAGACCAGGCTGGAGTGCAGCGGCACCATCTCGGCTCACTGCAACCTCCGCCTCTCAGGTCCCAGTTTAAGCAATTCTGCCAGGTAGCTGGGATTACAGGCATGAGCCACCATGCCCAGCTAAGTTTTGTATATTTTAGTAGGGATGGGGTTTCACCATGTTGGCCAGTCTGGTCTTCAGCTCCTGACCTCAGTCTCCCAAAGTGCTGGGATTACAGGCATGAGCCACGGCACCTGGCCTTGCAATTTTTTGAATTTTGAAAATCAGACCTTGTCAATGACCTTGAGCGGTAGGGTATAAATGACTCCCACATGCTTGGCGTTCCAGTAACGGAACATGAGGCATAAATGGGCATAAGGATGGCAGCATGTGATGATTCAGTTAAAAAAACTTAAACATTTTTTCAGAATAATGGTTTGCTGTGTTTTGGTCGGAATATTGGGAGGCACTATCACCTTTTTAAAAAGTTTATTCTAGTTTCTAATCTCAGAACTTTGGGGAGTTTGAGGCAGTAGGATTGCTTGAGGCCAGGAGTTTGAGAGCAGCCTGGGCATTTACTGAGACTCTGTGTCTCAAAAAAAACAAAAAAAAAAAAAACAAAAAAAAAAGAAAGAAAACAAAAAACATAGCTGGGTGTAGCGAGATGAGCTGGCGCATGCCTGTATCCCAGAACTCGGGAGGCTGAGGCAGCAGGATCGTGTGAGCCCAGGAGTTCGAGGCTGCAGTGAGCTATCATTGTGCCACTGCACTCCAGCTTGGTTGACAGAGTGAGACCTCAGTCTGTCAAAAAAAAAAAAAAAAAAAAAGAAAAAGCTTGTTCTAGCATTGACTAATCCATTAAATAAAGGATTCCCATGCCTGGTCAGCATAAAGCTCTCATTTTAAAATGTAAGGAAATGCATACATCTACGTACCCATGCGTGTGCGTGTCTGCAGGCGCACACCCCCACACATATTTCAGTAGTCTTGTGGAGTTATTGATAAACATTTTTTCACCCCCATTTTACAGACAGAGGAGATGAGCCATACAGTGCTCATTTTACAGTAGTGATAGAGTGATGGATTCCGCCAGAAGGAAAGGTATCTGGCGAGAGACACAGTATCGATTCTCATTCAAATCGGAGTCATTCTGCTAAGCTGTGCTGCCTTCAGACGCGTGGCCAGCGGTTTGAAACATCTGTAAATTTTGATTGGGGGCCATTGTGTAGCTCAGTGCTTATTCCTTGGTGCACGTTCTCTTGGGCAGAGATGCTAATTTAAGAATGTTGTCGTTCTAATTGTTCCTAAGAGGATTAAGCAAATTCCACAGCATATAAATGGACATGTTTGGAAGATTTTTTTCCCCTAAGCAATTTCAGAAAACACACATGCATCATTTGCTAAAACTTTGCAGGTGTATTAATGAGTTCATCTCACATGAATGGACTGTCACTGAGGGAACTGCATATGTAGGCTTGAGTTCAGCTATATGAAATGCAGGCTAAGTTTTAATTAGAATTTATTTACAGCTCGAAGCTGCTTCTGTGTTTCTCTGCCCGAAGTCAGTAATGAACCATTCCTCTTTGCCTTGTCATTAGTATTCAGAGCTCCATCAGCCTGCAGTTCAAACCCTTTCCCTTGTTTTTGTCAGAGAAGATGATGGAGCAAGGTTGCTTAGAAACACTTAGCCACACTCTCAACGGGAATTATCAATCTGTTCTGTACATTCACCCCCACATGCAGGGGAGAAAATTGATTTTGCTGCTGATGACGTTAATTGATTGCAAGTTGTTTTAGTTGGAGTGATGTTGAAAACTAGATTTCCTTTCATTTTTATGCATTAGATGCAGAGAAGCTATACATGACATGTTTATTCCACTGTAACTAAAAATATCGTAGAGGTATCTAAATTTGGTTTTGTATGTTTTAGTATTCAGATCTTGACACTGGTCAGCTTACAGGATTATCTTTGTATAGGAGGCTGTTTCTGTAGTGATTTCTTTAGTTCCCAGTAAATTCATGCAGCCATCTCCTTCAATAGAGTTCTGATTATTGCAGCCAGGGGGTGACACACTAAATTAGGGGTGGGCAGAGGGTTGAAATGGAAACCAGCTGTCATCTGCTTACCTATGGAGTAAGGTAATAATTTTATATGGTCCAAAAAGAGCTTTTGTCTTGTTTTTTTCTCTTTCCCTGTTCTTTTCAAATTGTCTTCTTCAAAAATTTCTTGCCTTAAAAATGTAAAGAAAATAGCGCAGTGTGTATCTATGGATGATTTAATTTGACTTATTTTTTAAAGATTTTTTTGATTTGGCTATTGACAGCTTTTAAAAGCTGAAACAGACAGAAACATTGCTGATGAGAGAATGAACAAGCAAGCAGACAGAGCCCCTCTGGAAGGTCAGGAGAGGGAGAATCGGGGTGAGGAAGAGAGGACAGAGGCAAGCAAATTGTATTTTGTTGTTAGGGTTTTGTCCTTCACAGCACCTAAGTGCATGTGGAACAGTGTCTTTGTTATATTTTATCAAGGACTCCCATTGAAAGTAATAGATTGAGACTTTGGGGAGGAGGGCTTACCCTGTTCTCTTCTGTCAAACATCAGTGATACTGCTACTTATTCATTCAAGACTGTATGTAACCATCACCCGCAGAGCTTGAGGAAGCAATGCGCATTTCCCTGACTTGTTCTTGTGAGTTAGTAGAAAAGAAAGATGGCTAAGCCCATGCCTGGTGCATCTCAGTCAGAACCTACAGGGAAGGGCTCGAATACCTGATTTTTTTTTTTCTTTTTCTTTTTTTGAGGTGGAGTTTCACTCTTGTTGCCCAGGCTGAGTGCAATGGCACGATCTTGGCTCACTGCAACCTCTGCCTTCCAGGTCCAAGCAGTTCTCCTGCCTCAGCCTCTTGAGTAGCTGGGATTACAGGCGCCTAAGCTAGTTTTTGTATTTGTGGTAGAGACAAGGTTTCACCATGTTGGCCAGGCTGGTCTTAAACTCCTGACCTCAGGTGATCCACCTGCCTCAGCCTCCCAAAGTGTTGGGATTACAGGCGTGAGCCACCGCGCCCAGCCAAATACCTGATTTTCTGCAAGTGTTACTGGAAAGCGCTGCTCCTCTAACTTATGATATACAAAATATGAGTTCCTGTCCCAGGCCTGGGGTTTCATATTACACGGAAGCTAACCCTATTCTGTGAAATGTGCTCTTTTTGTACAGAAATGGGAGCTGGGATCCAAATTATTTCTGTGTCTACCAAATTTTTCCAATTTGAGGAAATAGATAAAGCCTACTCCCTAGTGATGATGTCCCAAGAGTTTAAAATTGAATCAAATTTTGGTGTTGGAATCTCAATTTCCTTTAAGATGACTTAAAAATTAATGATCACTGTTCTTAATTATAAATGTTGCATTATTGTATAATATTAAGCCTCACCTAAGATCTAATAAGATAAATATTCTGAGATGTTGAATCTGACTTGTTAAGAATTTGTACCAAATTCTCAGAATTTTGTTTTACTTTCACTAAGAAACAGTACATTTAAGGCCAGGCATGATGGCTTATGCCTTTAATCCTAGCACTTTGGGAGGTCGAGGCAGAGATTGCTTGAGCCCAGGAGTAAGCTTGAGGCTGAAGTGAGCTATGATTGGGCCACAGTAGTCCAGCCTGGGTGACGGAGCAGGACCCTGTCTTTTTAAGGCGAGGGCGCATTTCAGTAATCTTTTCAATTTTATGAATACGTTCATAATAATAAGGACTCTTGTGTAAACTGTTCTGGATAAAATTATTAGTGCAGGTGGTGCCGGAATAGCAGATATTTCTGCATGGCTGCCTAGGAACTTCGTTCCGGCTGACAGTTTTGATGATGTTTATTCCAAAGTACTAAGAGATCCTCCAGGGTTAGGATTGTTCTTTCCCAAGAGTATTTGAGGGGCAGGAAGAAGGAGCTCCTGTATCTTGGTTCCATGGTTCCCTGTCTAACGGGAGAGGAAGAAGGAGCTCCTGTATCTTGGTTCCATGGTTCCCTGTCTAACGGGAGCACTACCATAAATACTTGAGTCGTAGAAAGAGCTAATGGGGCTTAACTCCCTCACTTTTCATTTGGGGAAACTCAACTGCCTGAGTGAGGCCTGGAAGCCGTTTTTGGTGATTTTCAGGCATATGCACTGGGATGGGTCACCATTTTGGAGTCACAAAACATTGGATTTTGCATG
This sequence comes from Sapajus apella, assembly GCF_009761245.1. Lineage (NCBI taxonomy): Eukaryota > Metazoa > Chordata > Mammalia > Primates > Cebidae > Sapajus > Sapajus apella. The sequence goes on from NW_022437051.1 coordinate 2,442,333, forward strand.
TGCCTTTGATTCCTGGTGAATGCGGAGGATTTCCGTGCCCCTTTTGGTGGTAGGAGCCCCGAGGAGTGGATCCTGATGTGTTGCATATTCAGAGGCCGGGAGGACACAGGAGTTGGGGACAAGGGTCAAAATCTGGTGATGGTCAGATCAGAATGCTGAGACACTAGGTATGTCTATCAGTGAAGCGGAATTCAAGGGAGGAGTTTAGCAAGGATTGGCACAGTTCAGATGATTACAATCATTTGCTTTTGATTATTTAAAGTAGTGATTTTTAACCTATAGACCAATGACCCCTTTTTATAATCAGCATTTTGTAACCTTTTGGTATCCTAAAATAAAATTCATAGAAAATATACTGAAAATGTAAATAAATGAATAATAGGTAAATAGACAAAAGTAACTGACTATTTACCGAATATACTGTATTAATTTATAATATTAACATTATAGGATGTATTGTGTTATAGGCTACTTAGTGAGCTCTCACATTAAAAGATAAATGCAAAGGACATAGCTTATAATAAAAATGTCAATCTATTATATAAATACTCAAGCATGTCCAAACTGGAAACAAATGCCTTCACAATGTTAAAACACCTCCCACCATGGAGCAGAGCTCTTCCTGCAAACTCCTGGTCGAATGCTTCACGGTGGCATTGTACCAAGAGTGTGTGCGTGAACCAAGTATAGTTCAGTACATGGAGGGTGGTTCTGTGTATTCTCTTTTTTGGAGATGGAGTCTCGCTCTGTCACCCAGGCTGGAGTGCAGTGGTGCGATCTCGGCTCACTGCAGTCTTGGCCTTCCAAGTTCAAGCAGTTCTCCTGCCTCAGCCTCCTGAGTAGCTGGGACGACAGGCGCACACCATCGTGTCTGACTAATTTTTTTTTTTGTATTTTAGTAGAGATGGGATTTAATTGCGTAGCCCAGGCTGGTCTTGAAATCCTGAGCTCAGGCAATCCATCCACCTCGGCCTCCAAAAGTGCTAGGATTACAGGCGTGAGCCACTGTGCCTTGCTGATTCTGTATTTTCTTACTTAGCAAAGACTGCAATACATCCTTGAAATTCTCATTTTTAAGAGACAGGATCTTACTCTGTTGCCTAGGCTAGAGTGCAGTGGTGTGATCATAGCTCACTATAGCCTCAACCTCCTGGCTCAGGTGATCTTCCAACCTCAGCCTCTTGAGTAGCTGGGACTACAGACATGCACCATCACACCTGGCTAATTTCTGAACTTTTTGTAGAGATGGGGGTCTTGCTGCGTTGCCCAGGCTAGTTTTAAACTCCTGGCCTCAAGGGATCCTCCCACTTTGGCCTCCCAAAGTGCTGGGATTACAGGTGTTAGCCATCATACCTGTCTTATCCATGAACTTCTTTATGTTAAGTACAGATGCTATTTTAAATCTCCAAAATTTAGAGTATCTCTATGTGATATAATATCCCCTAGAAAATATGTAAAGTAGACCACATTGAGACCTTTTTAGGATACAAATAGAAAATAAGGTATTATTTAGAAAATTCTGTCACTAAAATGAATTTTGTTAAAATTCATCATTAGGTTTCACAATTACATTATCACTTTTAATACCACAGCTAGTTGTTATGTTTTATATGTATCTTTAAAAAGAAAAAAAAATCAGTCCATAAGGTCTGCATAAGAGATGACAGATGAAGAGCAACAGAACCCCTGTTAGTTGTGATGCTGATCAGTTGAAAATTAACTTAGTCACTACTTAATGGTTCACTGAGCTCATTGTAGCTTTTCCTCCTTTTTTTTTTTTTTTTGGAGACAGTGCCTCATTCTGTCACCCAGGCTAGAGTGCAGTGGCATGATCTCCGCTCACTGCAGTCTCTTCCTTCCAGGTTCAAGCAATTCTCCTGCCTCGCAGCCACCTGAGTAGCTGGGACTACAGGTGCACCCACCACACCCAGCTAATTTTTGTATTTTTAGTAGAGACAGGGTTTCACCATGTTGGCCAGGCTGGTGTTGAACTCCTGACCTCAAGTAATCTGCTTGCCTCGGCCTCTCAAAGGGCTGGGATTACAGGTGTGAGCCACTGTGTCTGAACCTCTTTAAGTTTTAATGAAACAGGGTCTCAACATGTTGCCCATGCTGATCTCAAACTCCTAAGTTGAATGATCCTCCCATGTCAACCTCATATATTGCTGGGATTGTAGGTGAGCCACTTCCCCGGCTGCACTGTGCTTTTTTCCAAGTCACAATCTTACTTGGAACAATTTCTGTCTTGGTTAGTTTTGTTAGTGAAACCAATCTTTTCCTTCCTTAGAGCATCAGTAATATTTTAAACATAGAAAATAATTTATAGAAGCTATTTAGAGTTCGTAGTTGCTTGCTCTAGTAATTCATAGTTCCAAATGTTCATATTTATCACAATTTGAGAAATGTCTTTTTTTTTTGGTAGAAAATCCAGTTGCTTGGGTGTAACACAAAGGCAGATAATTTCTTACCAGATAGAGCATAATAATACTTATATTCTCCCACTAAATCTAGAGTCCTTCGTTATTTTTGCTTGTTAGGTAACTTTTTTCCCAAAACAAATATTTTTGTTTACCTGAATAGCTAACCTTGCAAAAGCAGGTGCACATCAAATTGGTGCAGATATGAATACTGCATTTAAATAAAAGAGTAATTTCACAACCCAGTGTTCCCAAAATTTGAATCGTTGGTTCAGCCTTACTAGGTATATTAGCTTTCTTAACTGAATCAGTCATTGCTTTCTTCAACAAAAGTTTCCATTCCATCTGTTCTTTGGTTTATAATTCTTTGGTGTGTCGTTTGCCTTATTTCCCAAATATATAAGATTTTGTACATTTAGAATTATTGCCAGTTTTGCTACATCATGCTGAAGAGGAAGGCTTGTGACTTTATGTTTTATAGCATTGATTTGTAAAGCTTAATCCTCCTCACAGGATTGTAAAACCCAAATGAATGATATATGTAACAGACATGGAACAATGCATGTAAATGTTAGCTTCTCTTATCATCATCCTGTTAATATCAGCAGCAGCATGAATATTATCTTTGTAATTAAAGCAGAAATTTATTTTAAATATAAAATCTTTGCAAAAATTTTATTAAGATAATTTTTTTGTTTCGTTGTTTTTAAGACAGGGTCTTCCACTGTCACCTAGGCTGGAGTGCAGTGATGCAATCATAGCTCACTGTAACCGTGACTTCCTGGGCTCAAATAATCCTCCAGCTTCAGCCTCTTGAGTAGCTAAGACTGTAGGTATGCGCTATCACACCTAGCTAATTTTTAAAGTTTTTTGTAGATATAGGATCTTGCTATATTGCCCAGGTTGGCCTTGAACTCGTAGCCTAAAGCAGTCATTCCCTCCTCAGCCTCCCAGTGTTGAGATTTCAGGTATGAGCCACTGTACCCAGTTGAAACATTTCTTCCCTCCCTCCTTCCATCTCTTCCTTCCTTCCCTCTCTCCTACTTTCTCTCCTTCCCCGCTTCCCTCCGTCCATCCCTCCCTTCCGTCCATCTTCTTTTTTATTTTTGCACACGGAGTTTCACGCTTGTTGCCCAGGTTGGAGTGCAGTGACACTATCTTAGCTCACTGCAACCTTCACCCCTCGGGTTCAGGCAATCCTCCTGCGTCAGTTTCCTGAGTGGCTGGGATTACAGGTGTCCACCACCACGCCTGGCTAGTTTTTGTATTTTCAGTAGAGACGGAGTTTCACCATGTTGGTCAGGCTGGTCTCAAACCCCCTGACCTTAGGCGATCCATCTGCCTTGGCCTCCCAGAATGCTGGGATTACCGGCATGAGCCACTGTGCCTGGCCTAGTCAAAACATTTCTGTAGATAGGAGTATAGGTGTAGTTTTTCCCCTTCTACCTGTTGATGCAGGAGAGTAGTTTTACATGCCTGATGATCAGAACACTTGATATTGATAAGAATGTGGTCTAGGGACACTTGGGATCCTCAGGACCCTTTTGGATGTATTGAGGTCACAAGTATTTTCACAGTAATGCTGTTATTTGTCTTTTAACTCCCGTTCCCTCTAGCGTGTACAGTGCATTTTCCTTGTAGCTTCTTGATGTGCTGGGATGTCATCTGTCTGACAGTGTGCTTGTGACAATATGCGCTTTTCTATTGTTTTTCTAAAATTTTCTAATTTAGTTTCTGTTATGGGTAATATTAACAGATTTCACCCACATTAACGAAAGCTCTCTTGAGTTCTCCATAATTTTTAAGGGCATCCAGTTTCCCAAGGCATCGAAACTTTAGTCTAAACTGGAGAGGAGCAGGCCTCAGCTCCTAAGTCCCACCTAGCAGGTCAAGTTTGGCAGCTCAGTTGGCTCACTGCAGCATTAGGGGATAAAAATTTTGAAACGTCTATTTTGTGTTATCTTTCATAGAATCTCAGAATTGAACATTTTAATATCTAAAGGGGAGTGGCAATTTTAATTTACCTTCATCTAGTAAGAATAGATTAGTGAGCCTCAGACAATTTGGAACTCAATAATTAACTATTAGAATTCTCAGTGGAAGCAAAAACAGTCTATACATCTTAATTTTTCCTCCTTGGTACCCCAGCCTTCACCACTACGAACACAAACATTGCCAAGCACAGTTGGAAAACCACATAGTTTGCTGTATCGCGTTGATAAAATAACTCCAACAACAGGTAGAAATGGAAATATATGTATTTGAATATGTTTTAGAATTCAAAACTAAAACAACTTCTTATAGGATTAGATAGAGGTCCTCTATTCAGTTTCCTGTTTTGAGAAAATTTTATCTGATCCTAATATTTGTCTCTGCTTGAGGGAAATAAAAAAGTCTTATGGTAACATTGGAATCAACTATTCTTAATTTTATTTACCAAGATATAAAGCTTTTAATAACAAAATGAAAAATATTTATAATCGAATCAGTTGTTTCTTTTTGCTGGAGTAGAAGAAAAGGTTTGCATAACCAATGCTCATTTAATCTTCATTCTTTAATCTTCATTGTGAATGACCTTTAGGTTAGCATTTTTTCTGATGTCAGATATTTTTAAAAAATAAGTTTTGGTATCCTTTAGTCATGCTGACTGATGTCCACTCTTTAATAAAATTAGCCACGTGTAACACAGTGTTATATTTAAGCATGACAAATTTACTTTGTGAATAATTTCTCCCTCATAATTTCCAAAATTAAATATCCTGTGTAAATTGTCCTATAGTAAATGTCCTGTGGTAATATGAACAGCTCCTCCCCAAACCCTCATTATTCTGTAGAGTGATTTTGCATTTCTCTGCAGTTTTCATATGCTGATGTTTAAACTCCAATGGAATACAATTTTTCTCATGTTGTATTTGGCTAATGTTGTCTGCTATCTTTGCTTACTCAGGGGAGTGCCACAGTGCTTTGCTTCTGAAGGAAAATAAAATCATTCTAATATTTTGTTAGTATGAACAGGACTTTGGAAAATTTGATGAGTTTAGATTTGAATATTAATAACCTCAGTGTTTATTTTTAGATGGTTTTATTAACATTTTTATTTGGAGATAATATATACTGAAAATGTAATTAAGTCTCTATCAGTTGAAGTGTTTCATATTCACTATTATTAGAAAAAAAGTGAAGATTAGGAATTGGGCAATTAACATTTGAGTACACGTTTTTATGGTTGAGGAAATTGAAGTTCAGAGAGGTTAATCTGCCCTAAAGTCAAACAGCCAGTAGGTTCTGGAGCAGAACTTCAGCTGTTCTTGGACTGCAGTGTCTCTGTTCTTGAGCTTGGAGGTCACTGCATCTGACAACAGGGCAGGTCACTCCGCATGCTTTGCCACCCCACAGCTGGAAGACTGTGTAAATCATTATTCTTAAGACTCAGAATTTTGTTACTTACGAAAATGAATATAATCTCTGTAGTCTATGTAAAAAGTCAAATTCCTATGATTTTCTATATATTATTTTTGTAAATTCCGTGAAATAGAATTAATTTGTAGTGGTTTTTTGGTAAAATTGTCCAAGAGACCAGTTTTCTTTCTGTTGTTTAGACATTTTCAAAATGAACAAGGTTTTGATTCATAAAAGTATTTAAAATCCTAATGAATTAAGGCCTCTTTAAGGATATCTGATTTTCCAATAGTGGAAACATCACAGTAAGACATAAACCTGTGATCATCCTGGTGGCAAAATTCAACCACACTTGTAATACTAACTTCAATAGGGTAAATTTCGATTTAACTTTATGATCAGTGGTATTCCCAGCAGTATAAAATACACTTTTTGGAAGGCCGTTCCTACAACTGGTTCTCTCTTCACTAAGAATCATGGATAACAGACTCAAATGTGGTTCAGAGTGGTTACAGATGGACACCGGCAGGCAGAGGTGAGAGCGCAGAATGTTCGATTACCCCACAGGAAGTATGCTGCCTACTGGATGGAAGATGGTCGGTTTTCTTCCTAAACCTGCACATCAGCAGTCATTATCCCACTGACAAAACTAGATTCTCTTTTGTTGGATGTAGGGCTCGGTAACATGTGCCTTGCAGTGAACTGATCATGCTTGCTAGCTAGCACCTGCAACAATTACGTCTCATGATTCCGAGGACAGATGGCTGGAGGATAACTTTGAAATTGTTCGTGTCACATCTATTGTGCAAAGCTTCTTGGTACGATATTGATAGCTTCATGTCCAGCTGTAGCTGCTGGTTTCTGATCTTCCTATTATCTTATTGTTTAAATGAATAATGTCATTACTACTTTAAAAGCCACTGAAAAATTTAAATTAGATTAGATTGTCAAAGTGCATAACTGATGTTTGTATCTCTTTGTCCTTGTGTTAATTAAGGATGTGTAGGAAGTGCTGTGGATGAATTTAATCTCTGAGTGGTTGAAATTCTGACCAGACTACTTGTTTGATGCTAAGTCAACCCTATGTAAAAAAGAAAATGCCGCTAAGGACTCAGCTTTTCTTAACGTTTAAAACTATTTGAGAAATGACTTGGCGGTTTAAATTTTCATAGTATTGATAATACACAGTGTGTTCAAGCACGCATGCATATGTATATATTTTTAATATTTTAAGGTAAAATAGTCTCGATAGTCTCCATTCTTTACCATTACTTTTGAAATGAACGTTTATGTTGACATTGTTTTTAAAAATTTGTATAGTGGATTAGCATTTATTTTTAGAACACACACGGAATCAGTACATCTCGTAATGGAAATATATTATACATGCTGGTATCAGTACTTTGTTCAGTATCATTTTTTCTATTGCATATCACCTAGCAGTCCACCTGTTAGGAATGGTTGGCTCAACAGGATCTCATTAACCTCGTGTTTTCTTTGAGTGATGCACTATACTAACAGCTATACATTGCATTTCCTGTTATTTGTTTCCTGTGTATCAATCTTTCTTAACTAGTCAATACTCCTCCTTATTTCCAAGTCTTTATAGAGGACGTCACTAAAGTCAAAGAAGTTAAATGCTATCTTAAAATACACTTCAAAAAAAAAAAAATCCTGGAAGTATCAGAACCATTTTAGAAATACTCTCATCATTTTTACTCTTTAAAATAGTACATTCAGAAAAATTATGTTGATAATGACACTTACAGATATATTCTTATCTTAAAGCAATATTGGCTTCAACAGCAGTCACGTCCGTGTCCTGTGCTTTATTTGGCCTGATGCTGGAAAGGGCGGTGCCGGTTGTGAGAAACACTTGGGTTAATTTGTTTACTCAGTATCTAGATAGAACGCTGTACAAGGACTGTGATGGGACTTTCGTGTGATATTTTCTTTCGTAAAAGCAAAAGAACACATTGTTCAAATGCATTTAGGTAAGAGAAAAAACTCTCATATGTTTTAAATAAACTTTTTGGGGAAGGTGGAGATAATACACAGGTAGAAGTTTTGTTCTGATTTGTTTTCCAGCATTTTCTCACCGGTTCTGGTCAGCTGTTCTGGCTGCATTTCCGGAATAATGCCTTTACCACGCATTTTAGTCATTGTACCTCTGAGCCCCCAGCTGGCCTTCCCCCAGGGTATCTGCACTTGTAGGTCAGAAAAGACCAAGCTATGAATGTGATCTCATTTTCAAGGGTTTTAATCTGTTTTTGGAATTAGTCAAAATCTTGTGTTTTGCTGTAAGATTAAGCCTGTGAAAGGCTGCAAGACTTTCCTCTTTGAATGACTTATGTGGAAATGTCCCACAAAGGTGCCTCCTGTTGTTTTCACATCCCTTTCAGGAATACACAAACACCCCTGTGTGTTCATCTCTGAGAAACACAAAATAGCTTGCAAAATAGAAAATCTCATTGTGTGTTGCGGTGGTACCCGGGCCGGACGTTACTCCTCACCCCCATCCCGAAGCATCGTCTCAGCCCCAGGCCTCTTGCGGGAAGAACATCCATCCTCCAGCGTTATCGCTAGCATGGCTCTAGAATCGATGGAATGTATTGAGTTGGATTATCAATGCCAGTTAACTGGACGGTATTTAACCGTTGAAAAATGAAGACGTATATTTTCCTTTGGACCCAGTGGAAAAACAGTTGAATCATGACTTTTTTTTCTTGAATTTGAAAAACGGAGCAAATTATGAAAAGCCAGTTATCATTTGAATCCCAAATTTTTTGAAGCTTCTGCCTTCAAAAAACAAAAAACAAAACAAAAAAAAACCGGAGATCTGATTAGTGTTGTCCATTTTCACAGAATCTTAAGGGAAGCGGCCACTGTCTTTCCACATCTGAAAAGTGAATTGCTGTGAAGATAAAACAGCTTATCTAAAGCAGTGGTGCCAGCCACACTGTGCATCAAAATCACTTCTTAAAAACAAAGATTTGAAGAACTGGTAATAAATGACCTAAAGTACAAGGTTGTTAAAGAGCAAGTTATTGACAGAGTTAAGACAAGTGTCCTGGTTGGGCACGGTGGCTCTCACCTGTAACCCCAGTACTTTGGGACACTGAAGGCGGTGGAACACTTGAGGTCAGGAGACTAGCGTGGCCAACATGATGAAACCCCATCTCTAATAAAAATGCAAAGTTAGCTGTGTGTGGTATCTCATGCCCATAATCCCAGCTACTCAAGAGGGTGAGGCAAGAGAATCACTTGAACCCAAGAGGTAGAGGCTGCAGTGAGCCAAAATTGCACCACTGCACTATTGCCTGGACGACAGAGCAAGACTGTCTCCAAAAATAAAAGTGGCCTTATTCCTTTGTCTTTTATCTGACCACATAGTCTTCTGTGGTGACCAGATGAAGAACTATCTTGATATAATTAAACTAGTTTTCATGATTAACTATACTTGGGTACTAGGTGATCTTAGATTTCTGGCCAGCAATTAATAACACTGATGGGCTAAAATTATTTTAATGTCATCTGTTTGATAGACAGTATTGCTCAGCATAGTGAGTGTGGGCTTGAGAGCCAGTCTGCCTGATCTTGGCTCCAGAAGTTAATTAGTTTTGTACACTTGGGGAAATTTCTTGGCTTTTCTGGACGTCAGTTTACCCATCTCTAAAATGAAGATAACAGATGTACCTACATTGTAAAGTTGTTGTAAGAATTAAATGAGTTGCATGAACATTTGAGATGTGTTGATTATTTTATTTTATATGAACATTAAAATTATATTAATGGCTTGCAATTGTAGACAGATCATCAAATGTGGTTACGTATTTTCACAAAACAAGAGCATCTTAAATGTCTACTCAGTCAATCAGTATGCAAGTAACAGAAAATTGATCCAAAAGAGATTCAGTCAATAAAGGATCTATATGTTGCATAACCATGAAACAGGCTGACTGTGACATTGTATTTACTGTATAATGCAGCAATGTTAGCAAGGACCCAACTCTTTCTCTTTCCTTTCAGTCATCCTCAACATCTAGGCTAGCTCCTTTCAGAATCACAGAGGTTACATACAGCAGCTGCACCACGCACATACCAGCTACCCGAGCTGAAAACCTATCCCCAAAACCCTCAGAAAGTTGCTGATGACTTGTGAGCAAGAACTGCATCTTTTATCTTTTCCTAGGCAAACCCTGAAATGGAACGAAATTTACTGTGAGTTACCTGGTCAACCAGCGAAAAAATAGATCCCTGAGAAAATTGGGGTTCTGTTAGTGAAGAAGGAAGATTGTAATGGTTAGTGAGTTAGCAAATCGTGTTTGTTGCATCATATACTTGCATATATAAATAATATTTATGCACAAATTAAAAGGCTAACATTTGAGTACACACTGTTAGGGGTGGTTAATTGATATTTTATGAAACATAAATTTATATATGTATATATAACATTTTTACTTCTCTTATAAAAACCTTCTGGGGTTGAAATTAACTTGATTTCATGAATAGAGAAGGTCAATAATGCAAGGTGCTAGAACAAGTCACTGCTAGCAGGTATGTGACCCTCCAAAGTTTTATGCATTTCCCATTATGTTGTGTAGTTTTTTATTTGCAGTAAGTGTCAGGATATTAGATGTACCATTAATCTTACTTTATCATCAACACTGATTTACCTTAGTTATTTTTGAAAACAGATATGAATTTTATCTGTGAACAGATTGTATATCCATGACATGGTGTTTTATATTGTCATACTAGCAAAATTTTTCCTAATGAATTAGCTATTTTTAAATATACGTGGGATATAAGATTTATGAAATATTTCTTTAGATCTTATGCAGTGGTATGTATATATTCTATTCAGCCTGTGACTTCATTAACCTAATTTTTAGGCTTTTAGATAGTCAAAAAGAATTACATTTATAATCTGAGTAACTGAAAGAATGATGATACAAAATATGGTTGTATGTAGAAGAATGCATGTCGTGTCATGGTTAGGATAGTGTTAACGGATGTTCATGGAATTGGAAAAATGGATTTGTTTTTTAAAGTGAATAAATAAGGTCAGGTGTGGAGGCTCATCCTTGCAATCCAGCATTTGGGAGATCAAGGTGGGAGGATTGCTTGAAGGCAGGCATTTGAGACCAGCCTGGGCAACAAAGGTAGACAGACTCCTGTCACTACAAAAAATAAAAATTAGCCCAGCGTGGTGACACATGCCTGTAGTCCCACCTACTTGGGAAGGTGTTATGGGAAGATGGCTTGAGGCCAGGAGTTAGAGGCTGCAGTGATCTGTTGCAGAGCCACTGTACTCCAGCCCAGGTGACACAGCGAGACACTGTACCTAGAATTTAAAAAAAAAAAAAAATTAAATAAAAATAATTAGTTTTAATAGGTTAAAAAGACCATATTTCTCTGTTTCTCTCCTGTCTTCAGATGATGATGCTGTATCATTTGATTGACACCATTTATGTTCTTCTTGGTTTAAAAAAAAAAGATTTTAACATTTATATAAATGATAGACTAAAAAAATAAAAATGGGAATTGTCACATAAAATTTCTGACACGAAGCTTGGAAGATGGAAAAGTGGATCAGGCCAATAGAGCAAACCTGCATGTGAGCTTGGTGCCTCTGGTGCCACTCGGGGAAATGTGGGAGACCAGAGCCACGAGTTATTTATTATTTATTTATTTATTTATTTAGAGGCAGCGTCTCGCTCTGTCACTCAGGCTGGAGTGCAGTGGCACAATCTCGGCTCATTACAACCTCTGCCTCCCAGGTTCAAGCAATTCTCCTTCCTCAGCATCGCAAGTAGCTGGGACTACAGACGCCCACCATCATGCCTGGCTAATGTTTTTGTATTTTTAGTAGAGATGGGGTTTCACCATGTTGGCCAGGCTGGTCTCCAACTCTTGACCTCAAGTGATCTGCCCACCTTGGCCTCCTAAAGTGCTAGGATTACAGGTGTGAGTCCCTCTGCCCGGCCGAGAGTTAATAGTTTTAAATGCGCTTCATGGCTTCCTAAGACTACTGTTGTGGAAAATGTCATTTTAACCTGACTTTCCTACCATACCTGGTTTTAATGAATATGATTTCGTGTAAAGATAAATGGAAACCGGAACTGACAAATCAAATACTGGTTTGGGATTGAGAGGAAAAATTCAAAGCAGTTGGGCAACCTTTACCAAGATGAGATTCCCATCATTTCACCTTTATAATTGTTCACGATGAAGACGGTATTTTAAGGCTGGAGTAGTTTCATTCCTGGAGAAGAAAAAGGTTCGGGGGTGAGGGCCGAAGGATTTCAGAGACCTTTTGATTTTCCTGTCATTCCTCCTCCCACCTCACACCCAAGATGAGAGTGGATATAATTTGCATCACACATTTGGAGTATTTAGAATAATATTTCCCGGGCCCTTCTCCCCATCTCAAGATTAGAATGTCAGCAACTGCACACTTGACACTGAGCAGCAGGGCTGCTTGTTTTTACCACTAGGATTTATTTTTGCTTTAAAAGCTTATCCCAAATAGTGGTTTGAGGGAGCCCTCACCTGCGCACATGCCCAGAGGGAAGGACTGAGAGCAGTTTGAAATACAGTTCTGGTATTTTTGCATGAAAATGTTGAGTTAGTTCCAAATACCTCACCAGATTCAGATGAGGTGCTGACACTTCCTCCCCTAGCTATCCTTTGCAGCTCATGAAAACGTGATCATAATGTATTTAACACCATTGTCTCAAAAGAAAAAGACTGAAAATGAATGCAGTGGACACGCTATACTTTCTGCTGTTCTGGGACCACCCCGTCTCCCCAAATTGCAGGAGACAGGCCCCCATTCTTGAAAAGCCTTTGTCTCTCTGGAATTTCAAAAATAAAATTCTTACATCTGTTGACATTAACTTTCAAATGTAGACAATGTTGTTAATTTGATAGACATTTATTAAAATAATTGTGAAAATCCATCTAATGGAAGAACCAAAAAGCAAATATGTTTTTACTTAGTAGGTAGTTTTGGTTTCCCATGACCTTGTCTTGTCCTGGACTTGTGTCCTCTTCATCATCAAGTCCTTCACATGCAGCAATCCCCTGAACTCTTCAAACACTGGAATGAGAACTGCTGTGTATAAAAATGTCTGCTTAGGCAAGTATCTATGATATCGTTAACTTTTTCTGCGTGGCAGTGTTCTGAACAACAGCTGTTTTGGGTTTCAGAAATGTGATTGATATGTGTCAGCACCCCTGTAAAGAACCTACTGAAAAAAATATTCAGAGTAAAGTAACATCAGAAACTGAAGGTCGAGGAAAATTCCCATAAGATAATTGTTCTTGGCTCCAGTACCTTTCTTAGGAATTATGGTTAGCTATGGTTTCTCACGTGAGTCTTAGAAGTAATTTCCATTTCCTCAGAAGCTAAGGATTTACCAATATTTTCGATTATTCTGAAATCGTATGCGCAATAAGATTTATTGGTTTTTATGATGCAGATAAATAATTATATCAGCCTTCAATTCAAACTTTTAAAATGTTTTACTTTAAAAAAGAACCCCCTAGCTTCTCTTTTCACTGACTCATTTTAAATCCCTATTTCTACATAATGTGAACGATCTCAGTTCAGCTCCCAGGATCATTTTAACTAACACACGCTGTACCCTTCTCTATTTTGATGAGTGGTAACAGCCGAAGTCTCAGAAGTGCGTTGTTGTTGGTACAGTCACTCCTGTTCTCATCGAGTAGGTAAGGTCAAATTAGATCGCTGTCCTGGGAGTCATCCTTTTCATCACTTATTGTGTGTGTCTCCGTTGGCTGAGTAACTCCATTTATTAAACTCTGAAATAATGATTTACAGAGGAAACTGTGGCATTGATGGGTGGGCATTCACTTCAAGAACCTCGATGTGTTGGAATGCTAAAAAGGTAGCAATCTTGTTTTCTGTTCCGTTGGTGTATGGGTGTATGTCTATTCTGACTGCTAATGCAACTCAGGTAGAATTCACATCTTACTGTTTAGATTCTTTAGAAAATACTATGAAAGGCCTAGTGGCTTGCAGTTTCTTTCTTTTCCCTTTCCTTTTTTACTTTCTTTCTTTCTTTCTTTTTTTTTTTTTGAAAGAAAAACTTTAAGAGAAACACATCTTTGAATAATACTCTAGTATTTGTTTATGACCCCTGCCTAAAAATGCGTGGCTGATTCTAGGTACTTCACGGTTACAAATGAGAAGCCAAGACCTTCCACCGAAGGCATGGGTTTTAGAAAATTCATAATAGTTTTGTATCAATTAGCCTATAAGCCTTTTATTCTTGAATCAATGAAAAACACTACTTTGCCAATAAGGTCAGTTCAATCAAATTGAGCTCTTGTGAGACATGTCCACAATTAACTAAGATATAAGGTCAAGTATGCTGCCTAAGTTAGAGTCTTGTGGAAGTCCAGGTGAATGAGAAAGTCGCAGTGTTTTGGCTTAGGGGCTCCAGAAAGTGCAAAATGAGGTGGTCTTAGAGGTTAACTCTGAAAAAAAAAAAAAGTTTTCGATTATAATGAAGATTCTTCTAGCAGAGAGAATGGCAACTGTGTGGATTTGAAGGCAGCATGTATTTATTTATTTCTTATTCATTAATTAATATTTAAGACAGAGTCTCACTCTGTTGCCCAGGTTGGAGTGCAGTGGCACAATGTCAGCTCACTGCAACCTCCACCTCCCATGTTCAGGTGATCCTCCTGCTTCAGCCTCCCAAGTAGCTGGGATTACAGGTCTATGCCACGAAGTCTGGCTAGTTTTTGTATTTTTACTGAAGATGGGGTTTGAGATCTTTGGGATTTCACTGTGTTGGCCAGGCTGTCGTTGAATTCCTGACCTGAATTAATCCATTCACCTTGGCCTCCCAAAGTGCTGGAGTTAACAGGCATGAGCCACTGGACCTGGCTGGCAGTGTGCATTTATGTAATTAATAATTGGAGTAAAGGTAAATGTGTACATTTTCCAGGAAGGGAGCATTCAGCAATGAAAGCTGAGGCAGACTTTCTCTGGAATAATATAGCTTCAGCTTCTTGCAGATTTAGTATAATTAGAGTCAAGGGGGCTGTCAGAAAGGAGATAGAATACGTTCTCCAATCATGGATGACTTAATACTTTGAGGAAATGAGGTAGTAGGAACAATAAGTATTTTATCAATTATTCTGAAGATCAAAGCAATATGATAGTTTATGATTCTTGCTTATAATCCCATATGGCTAATACTGTGAAGCAGAATTCCTATTAAGAACTGTAGCTACTGAAAATTTTGTGACAGCATCCACTCATTGGTTTTGGAATAAGTAGATCACAAATAAACCTCTGAAATAGCAGTATTAGATTCATTCACGATGCTGCAATGAGGAACATAATTACTTTAAGATTTTTTGGCAAAAAGATGTGCAGTCCACATGCAGAGTGAGTATCCAGTGAGAAACGTTCAGTGTATTCTATAGAGGAGTGTGCGTAGCCATACTCAGCACATGCAGCCAGCAACACCAAAGTTGTCTTCACCTGGGATTGAAAAGTAGTCCTGGCAAAATCATAACAAGAATAGTAACAATTCTGTGATACCTTTTGTACTTTTTTATTTTTTTTGAGTCAGGGTCTCACTCTGCTACCCAGGTTGGCTGGAGTGCAGTGGCTCACTGACATCTCAACCTCCGGAGCTCAAGCAGTCCTCCCATCTTAGCCTCTCAAGTAGCTGGGACTGTAGATGTACACTGCCACACCTAGCTAATTTTATTTATTTATTTTTACAGTAGACATGGGAGGCTGGGCGCAGTGGCTCAGGCCTGTCATCCCAGCACTCTGGGAGGCTGAGGTGGGTGGATCGCTTAAGGTCAGGAGTTTGAGACCAGCCTGGCCAACATGGTGAAACCCTCATCTCTACTGAAAATACAAAAATGAGCTGAGCATGGTGGCGGGTGCCTGTAATCCCAGCTACTAGGGAGGCTGAGGCAGGAGAATCACTTCAACCTGGGAGGCGGAAGTTGCAGTGAGCCAAGATTGCGCCATTGCACACCAGCCTGGACAACAAGAGTGAAACTCCGTCTCAAAAAACCAAAAAACCCAAAACAAAATGGTGGAGATGGGATTCTCTCTGTGTTGTCCAGGCTGGTCTCAGACTCCTAGGCTCAAGCAATCCTACTGCCTTGGCCTCCCCAAATGCTGGGATTTTACCAAGCTGGGGTCTTTTGTATTTTCTAGTTATTCTGTTTGATAACTATTTTCCAGGCATATACCGTATTCTGTATTATGTGTTGAATACTGAGGATACAGAAGTGAATAGAACACACTCCCTCTTGTCAGCTCGGCGATACACAGGTTCTCGCAGGAAGAGTGGCCTACGTTGGCAAGAGTAAAGAAAAAGAGATCATGGAATCGATGTTGTCTGGCAGAAAGTTAGCTACATGGTTGACATTCCTTTCTGCAGGTGGACCCCGGCGTCCTAGTGGCTGAGGAATAACTTGTAACTCCAGCAGTTATACTTTCCTTTACCACCTGTTAGGATTTCAAGGACAGGACATCTTGCCTGGCTTGGCTTGGAAATGGGGTAGAATCAGGTATATCTATGGGTCTAGAAAGATTTTTTAAATGAGAATACAAAATCTGTGAACAGGAGTATGCCTTTTTACATAGTTAGGGTGTAGAGCATAGCCCAGTACGGGACAGTGGACTAGGCAAAAGGAAGCGGTTTGTGTGGTTTTAGGTGGGAGGGTTAGGTAACTCATGAAGTTCATGACTGGAACAGATGTGGACAGAAAAAAACAATAAACACGAACTTCGCTCATCTAAATTCTTTAAGCAAAGGGATTGGAAGGTTGGGAATACAGTTGTGTATGTTACATTCTTCTTGCACATAGGATGTTAGACTGTATTCAATTGAATTTCTTGATGTTTCACATAACAAAAGCCAGATTAATTTAGCTTTGGTAGAAAAGACAAACGTTGTAATGGCACTACCGGGGTTGTTCGTAACTTCAACCAGCACAGAAAGTTAAGGAAACAAGAACTAGAAAGACATGAGGAGCTCCAGCAGTACTTCCGCCCGTCTCTGATTTCTGCTTTCTTGTGGACTTCTGCTTTATTCTTCTTTCCCTTGACTTGTTTTCTTTACCTCTGTATTTCTTTGTTACAGTTTGTCTGACCCATGTTGCTAAATTTTCTCTATGATAGTTCTAGCCACAAGTAGAGATCTGTCTCTCTGTCCTACCTCTGAATTCTGTGGAGAGATAATCTAGTTGGTCCCATTTAGATCAAAGGGTCCAACGCTGATCTCATCAGTGGTGGCTAAAAGGAGGTGGTGCAGGGTGATGACAATGATGATGGCCGTGGCTGTGGGTGATAGGGTGGAATCATCCAGGACACCTGTGTCTCCCCAGGGCTCACTCCTTTGGAAGGGGGCTAGGTAGGTAGGTGTGTGGGTGGGTGGTGATATTTCCCAGAGAAGGGAGGGTACTACCAGAGCTTTGATAAACTGGTGCCTTGTAAGTTACATAGGATTTAAAAAGGCTAATACATATTGAGGGTGTAAGGAAAGAAAGGACAATTAAACAATGATGTAAAAGATAAGCATGCAGGCATGGGCATTACATGATCCACCATGGTTTAATGGTCCCTAATATTTAAAGCAAAAGATGAATTATTACTTATGAGCCTACACTTTTGTTGTTGTGTTTTGTTCCTCAGTTATTTCTGATACAAAATTTTCCGAGGAGATTATTTTCCCATGCAGGCAGTATAAAATATTTTGTATTTTAAGTGAATTCGAAATAGAAGAAAAACTTCCCAGCATTTTCAAGTAAAAAAGTGTATCATTTTGTTGAGATGGAATGGGTTCGTAGTTCATGTGTTTAAAGGTAACATTCAAAGCGCCTTAACGGACTTAATTTTTTTTTTGAGCAATGTTAGGTTTACAGCAAAATTGAGAGCAAGGTACAGAAATGTCCTTGTTCTCCCTTCGTCCACAAACCTGCACAGCCTCCCCGTTAGCAACATGCGCCACCACAGTGGCACATTTGTTACAGTTGAACCTACATGGACACGTCATTACTACCTGGAGTCCATGGGTTACATGAGGGTTCACTTTTGGTGTTGTACATTCAATGGGTTTGGACAAATTTATAATAACACCGTTACAGTATCATTCAGTATGGTTTCAGTGTCCTAAATCTTCTGTGTTATGTGCATTCATCCCTCCACCCCCTTGAATTTCTATACTTAAAAGGCTATATCTACTCATCCTCAAGCAAGTAATAGATTCTGAAATACTAGACTCTGTCATCTCAGTATCTTAGTATTTAATGTCTAGCTATTTCTTCATGAATGAATGCCTTTGGCTGTTTGTCTCATTGTGAAGTGTAAATTTGATTTAAATATAAATATATCCATTCCTCATATTAATAATTTTTGTTCCAATTTTAAAACTTGCTAATTTTTTAGAAAACGGGCACCAATATTGTGAAATTTCAATTCCTAATGAAAGGCTGTCGAGTTGTCCTTGGCTTTAATTGTAATTTGTGGCTGGGCACGGTGGCTCACACCTGTAATCCCAGCACTTTGGGAGACCAAGGTGGGCGGATCACGAGGTCAAGAGATCGAGACCATCCTGGCTAACATGGTGAAACCCTGTCTCTACTAAAAATACAAAATTAGCTGTGGTGTTGCATGCCTGTGATCCCAGCTACTTGGGAGGCGGAGACAAGAGAATTGCTTGAACCCAGGAGGCAGAGGTTGTATCCAGCCTGGGTGACAGAGTGAGACTCTGCCTCAAAAAAAAAAAAAAAAAAAATGTAACTTGTATGAAGTTTCTTTGTGTTATGGCCGGGCGCGGTGGCTCACACCTATAATCCCAGCACTTTGGGAGGCCAAGGTGGGCAGATCACAAGATAAAGAGGTCGAGACCATCCTGGCCAACATGGTGAAACCCCGTCTCTACTAAAAATACCAAAAAATTAGCTGGGCGTGGCGGTACGTGCCTGTAGTCCCAGCCACTCAGGAGGCTGAGGCAGGAGAATTGCTTGAACCCGGGAGGCAGAGGTTGCAGTGAGCTGAGGTCGCGCCATTGCACTCCAGCCTGGCGCCTGGTGATGGAGTGAGACTCTGTCTTAAAAAAAAAGTTTGTGTTTATATTACTTATTTGTAACTGTTAGAGTTATTTTCCTTGGAGTGTAAAGTCTTCGAGTTATGAGAAATCTATATCTTCCCTTTTAAACTACTTAAGAATAAAGCTTGCATTAAAACCATGTGCTAGACATTTTAGCTTTCCTGTTGTTTAAAAAAGGCCTTCATTAAAAGTTGGTACAAAGAAAGATCTTAAGCTACACTCATCCAGAATCTTTCACATTCTTAATACACTGAAAGCACTTGTCAACACTTCATTACTAACGTGGAATATAAGTTAACGATGCACAAAGTTTAAAACCTTATATTCATTAGAGAACCTTTAGCTTTGAAAGCAGTAAATAATAATTGGCATTTACTGAATTCTAAACAGGATCTACATGTTAGATTTTCGTTTTAGAGTGTATTTAACATTTTGCATTATGCTGTGAAAACTTGATGTTTTGAGAATATAGTTGCCTTTTAGCATTTAACCTAAAGTCTCTTCCTGATTTTAATGTGGAATATTTCCTCCTGTTAATTGCTAACATGTTTTTCGAATATTTACACACAATTTTTAAGGTGCTAATTGGCACTGGAATAGCTGATGGAATGTCAACTGTTGGAATCAACGTTAACTTAAAGCACATCCACAATAAATGTTTGTATCCTGGCCTGGAATTGCTGGCATTTGTGCATTAAATGCATCACTAGTCTAGCAGTAAAATTCATAAAACAGCAGTAGGCGGCTGTAGTATTTACCTTATCAGAGCCCCAAGATGCCAGCCACCGGATCTGCTCGGCAGAATTCCATAGCATCCTTTTTAGTATTGGAGGTGTGGGGGTAACTGTCTCAGACCTCTTTTGAACCAAAACATTGCTTATTTATGTGTGGAGTTCTGTTGATCCTGGAGGGTTAAAAAAGAAATCCCCAAACCATTCTCCACGTTCGATTCATGTAAGCTTTTGTATCTCACACTTGCTTTTTGTTTCGTGGTTCTGTTTCCATCCCAAGTTGTGTTCAGTTGTGATTTGCTCTGCTGAGCATGTTCCGTGAGAAGCCAGCACGCCAGTACCTTGCGTGCGCTGTGCCGGGCAAGACAGTTTTCCCGTCTGTTTATCCCCTTTCCCTCTTTGTGGCTCTGCTGAGAATTTGCCATTTCTTTATCCCACACCCCACTTTTATAGTTATTCCTCTACTTGGTCATGCAAATTCTATTGTTTGTTACTAATCAAACACTTTCTAAGACCTTAATTTCTCTGAATGCAAAACACTGCTGGCAATCACAGCACCCAGGATGTATTTTTATATGGCTTCTTGGGTTCTTCTCCATGCACTCAGATTCAGAGATTGGGGAGGACGCCCTTTTCAACCAGCCCCTTCCATGGTTCTGACCTAGGAATGGCGTTCGGCAACCACAGTAGCACTCAGGTCGTCATTTCCAGTCATTTTCTCCACTCTGAACCTGGCTGCTGATAGTGGGGGAGACCATTTCCCATGCTCGGTGGATCGATGGTGATTTGTCTCCGTTCTGCTAAGTCTTTGCCGGGATGTCATGCAGATGTGCCTGTCTACTTTAAGTACAGTCGGATAGTAGGTTGTCTAGTTCGTTATGTAGCATCATTTTATAGGGCATTTGAGTATTTGAAGTGGCTGCTGCATCTAAGGACAAAGTCACTTCAAGTTGGCATTGATGTAGTTTCAGTAGATGTTACTGTTATATTAGGTTGGTGTAAAAGTAATTATGGTTTTTGCCATTAAAAACCATAATCACTTTGTACCAATGAATTTTAATAGTCATTTTGATATTTTAAGTGTCTTTTCAGTCCACTTATTAAAGGTCTCTTCAAACTTAAAATTAGTCATAGTCTCAGGCAATAGTTAAAAATTGGATTCCTGAAATGTAAATTTAGATTTTTGTTTGTTTTTTGTGAGATGGAGTTTTGCTCTTGTTGCCCAGACCGGAGTGCAGCGGTGCGGTCTTGGCTCGCTGCAACCTCTGCCTCCCGGGTTCAACCGATTCTCCTGCCTCAGCCTCTCAAGTAGCTGAGATTACAGCTGTGTATCACCATGCCCTGCTTGCTTGCTTGCTTGCTTTATTTATTTTTAATTTTTAGTAGAGATGGAGTTTCACGACGTTGGCCAGACTGGTCTCCTGACTGCAGGTGATCCACCAATCTTGGTCTCCCAAAGCGCTGGGAATTACAGGCACGAGCCACTATGCCAGTTGTAAATTTAGATGTAAATGATTGGTAGGCTGGGTGTGGTGGCTCTCTGCCGTAATCCCAGCCCTTTGGAAGACTGAGGTGGGAGGATCACTGGAGGCCAGGAGTTTAACCCCAGCCTGGGTGACATAGCAAGACCCCATCACTACATAAAAATTAAAAAATTTAGCCAGGTGTTGTGGCCCATGCCTGTAATCCCAGCTACTCGGGAGGCTGAGGCGGGAGGATTGCTAAAGCCCTAAGTTTGAGGCTGCAGTGCGCTATGATTTACCATTGTACTCCAGCTTGGGTGACAGAGTGAGACCCTGTCTCTAGAATAAATGATATATGTTTTTGAAGTTAGATTTATTTTTTGAAGCACTGAGTGAAATATGACTAGAGGTCTTTTTAGAGAGGCCACTGCCTAAAACACAATTTTGAGCATACACGGTTATATGAAATTCTCCTTTTTCCTGAAGTCTTGAGTAGTACTTTTTTGTGTAGGGTCAAGACAGACAACCTTTAGGGGTGACAGTAACACTGTGTTGCTACTCCGGTCTAAGAGATTTTTTTGTCTCTGCCAAATGCATTGACTAATCCCGGTGGCGTCTCCTGTGAGGTCACAGTTTCTCTTGCCCGTGGTGTCGTCCAGTTTTCTGCTTTAGGAGAACCTTTGGGGAACACAGGCTTTGCTCCTCTCTCCTTCCCCATGGCCACCCCCCAGTGCTCATCACGCGTTGCCCTTGCATCCTGGCCTGACCGCAGCGTGAGCTGCAGCATATGCTTTCTTGCCAGGGGAGCCTTCTGCCTTCCTCCAGCCCCCGCGCCCCAGCTGTTGCCCCTGCCTGGACTCCTTTCGCTTAGATTTGGTCCTAGGCAGGAGTCAGGGTGCAGGAGGCTCTCCCGCTTGGGACAGTTTCTCAGCCCTCTCCCTAAACTTCCAGCCAAGGGCTGTTGGAATTGGAATCAAAGGTGGGATCAGTGACCTTCTAGGCTCTTTGACCCTGAGGCAGCGTGTCAGAGTCTTTTATTTGTTTTTATTTGAGTGAGTGGATGGACTCAGTGGGTTAAGAAGTGACTCTGTATGTTGTATATGACTTTTAAGGCATTTCGGTGGATTGGTTGTGCACTCCTGTTGGTTAAAATTCACTGAGGCCACAGGTGGGGCTGGTGATGCTGGTGGTTGGGCCTGCTGCATCCAGCCTGCTTCCTGGAGGGACCCAACTGGGCACTTTGTGCTTCAGGAAATGAGCATTTCTTTCTTCCCCCTTTGACATGTGGATGTGCAAAACTTTGTGACTTTGAACTTTCATATCCAAGTAATCAGAGCCAAGCAGTGTGTCCTGTAATTCACATGAGGTTTCATTTCAGTTGCTTTGCATTTCTCTTTTTTACATACATTCTGCATACACTGAATTAGTATATTTTTGTAACTAGACTCGGGAAAGCTGGGCAAATATGAGAGAACTGCTGTACTACTTATGGCATTAAAATGACCTGCATAAGTACAGCTCTTGCTCATGCTTGAAAGTGAAGGGCATATGTAGTAGAAAACTGTATCTGTGATGTTTTAGATTGGGATTGCGCAGATGTGTTTTTTAAAATAATGCATAGGTGAAAAATGAGTAGATTATTAAAATAATGAAAAGCATTCTGTTTTTGAAGTGAAGTCTCTTAATATCGTACTCCTGCTGTTTTATTTTTAAACTACTAGTTAAAAGAGCACAACGATTTCTTTTTTTCTGGGTTGGAAGGAAATCCTAATTATCTCCAAATATGGAGTGACTGTAAAATAAGTGAGCCCTGAGGAGAGGGACATTTGTTTTTCTTAAGCTTCTATGAACGTGATTTCCTTGAAATTTTTATTTTGCATTCTAATTTTTTTTTCAAAAGGAAGGTATTTTTTTTTTCTAGGTGGTGTAGGTTCCAGTACATTAAGGTGGCCAATAGACCAGGCGTGATGGCTCACGCCTGTAATTCCAGCACTTTGGGTGGCCTGCGGGAGGATCACTTGGGTTTACAGTTTGAGACCAGCCTAGGCAACATGACAAGACCCTGTCTCTACTAAAGATGTAAAAGTTAGCGGGGCATGGTGGTACACGTCTATAGTCCCAGCTATGTGGGAGGCAGAGGTGGGAAGATTGCTGGAATCCAGGACTTTGAGGCAGTGGTCCTGCCACTGCACTCTAGCTTGGGTGACAGAATGAGATCCTGTCTCAAAGATAAAAGGTGGAGGAGGGCACATGGCAGTGATCCGCGTGTCTGTGGTGATGTGCCAGAATGGTGTCTTCCTCACCGTGCACGTGTGCATCCAGCGCTACCTCGCATATTCACGTGCTCCAGATGTTTGTGAAAGAACCAACCAGTGGACCGTGACTCACTTCATGGGGCCGTGAGAGTTTTTCTTTTAATGCAGTTATCCAGGATGTGAGAAGGTCCGGCAAGGCTCTCGGTAATTAGAGCAGTATTTTTCTTGTTGACTGGAGCTTACATTTGTATGCTGGATGGTTCCTGCTTGTCCAGCTCTCTAGGCATGGTCATGGAGGAGAAGTGGACATTTTGAAGGGCTCAGATGCTTGTGCTGTCTGGTCTTTCTTGTCATCAGAACCTTCTTACCGAGAGCTCAGAGGCACACAGCCCACCTCAGCCACAGAAGGAGACAGGGGGAAAGTATGCCTCATTGAAAGACAGACACGGTGGCTTTACAGTTTGAAATAAAGTTTCAATGAAGTTTATTCCTGTTTGAGGATAGTAGGATGAAAATTTTAAAAACAGTGGCAAAACCCCCTTTAAATGCCTAACCAGTGTGTAATTGAGTGCATTTTAGGGAATGTTATAAATGTTTTGTCGCTAAACTGGTAATCAGTGTCATGAAAAAATACAGCTGCATGGCTGGGGTGCGGCTTCAGGGACCGTCTAGCTTTTGACAGAATGCAGAAACTCAGCGGAAACAGCAGCTAAAACAAACACACACCAGATCTCACTGAATATCTTTCTTACCTTGTGTTGGTGAATTATGAGCTACTTTGTAGGACTTCAGAAGAGAAGAGAATCTCATTTCTGAAAAGTAGAAACAGGGACTATGGATAAGAGAGTGTTTTTACTTGTTTTTGATGTTGGACTATGAGGTACATCAAAATTTAAGGCCTTCAAAGGAAAAATTATTTAAAATAGAGTTTTCTATATTAAGCAAATAAGACTGGACTGTGAGGTACTCTAAGTTAAAGGCAGCCACCCACGTTCTGTTGTAACACATACCCATAGTCCCCACAGAGCTCCTAATTCAGAGGATTTGTCATGGGAACAAGTGCTGTTGCAAGCAGTTTTCAGAATACCGAATTATCTGTGTTATTACAATTGCATGAAAGAACATGTTGGATCAGGATTTCTGCTGTTTGTGAAAATATCAGGTACAAACACACGGAAGTGCAGCTGTCGAGCCGGGAGTTGTGTTGGTTGCATTTAGTTTTCCTGCTGCGGCCCGCTCTCCAGAAAGGCTGTGCAGGCACTGTTTGATTTGTTTGGACCTGGCTGACATAAGGTCTGAGAAAGGCTAAATACCTGGATTATTCCTGTCCAAGTAGTTGAAAGTGGGCTGTTTGTGAGAGGGCCGAACAAAAATTGGATGTGGGACATGATAGTGACCAAAGACTTGTAGGAAGTGACTGTCATTTTTGTTCAAAATATTTGGAAAACTAAAGCCAGTAAAAGGCTGCCTCCTCTGTGGCCCCCAGTTCCTGGCCTTTTCCTTGGAATCAGAGAAAAGAATGGTGAGTCCCCCCACAGAAGAGACTGGAAGGTCGAGGAAGATTGTTCATAAGCCACATTCATCGAGTGACTGCTGTATTTAGGGTGAAATTTTAATGCCAGCTGGGTAGTTGATTTCACGCTATTTTTTTTTCTGTTATCTTAACATATCCTTCATACATGGCCATGCTATTTTATTTGTTATTTTATTTTGAGACAGTCTTGCTCTCTTGCTCATGCTGCGGTGCAGTGGCACTTGACTCACTGCAACTCCACCACCTGGGTTCAAGGGATTCTTATGCTTTGGGCTCCTTGGTAGCTGGGACTATAGTCACGCACCACTATAGTCACATTCCCGGCTTTGTTTTTATTTTATTTTTATTTTTAGCAGAGTCAAGGTTTTGCCACATTGACCAGGCTCCAACTCCTGGCATCAAGTGATCACCCTCCTCAGCCTCCCAGTATGCCGCAATTAAGGCATGAGCCACCACGCCCACCTGCCGGCCCAAACTGTTCTAAATCGTGGGGAATCTTCTGTAGGAAATGAGATGGACAAATGAAGAGTGAAAGAACCTGCCCATGACCTACCGAAAATAGAGTTTCCTGGATTAATTAATGCTGTTGCTTCCAATGTTTAAAGTATAGCCTAACTGCTATAACCTATAACAATCAGATGGAAAGGCCGCGTGCTTGGTCAGCAGAGGCTGAGCGGCCGAAGGTGTCCGTACCTTTGGATGACTTGCTCGTCACCGTCTGGTTAGCTTTTAGAGCCCATCGATGTACAGCAACATTTATGACAACATGGGGAGTTTTTTATGTTAACACTTCATAATGTAGGCTATTTTTTCAGTAGATATCAACACTTAGGGTTGGAATTTGCTGGTTAACTTAATGCTTAAATTTTTTAAGCATCATAATTGCCTGTAATATGGTTTCTTTCCATCTTCACAATGCGTTTTTTGTCATCGTTAAGCAATAGCATTTTAATTGGAGTCACCACTTGATCAGTAGATGTCAGCTGATAGCATGGGAAGAAGAGGAAAGTGCCCAGTGATAACCTGTCTGATTGGGAACTCACCCAAGTACTTCCTACCCACTCCCCGGCCTTCGGCGAGCCTTTCTATGTAGTGTTAAAGTCACACATATGATTTCCTCACAGAGGGTGGGAGCTGTATATCTCAGTGTAATAAATCTCGACGAGTTCTTGGCAAGGATGCCTATATTTTATGTGTGCTATGATTATCTCTAGTCATAATCATTTAATACATATGGTATATGTAGCATTTATAGCCTTCCCAAAGGGAAAAATGATGTGGCATAATTCTGGCAGATTGTTTATGTTGTTTATGTTTAAAAAGTATTGTAAAAAATGCTATGCGTGTGACTTTGAAACTTCAGTGTTCTATGTTTAAATGCTTGTGTGGCTATAAGAAACTAAGCACAGTGAGTAATCCAGTTTTTTAAATATTTCCTCTTGTAAATTACTGTTAATTGCTAATGTTTGTTGAATTGACCTGCTAATTGCACAGGCTGACAAAGGGAGCGTCCCTCTAACTTTTTGATGAATTGTTCAGTAATGTCAGACCATCCATAAATTTGCATGAAGGTTCAAGTTTCATTAGCCATTGTGGTCTAGGCAAATTTCTGTGTTCTTATTATGAAATATTGAGTAACTAAATTTTATAAAAAATAACTCGTTAGAGTGAGCTAAACATTTAACAAGTATTGCTTGCTTTTGTGTGTTTGATGGGCTAAATAATTCCTTGCCTTTTCAGATTATTTCATTTGTGTTCTGACAGTAATAACTGTGTTTTATCTGGCTGTCAGGGGTCCTTCTAGAATGGTCCTAAATTCTAATGTGCTCATTCATTGTGTTTAGTCTAAAGAATACATTAAATATCTAAAAAAAAATATGAAATAATAGGCAAGCCAGCTTGGTTAATTCCAATGAAAATTAAAGCTATATATTTATTCCCATTGGAACCCTGGAACCTATTGATGAGGTGGATATTAGTAATTGCTGTGATCTGCGAAGCACTTATTTTTTCTTTGTATAAAGGTATATTCATCTAGTGCATTCAGTATTTGCAGTAGTTACTTTCATTAAAATTTTCCAGGCCAGCCTGGGTGACAGAGTGTGGACTCCATCTAAAAAAAGAAAAACAAAAAAATTGCCCCCCCACCCCCTTTTTTTTTTTTTTGAGATGGAATCTTGCCGTGTTGCCCGGGCTGGTGTGCAGCGATGTGATCTTAGCTCACTGCAACGTCTGTCTCCCATATTCAAGCCATTCTCCTGCCTCAGTCTCCCAAGTAGCTGGGATCATAGGTACCCACTGCCACGCCTAGCTAATTATTTGTGTTTTTAGTAGTGTTGGGGGTTTCACTGTGTTGGTCAGTTTGGCCTCAAACTCCTGACCTTGTGATCCATCCTCCTCGGCCTCTCAAAGTGCTGGGATTACAGGTGTGAGCCACCATGCCCAGCCTAAAATTTGCCACATTTTAACTGTTAATAAAGTGTTAACTTCAAAATGGAAGACAACTTTTTATCATTAAAAAAAATACTAACTGCTACTCTATGTTGGTAATTTGTTAGATTCTAAAAGTATGGAACATATATTTTATTGTATTTCTAATTTCATTTCACTATAAATATACATTAAAGACATGCTTATAGTACAAAGAATTGAAAAAGGAGTACAAAGCAGAAAATACATCCCTTATAATTCTACAGTGTTAAGTATTTCATACTATATGTTAATGTTTTGGTGTATAGTTTTGTCTTTCAGTACCTATGGATATATATATATATATTAAGTGGAAAAATCCATTTTTATTTTACATAGAATCAGTCTGTTAGCAAATATATTATTAAATCTTACACAAATATAAAATGCCTTGGAAAAAATTTTTTTTCTTCCTTTTTTTTTTCTTTTCTTCTTTTTTTTTTTTTTCCCATTTATTTATTTTATTGCATTTTAGGTTTTGGGGTACATGTGAAGAACATGCAGAATTGTTGCATAGGAACACACGTGGCAGTGTGATTTGCTGCCTTCCTCCCCCATCACCTACATCTGGCGTTTCTCCCCCTGCTATCTCTCCCCAGCTTCCCACCCACCGGATATATATATTTTATAGCTACATAGGTTTTAATTAAGATGGTTATAAAGTGGTTTGTTTAATTAGTCTCATCTTCTATATGTTTAAGGGTGTTTTAAACAATTTTTTTGGAAGGAGATTATAAATATTTTTTCTGTTGAGAAGTGCTTTGGGGGCAGTGCTGGTGTTTGACCTTAACACCTGAGTTTGAGGGATGCGTTACTTTGAAAACTCTACTCACAGGCTGCCTGTTAAGTTCTTACCCTCGCACCTTGCCCTTTTAGACTGGGAAATTTGAAGTTTTGGTTTGAGATGAACCAGTTATGGAAATTTGCTTGATTCTGGAACAGGTGATCAGGTTGCAAAGATGGTAACCTGGGCTCTGTAGGTTATTGTTCAGTCGGGTAATTAAGTAAAAATCTGATGAAGGAGGAATCAAATAGCCATTAACACCCTTTCTGTCTTTCGAAGAGGGAACAGCATTATGCCAGTTGGGTTTTGAAGCTGACGTGGTGGAAGACTGAAATTATGTCTTGAGAGAACCCCTTTTTCCTAAATTCTTTGGCAATTTATTGAGTGCATGAACTCAGTACAGGTACTGTGAGAGCAGAACGTGTGAGGAATTGCACTTGCCTGGGCTTGTAGTAGTGGTTAATGCTGAACTTCGGCTTGATACTGCCTCTTAGTGTCTCTGCTGCATGGCGTCACTTCACTAAGCCAGAGTTGCTCCAGTGTACATGAGATTAATAGTTACTACATCCTAACCTTACCGTAAGAATTAAACAAAATAAATTTATGGATGCCGTGTGGTACAGCAAGTCTTCATAAATACTCTAGTTTTTCTTTGTTCTTGTCCTTTATTCTCAAATTGTCGTCTCTACAAGGTTAGGACAGTTTCCCAAACTTGAGTTGGCATTAGATTTCTGGGCTCCAGCCCCAGAGTTTCTGATTCAGCAGGACTGTCAGCAGGACCGTTGGGGCCTGAATATTTACATTTCTAAGAGTTCCCAGGTGATGCTGGTGCCACTGGCAGAGACCACACTTTGAGAAACTTTGGGTTAATGTATTATAAAGGCAGTTGTTATTTTGAACCAGTAAGTTATAACCCTTCCTTTTTAAACTCCCTGAATAAATAACATTTAAGGTGGGCAGACTTGATGTTATATAGTGCCCAAGCAGTTAAATTTGAATTGTTTTTGATTATTAAGGAAATTTAGAGCTAGAGTCACCTAGTTATTTCAGAAATAGGATGATTTAGATTTTTGAGGATTTTGATAGTACCTAAGTATATACATACATTATTGGCTTAATTGTAATGAAAAGTTGTTAAATAAATGTTTTCCTTGGATGTGGACACTGCATGTGTTTCTACTGAATTTTGTTCACTTAAACATGTTTTCTTTTTTTCAGAAATTTTAAGTATTAATAGATGCAGAATTTGAAAAGAAAAGTTAGGCTAGGAGCCTTTACATTCATTTTATAGCTTCCTGTGAAAGATCTACAGAAGCCAGGCTCCTCTCAGTGGCGTGATTTCTAGCACATGTGGAAGATAACTAGAATTGTCAACCAAGTCTTGTTGTGAGTTGCCAATGATCTGCCATCATCTGTGAGAATTAAGCTTCACTCATGTAATTTTCTTGATGAGTGCCAGACAGGAGCAGGTACTGAATATATGGTGTTGACATACTTAATTTAGTGCTTTTTCCACAAAGCTATTACATTGACTATTAATTGGCCTTCTGATAAAATTTCAGCTTAATGCAAATGATGAAAAAATGCATCCTGGGATACTAGCTGCTGCTTATGAAATTATTCACATGCCCTGAGATCTCATTCGTGACAGTACGCATACCCACATTTCTTTGGTCTGTAATTAGGGTTCTTTTAAATATAATGACTAAAATTTATCAGACTGTGATTAAATATTTTTGAAAAAATCTCCAACTTAAGACTTTATAGTTTGTTTTTCTGTTGTTTAGTTGCACATTTTCCACAGTTTGAAAAGCAAAGAGGAGCTTATGTTCCATTCTTGACACGCTCTGGTTTTCCATGATGCTGGCCTTGCGTGGGAGCAGGTTGCACATGGGAAGCTGAGCAAGAACTTGACATTGCGTTATGGTTTACATAGGTATGCTTGGTGAACAGTGAGTGGATTTCGTCATTTTACGATTTGGTCTTTTTTCTTCTTCTTTTCAGTTTCCAGTCCTCTTCTCATTTATCAGCTTATATGTTAGGGTTTTAAAAAATGTTATTCTTTTATTTATGTTAAATGGAAACATGAGAAAATCCTAAATTTTTGATTTTTATTTTTTTGGAGAACAGGGTATTGCTCTGTTGCCCAGGCTGGAGTGCAGCAGTATGATCATGGCTCGCGGCAGCCTCGACCTTCTGGGCTCAAGGGTTTCTCCCACCTCAGCCTCCTGAGTAACTGGGACCCTCCTGTCTGGCTAATTTTATTTTTCTAAATTTGAATAAAATCATTAAAAAAAATGAGTCAGAATATTCCTTATGGACCCAAACCAAGTTCATGGATGTAAATCAATGTCGAGTTCTTTGTACACTTTCATGTCATTTTAGTCAACTCTGACATCTAACTCTTTAGCATGTTCTAATGGCTTGAGTGAGAATTGTGCTGTCATTAAAGTTCTTGTGTGCAAATAGTGAGGTTTAAACAAACGTCCTGAAGAACAGTGACTTTATTCACAATATGTGTGTCACAGGAATGTATCACTTTCTGGTAAATGATGTATACATTATGATCCCTTGTCCCATCTTTTTAAAATTGTGTGACACAATGCTTGATGCTTTCTTTAGTTTCATAGTTCTCTGCAGTGAGCACCTATGATGTTTTATAATTGGGAGAAAAATATGTGTAACCATGTTTTAACAGTGCCCATTAAGAGTCTACTGTTAAATTTACCTTGTAAATATTATCAGACTTTACCTAAGGCAAAGCCCATATAAATCCATAAATGTTCTACGGGAGTGACCACCAGATGGGGTGAAGTATCGGGTCAGTCAGTGGCCTCTAATTTTTTTTACTGATTCCTATAATGCAGTTTCTCAGCCTCTGCACAAATGACATTTTGGACTGGATTATTCGTTGTTGTGTGGGACTGTCCTGTGCATTACGAATGTTTTGCAGTTTCCCTGACCTATACTATTTAGAGTGTAAGTCAGGGAAATAATATTGACCACAGTTGTGACAACCAAATGTGTCTCAGACACTGCCAGTGTCCCCTGCGGGCAAAATTGTCCCTCACTGAGAATCACTCGCCTAGAATAAGAAATACATTTCACTTGGCAGCCCAGTGTATAAATGCACGAATGTGTGTGCACACACACCAAACAACCTTACTGCTTAAAGTACACGTTGATGTTTTCTATATTTTGTTTCATCTGTTAATTCCACATCTTTTTATTTAAAAGTGTTTGTGAGGATATTTTTCTGGATAGGGTGATTCCTGTGACAGTTAGTGTTCACTTTAAAATGTATATAGATGAGGGGGGGTGTTGCTTGCCTGTAGTCCCACCTACTCGGGAGGCTGACGCTGGAGGATCGCTCGAGCCCAGGACTTGAAGGCTGCAGGGAGCCATGGTTGTGCCACAGCACTCCAGCCTGGGCCACAGAGCAAGTCCCTGCCCCAGCTTCCCACCCAAAAAACATATATGGCATAAACATGAGCTGTTTTGAATCTATGTAGGTTTTCTTAAAGCAAGGCATACCGAGACTGAATAATATTGCTTGTTCTGGGCTCTCTGTGGATGGGATGTGTAGTGATGAATATGTATAATATTGGCTTAATTTTAATGAAAGTTGTTAAATAAATGTTGTTTTCCTTGGATGTGGACACTGCATTTGTGGACACTTAACAATAGCTGCAGTTGAGGCATCAGCACTTCCCAGGGGTCTCCTGCCTGTAACCTGACACATCACATACACACAAGGCAGGTCGTCTGAGGAGTGGTGCACACATGTTCAGGGGACGCACGTTGTGCTGTCAGCATGAAAAGGTTGTGCCTTCTTGGGCTTCAGGGTTTTGTACAAGGTTGAGATGGAAGGCTGCCTATGAATTCAGAATTTATTTGCAGAGGATTCATATAGAATGAGAGAGTTTTGTTGTCCCTTCAGGAATAGAGATTCTATCTTGGGGCAGATGGCTTTATGCATCTCATACTGCAGATTCGAGAGATTTAAATTTTCATTTCTCCGAAGGAAACATTTATAATTTTAGGTACTTAAGCACACTGGAGGTCCTTCCCTTCTCTTTGCATTTGTTTCTTATACAGATAGCATGTGTGAAGCATCAGTTATGTATGGATTGAAGGTTTCTCCTTAGACAATAAATAAAACATCCTCCACATGCCTTGTTAAATACTGTGTTAAGATTGGAAAAGAAACGTGGTTTTGTCTTCTAAAAATCAGTCACCATTTTCTATATTGTTTTCACAGTATGGCTTTATGGAATATTTTGATGATTTAATTTTTTGAGTGGCTTTTTGTTTTTGCTTTAAAATTTTACCTGTGTCTTACATGAAGGATGTTGGATCTTGAAAAAGTTGCTATGGTGACTGTATACTTAAGTGTGTTGTCTGCAGTTCAGAAATGGGTCCTTGTTCTAAAATTTCATTTTTAAATCTATTATTTGGAACTTTATTTTTTCAAGGAAACAATATTGCAAGTAATAGATTCCAGACTAAATAAAAATAATTTATTTAAATCAGAAAGTAAAAAAATTACACCCCTGTTCCCCATCCCCCTGCAGACAGGATCTCACTGTGTTGCCCAGTCTGGAATGCAGTGGCATGATCATGGCTCACTGCAGCCTCGACCTTCTCAGGCTCAGGTGATCCTCCCATTTCAGCCTTTTGAGTATTTGGGACTATAGGCTAATTTTTCTTTTTTTTTCTCTTTTTTTTTTTTTTTTTTTTGGTAGAAACAGCATTTTGCTGTGTTTTCCAGGCTGGTCTCGAACTCCAGGGCTCAAGCCATGTGCCCGCTCAGCTTCCCAAAGTCCTGGGATTACAGGTGTGAGCCACAGTGCCTGGCCAAGTAAAGGAAACATTATATACTTGTATCTTTATATTTATACTGGAATAGTCTCTCCCCATCCAACTCCCCCACTTCCATGAATTCTCATGCTAGAAGAAGAGGTTTTGTAGATAGTATGTTTGGCTTTTTTGTGTGTGTGTGTGAAATATAGTCCGTTTTGAACCACAGGGTGCTTTGGAGGATTTGTTCATTCCTTCAACAGATATTTACTGTGTACCTACTATGTGCAAGACACTGTTCTAGGTCCTGGGATGCAGCAGAGCAACCTGCTCTAATGCGTGCTGTTGTTTGACAGCATAACCTGTAATTGAATGTCCTGGGAAGCAGGAGGCAGGCAGCATGAAGGAGCCTTACAGCTGCCTGCCACTAATGGCCACGACCCTGGGAAGGAACACTGTGGCTCCTGATGCTTCTGTTCTGAAGACTCTGACTCCTCATTCCGCCCTCCACACTCGGTGTGGTTTTCTGGAACTCTTTTGCTAAATATGAAGATCCGGAAGGTAGTAGCGTATCCATTTTTGTCTTCATGGTTACAAGAGAGCTTAAAGTGATAGTGTGTTAGTAACATGTTTAAAAGCCACTCTCAGCTGAGCCTGCAGGAATGGGGACTGATTTCTAGTGTTTGCCGATTTCTGTGGTGTACACACTCCCACCCTGGCCTATTTCAGGAAGCCAGTGGGCTGTTCCTAAGTAAGGAGTTGGAAAACACCATCATACACTTTCATATAGTGTTTCCACCATGCAGGTACAACAAGCCGAGGACAATCCAAGGCCACACAGAGTAGTAAAATGCAACACAGTAGATGATAGGAAGTTTCTCTCTCTCTTTTTTTTGAGAGAGAGAGTCTCCCTCTGTTGCCCAAGCTAGAGTGCAATGGTGTGATCTTGTCTTAATGCATCCTCTGCCTCCCAGGTTCAAGCGATTCTCCCTGGCTCAGCCTCCCGAGTAGCTGGAATTACAGGTGCCTGCCACCACGCCTGGCTAATGTGTGTATTTTTAGTAGAGAAGGGGTTTCACCATGTTGGCTAGGCTGGTCTTGAACTCCCGACTTCAGGTGATCTCACTGCCTTGGGCTCCCAAAGTGCTGGGAATACAGGCATGAGTCACTGTTCCGGCTGAGTTTTACATATTTATTACTTTTGCTTTTAATTTACTTAACTGTAAGTTTATATATCTTATTTTTATTTGTATTTTTTGGAGACAGAGTCTCGCTCTGCCACCTAGGGTGGAGTGCAGTGGTGTGATCTTGGCCCACTGCAACCTCCACCTCCCAGGTTCAAGCAGTTCTCCTGCCTCAGCCTCCCGAGTAGTTGGAACTACAGGTGCATGCCACCACGCCCAGCTAATTTTTGTATTTTTAGTAGAGAAGGGGTTTCACCATATTGTCCAGGCTGGTCTCGAACTCCTGACTTCAGGTGATCTGCCTGCCTTGGCCTCCCAAAGTGCTAGGATTATAGGTGTGAGCCACCACGCCCAGCTATATAGCTTAATTTTAAAATGATGAATGTGGTAATAACTGGCTTGCACGATTCCTGAAAACTTAGAGTTCTCACAAGCCACTCTTTGCTGGCTCCAGCCCTCATTTGGGAGCACCACAATACTTTACCCAAAATCATTATGGCAGGATGTTGGTCAGAATACTGAGTTGTTCAGATTTTAGGCAGGTAATCTGGAATATGTGTCATAACGCCTCCTGTGATGTCTGAGGCAGAACCTTGTAGTCAAAATTT
This sequence comes from Sapajus apella, assembly GCF_009761245.1. NCBI lineage: Eukaryota > Metazoa > Chordata > Mammalia > Primates > Cebidae > Sapajus > Sapajus apella. Next base: position 2,477,101 of record NW_022437051.1, read on the forward strand.
TGGTATTTCTGTAGCAAAACATGAATATTCACCAAGTAAGTAAATAAGTTCTATAAATAATCTTGGATCGGTTCAGGGTTGCTTTTGCTGCCAAATGTACTTCTTACAAACTTATGAATAAAACTTCATTTCGAGAGTCATTTGATTTTGAATTGTGGAGAAGGCATTATTATGAACCTGTGTCATTGTGTTGGCAAGTCAAGGTTGGTGTTCCAGGTCTAGAAGAAACTGTGTGTTTGTTTTCTCAAAATGGGAGGGAGAAGAAACTCAGCCGCTCTCCTGCTTGGATCATTGGTGCCCCGTGGGAGCAGCGCCCCTCCCCTGCGTTTGTGCAGCCCCTTCTTCCTAGAAGGCTCCTGTCCGTGTGACTTCATCCTTCACGACTCATCCTATACAGTACTTCATTCTTTCTGCCCAGCGCCTCTGGCCTCCACTCCTCACCCAGTGCTTCATGCCAGATCGATCTGATTTTTCTTTTCACACTCTCGGTTGGTGTGAGACCCCCAGCACATACTTGAAAGAGTGAAGTGAAACTTAGTTATCTCTGAATAAACATCCCAGCACTGGCGCTGCATTTCCTAAGGTGACTGGGCTCTTGGCTTCTGTGTCTTGGCAAAGCTTATTGTCTTTCAGTTTCTCTGATTGTCCTGTAACTAGACAAGTTACAGTCTAGTCAGTCATTACCCATATCTTTCTATACCTGTTGTAGCCTGTTTATCAGTGAGTGTATCTCTGAGGGATTTCACACTGGGGACAGAGCCAACTGAGCCAGTGTCTCCCAGAGTGGCTGTATGTGCTAGGTGCTCTGATTTCCTGATGTTCCTGTGGTTTTTCAGATCCCATTTGGAATATTTGATTCTAGGAACTCTAACTTACCAAATTCAGAGGTTTTTCTTTAGTATTACCTTTTATGAATGAGAAACTATAAACAGACTATTTTATTTTATTTATTTATGAGACAGAGTCTCTTGTTGCCCAGGCTGGAGTGCATTGGCATGATCTCAGCCAAACAATTCACAGTCTTGTTGTGCAATATTCTGCTTTGTTCATTTATTACACTCAGGGTGAGGTGTCACACTTTGTGAAGTGATTTTTTTCCCTTGCCATTTCCCACTTGCCTGAGTGTACTTCCCAGTCTGACAGTATTGAATCAGGTCTGTTTCTAGGTGACAGCAATTTATAAATAATCTTTTTTCCAAAGAAGAAGCAACAGCTTATTAGTGGTTTGTTTATATGAAGCTTGGTTTTATTTTTAGGCAGCCTGGATGTTAATTGTCTAATCAGAGTTGTGTTTCACCATAAACACTAATTTGGTCAGTGTTTGCATTTCTGTTTCCCCTGGTTTGGGGCTGGTATTGAAAGACCTAAAAAACTGATTGGAGATGTCTGAGCAATGGCTTTTCTTTGCATTTGCTGTCATGTCTCCTTACTATCATGGTCTGCGGGGACCGGTGTGTGAAAGTGATTTTATTGTTAGAGTGGCTTCCAGCTCCTGGGTCAGTAAGACATTTCCAGTAATTTCTGCAGTTGCAGAGATAAAGTTGTTAGTGGAAAGTGTGGACCCCAGTGTAGTCGTGGTGTGGGTTGGTTGGACTTCGAATCTGTGAACACCCAGTGCCTCCTTGGCTTTGGGAGATGCATCCTGGTGGCTTCTCTTCTAGTACTGCTCTTACTTCCTTGTATGTCACTGGCTCCCTCATTCTTAACTATAAATTTTTTTCCATTTTTAAAATTTTCTTTACACAGAATATAACTCAATTCAGAATTGACCAGGTTCTTCAAGGGGAGGAATCAAAAAGTTGGAATAGGGGCCGAATGTGGTGGCTCATACCAGTTCTTTGGGAGGCCAAGGTGGGAGGATTACCTGAGGCCAGGAGTTTGAGACCAGCCTGGGCAATACAGTAGTGAGACCCTGTCCCTACAGAAAATTAAAACATAAGCCAGGTATACTGGCGTGCACTTGTAGTCAAAGCTACTCTGGAGGCTGAGGTGGGAGGATTGCTTGAGCCCTGGAGTTCGAGGTTGCCGTAAGCTTAATCACACCCACCGCACTCCATCCAGGATGACAGAGCGAGACCTTGTCTCTTAACAGAGAAAACTTAGAATAGTATCTTTCTGTTTTATTTCTAACTTTGACCCCTATTAAGTTTATCACTGAAGTCCTATTTTTTCTTTTGCTCAGTTACCCACCTAGGGGCCTCATCACTTTTTCTTTCAGTATTTTGGTTATAATTACAATTATGTTTAAAATTAATTATGTCCCTCCCAAGGTGTTGACTGTGTTGACTTCTGCCTAGAAGAGCAGGGTGATGAGTCAAGGCTGCTGTGCCAACCCAGAGGGCAGGAGGTATCACTGCAGAGGTTTAACCAAGAATGGTGAGAACTGCAATTCAAGATTCCATACTGGTGATTGTATTCTGGTGTAGACACTGTCTGCACTAAAGATTATGAGATGTTTTCAGGACCTTCTATAAGAAAATGTGATGGTCTTCGGGAAATAATGATTCAGTACTGTATTTCCTTGTAATATATTTATATAGGTTTTATGTAGTGTTTTTAGAAAACTGAGAGATTAAAGATAGAAGAAAGAGCTTAGGGCTTTTCCCACTTGGATACTTGCACCGCCACGCCCGGCTAATTTTTGTATTTTTAGTAGAGATGGGGTTTTACCACATTGCCCAGCCTGGTCTTGAACTCCTGATCTCAAGGGATCCGCCTGCCTTGGCCTCCCAAAGTGCTGGGATTACAGGTGTGAGCCACCGCTCCTGGCCGATAATCTCTCTTGACACTAGTTCTCTTTGAAGTCTTGCTTTACATGGAAACTGGTGGCTCTCTTTTTCCTTGATGTGACCATCCTTGAATGACCCCTCTGCTTGTTGGCATTGTTAGGGGTGTGTGCTGGACACAGTCAGAGTCTGCTCAAAACTCATTGCTTCAGGTGTGCCTGGGCAGTTCTGACTCTTAGAAATGATGGCAGACCACAGACAAGTAACTAAGCCCTCTAGATTTTCAGTTTCCCACGACTTGAAATGGGTATCATAGTAACACTGTTTTCTATTTTATGGATTAAATGAAATAACATATAAAAGGCCAAAGGCAGAGTATTGGTGAGAAATGCCAGCTAGTACCATTAATATCGGTATGATTGCTACTGTTGCTGCTATTAGTGCGATCATATGTATATATGTAGCTGGGATTACAGGCCTGCGTCACCATGCCTGGCTGATTTTTGTATTTTTAGGAGAGCTGGGGTCTCATCATATTGGCCAGGTTGGTCACAAACTGCTGAACTCAAGTGATCTGCTCGGCTCAGCCTCCGAAAGTTCTAGGATTACAGGTGTGAGCCAGAGTGCCCAGCCTGCAATCATATTTTTGATATTCTCATGTTATAATTTTCTTCTTGTTGATATAGAGTGATTGAATTTTGCTTTAAAAAATATTTTCAACTTTTATTTTGGATTCAGGAGATACATGTGCAGGTTTGTTGCATGGGTATATTGTGTTGTTGATGTTTGGGGTATGGATGATACCTGGGTAGCGAGCATAGTACCCAGTAGGTAGTTTTTCAGCCCATGACCTCTTCCCTTCCTCCCCCTTCTGTTAGTGCCCAGCATCTCTTGCTCCCATCTTCACGTACAGGTGTACTTAAAATATTGCTTATATTTAGGTTCTGCCTTTGAACATTTATATGGTCTTTCACTGAATAACAATATTTTCCTCGTCAGTGCTTTGCATATAGGATGATTGTCCCATAAGATTATAATCCCATATTTTTATTGTACTTTTTCTTTGGTCAGTTACGTTTAGATATGCAAATACTTCCCATTATGTTCCAGTTGCATAGGGAATTCAGTACAGTGTCATTTTGTACAAGTTTGTATCCTAGGAGCAATAGACTGTAACATAATAGCTTAGGTGTGTAACAGGCTATACCTTCAGGTTTATGTAATATACTCTATGATGTTCACACAACAACGAAATCACCTAACCTCATTGCTCAAAACGTATCCCTGTCGTTAAGTGCTATGACTGTATCATAAAGTAGAAAAATGGAGTAGAACAACTGGAAGAGATATTTCAGTGTAAAAATAAAGAGAGAAGATATTCAGAAGAAATTCAAACTCTGCTAATATGTAACTTTGTAATCAGAGTGATATTATAGAGTTGAGGACATGCTTATTTATATTAAAATGAATCTTAGAAAATGTATTTTTTTTCTCTAATTTCTCTTAGAGCAAGGATCTATGAAACACCTCTGTGCCTGTTTTTATGGAGAAAGTTCATTTGTAGCTTTATTAGACTAACAAAGTGTTCTATAAGCAGTGCTTCACACAGTTCACACCATGTGGCACATAGCGGGCACATGGTGTGAACAAAAGAATAAATGGAAATGAAACAGGTTATGAGCCCAGGCTTATAAGCTGGTACAAAGTCATATAATCAGAAATAAGAGTTACAGTAAAGTTGTTCAAACTCTGAACAACTTGGGTTTGAATGGCTTGGGTGTACATTTACATGGATCTTTTTCCAAAGTATATTGGAAAATTTTTTGGAGATTTGGCACATTAAAAATTTTAGGTGAACTATGTTGCCTAGAGATAATGAAAAAAATTAGGAAAAATTTATGTCATGAACGTATGAAATATGTATAGATATTCTATCATTTACAACCATAAAATATACAAAAATATATTATAAAAAGTTAAAAATTATCAAAACTTACACATACACAGAGCGTACATGATGCCATTTGCATTTGAGAGAAATGTAAACAAACGTAAAGATGCAATATTCAATCCTAACTGCATAAAATTAACTGTAGCACAGACCGCACTTCTGTGATAATATCATCGCCCTCTCCTGTTGGTACTTGCAGTGAGCTCAAGTGTTGTGCGGGTCTGTTTGAAGTGCTGTGTGGTGCTCATCATCTCCTTGTGAGCAATTTGTCTTCCCAGGAAATTGCATATCACAATAAAAAGTAATTGCTCTTGGTTCTCATGCATTTTTCATCATGTTTAATGTGAAACTGTAAACCTTGAATAACACCAAGGGACCGATACGAAGTGCCACTAGTGATGCTGGAAATGCTCCCAAGAAGGAGAGAAAAATTATGACATTACAACAAAGAGTTGATATGTACCATAGATTGAGGTCTGTAGCTGCTACAGTTGCCCACCATGTCAAGGTAAATGAATCCAGTGTAAGGACCATTATAAAAAACAAGAAAGGAAATTCATAAAGCCGTTGCTGCAGGTATGCCAGCAGGCACAAAAACCTTGTACTTTTGGTGAAATGCCTTTTTATCTCATATTGAAAATTCAGCCTTTATGTGGATGCAGGATGGTTAAAGGAAAAGTACTTGTAGATTAATGTGATTTGAGAAAAAGTGATGTCAGTATATCAGAGGTTAAAGCAACGGAAAGGTGAAGGATTTAAAGCTGGAGAATTTAATGCCAGCAAAGGATGGTTTGATAATTTTTTAAAGAGGCTTGTTCAGCTAACAGAAGTATTAATAACTTCTGCCAATCAAGAGGCAGAAGACGAATTTCCAGATGCAAAATCATTGAGGAGAAAGAGTGTCAGCCTAAACAAATTTTTAATGCAGCCAAAGTGCTAGAAAAAACTCCCAACAAAAGATATTTATTAATAAGGAAAAGGATCAAGCAGTAGGATTTAAGTCCAGAAGGCATAGGCTAACTCAGCTGTATTGAGCAGAAGCAGTCATGACTGCTGTCATCTACGAAGTTGCTAACCCCTGACCCTTGAAAGGAAAAGATAAACACCAGCTGCCAGTCTTTTGATTGCATAACCTAAAGGCCTGGACACTGAGAACCCTTTTTCAGATTGTTCTGTTGACACTTTGTCCTTGAAGACAGGAAGTACCACTGCACCCCAGTAAGGGACTGCCACCTTTTAAAGTTCTTTTGATATTGACACATGCTTCCTGGGTACCCAGAACCCCAGGGTTTCAAAGCCTTGAAGTGGTCTAGTTGCCTCAAACACAATGGCTCTAATTTGGACCTGTAAGGCTCATTACACACAGTACCCTTTCAAAAGGATGATCGTTACTGGGGAAGAGAACACTGGTAGAATATTATTATGAGGGTTTGAAGAGTCACACCACTGAGGATGCCTTCCTTGTGATAGAAAAAGCCATGAAAGCCAATAAACCCCAAATAACAAATTCCTACTGGAGACAACTGTATCCAGATATTGTGAATGACTTCACAAAATTGACAACAAAGCCAGCCAAGAAAATTATGAAAGAAATTGTGGATATGGCCAAAAAATATGTGGGATGAAGGATTTCATGTATCGGTCTCAGAGAAATTCAGGAGCTTGTGGATACCACAGCTTAGGAATTAATAGGAAATAACCAGATGGAGATGAGTGTTTCCAAACCAGTGTCTGATCGTGAGGAAGAAGACAGAGACGAAGCCGTGCCAGAATACGGAAATTACACTGTCTAGCAGAAGGGTTCTGATTATTCGAGACTGTTTTGGACTTCTTTTATAACATGAATCCTTCTATGATATGTGCACTGCAACTAAATCAAACAGTGGAAGAAGGGTTGGTACTGTATAGAAATATTTTTAGAGAAATAAAAAAGCAAAAAGTCAGAAATTGTGATGTGTTTCTGTAAAGTTACAGAGTGTGCCTCTCTGGTCTGCCTCCCCTTCCACCTCCTCCTCCTCTTCTGCCCCTGCCACCCCTGAGCCAGCAAGACCAACCCCTCCTCTTCCACCTCATGAAGATGATGGTGATGAAGACCTTTATGATGGTCCACCTCCACTTAATGATGATTAAATATATTTCCTGGCAGGCATGGTGGCTCAGGCCTGTGATCCCAGCACTTTGGGAAGCTGAGGCAGGTGGATCACTTGAGGTTGGTAGTTTGAGACCAGCCTGGTCAATGTGGCGAAACCCCATCTCTACTGAAAATACAAACATTAGCTGGGGATGGTGGTGCATGCGTAGCTACTTGGGAGTCTGAGGCAGGAGAAGTGCTTGAACCTGGAGGGTGGAGGTTGCAGTGAGCCGAGATTGTACCACTGCACCCCAGCCTAGGTGACAGAATGAGACTCCATCTCAAAATAATAATAATAGTAATAAAAGTAAAATGTATATTTATATTCTTTTCCTTGTGATTTTCTTAATATTTTCATTTCTCTAGGTTTACTTTATTGTAAGAATCCAATATGGAATACATATAACACACACAAGTGGTGTTAACTCTTTCATGGTAGTGGTTAGGCTTCCAGTCAGCAGTAGGCTTTTGGTAGTTAAGTTCTTGGGGAGTCAAAAGTCATACTCAGATTTTGACTGTGTGGAGGGGTTTGCAGCCCTGCATTGTTCTAGGGTCGCTTGTTTAGCAGCACTGGGGTGATAATGCACATGTGTCCTTGTTAGAGAAAGAGCTCGCGGGACTCCCTTGGTGCTGAGTACTGCAGATCCAGTCGTTCCTCGGTACTTTCCTTTCCCCAGTTTACGAAACTCTGTTTCCTTGACTTTATTTATATTCTTTAGTCAGTTCCCAAAATCCTTTGAAAGTGGTTTGGGGGAATGGCAGAGGAACCCGCAGTCTCAGCAGTTACCCAGGTTTTGGTTCTGATTTCCGTGAGTGATTCACATTCAGATTAGGGTCCTTATTGAAACCTGTGGCTTCAAGGATACCTACGCGCGATGCCACACACAATTGCAAGTAGTTAGCCTTGAACTCTCCTTTGTACCATGGACTCCCGTCTCCAATTGTGTCCCAGGAATTAGATGAGAGCATGTGACAGCATTCCCTCTAAATGAATGCATCATTTTTTGTCTTTCTTTGTCTTTGTGCCTGCCCTCTGCCCAACCACCCACACTACAAACCTAGACACCTAAAATCTGTCCTCTTTCTTCCCAATGGTACCCATCCTCCACATACCATGTCTTTTAAAATAAGTCTCAGTTCTGCATTTGAATAATACATCTTAATTGTCTTTTCACCACCTTTCCATTAGTCTAGGCCCTCATGACTTCTTCATTATTGGACTCATGCGTGTTTACCCTTCTAGTCTTTCCTCATACCCCTGGAAACCTCGTGCAGAATAAATGCAAATTAAACTCTGTGTTAATGATACCCACAGTTTTCAGCATAAATCTACGTGGCTTACCTTAGTACCTAGTGTCTTTCATTTTCCCCTCTTGATTACCTCAGTCTCTTGAAACTTCCTCAAATATTAATAACATTTATTAAAAACTTGCTTACTTACAGGAAATATCCTAAGCAGTTTTTCATGATGAAATGAAATTTAAGGAAAAAAAAAAAACAACCCCTATCACTACCGAGCCCAGAGAAGTGAAGAAATTACCTAGGGCCACACAGCTGGTGAGTTGTTCTTTGAGGCTGACTAGTCTTCAAGAGCTCATTCAGGATTTGCAACCTTGTGGTAATAGAGTGGAGTTCCCAGCAAACCACAGGATAAAGTCTCTCCATCTCCATTATTCTGGGTCACTTGTGTGGATGTTGTCTAGGGAAGCAAATGAAGGCAAGTAGAGGCTTTGGTTTTCCTCAGAATAGATTTTCTTTAAAACTTGAAATTTCAGGCCCGGTGCAGTGGCTGACGCCTGTAATCCCAGCACTTTGGGAGGCCGAGGCGGGTGGATCACGAGGTCAGGAGTTTGAGACCAGCCTGGCCAACATGGTGAAACCCTGTCTCTAGTAAAAATACAAAAATTATCCGGGCATGGTCGCCTGCGCCTGTAATCCCAGCTACTCAGGAGGCTGAGGTGGGAGAATTGTTTGAACCCAGGAGGCAGAGGTTACAGTAAGCTGAGATCTCGCTACTGCACTCCAGCCTGGGTGACAGAGCAAGACTTGGTCCTGGGACAGGGAGTGGGGAGGAGAGAACAAACTTAAAACTCTTTGTGCTTAACTAAATCCATTAGATGGCACTAATATTTACCTTCCAGAAGATTGGCATTAAATTTCAGTATTAAAGTAATTTGTGGATTGGGGAAAATATTTAACTTGCAAGTTACTTCTGTCACCTGTCAAATATGGACGCGAAAGATAGGCACACAATTAGTATTTACTCTGTGTTCAGTTTTTTAGAAACATTGCTAAACAGGTTATACTAGTGAAAAAGAATTTTATTATTTAGTTACTTTTTGAATAAACCTGCCAGTTGATCAAAATGAGCCTAATTTAATCAGCATTGTATTACATACTGAAGATAATTTAGGCTAATGTCAAGGACACCGTTATCCCTCCTTTGTAGAAGGTGTTGAAATAATGAGAGTAGCAAAAAAGGAGTCAGAGAATGTTTGAAGTTTTTCATCTGTGCCCCTGGGTGGATATTTAAAAATCACACCCTTCCTTTTTGCATGCAAATTAAACTGAAAGTCATTTTGTATTGTAACATTAGCCTTACATTTTACAAAACAAATTTATTGAACTTTGATGTTTCGCTAATATTGGCTTGTGGTTGTCAGAATGAATTCGAACGTTTCATTGTGTATCATCTTTTCACCTGAACTTTCATTCAGAATTAAAGTGAACAAGTAGTGGGTTTGATACATCTTAATTTGAAAACAAATCACTGTTACAGCAGTGACTCCGAGTTCAACTTTCTTCTTTTCTGAATCACTTTTTTTCTTCAATATCTACCCTCCCCCACTCCGGCCCATGTCTAATAGAATCATCCGAATCCCTTTCTTCCTTTAAAGTAGTTAAACTGCTCTCAGTTTTTCTGTGATGCTTTTAGATGGAAGCTAAGTTGTCACTGAGGAACTTGTTCAAATTGTGAAGTCAGCAGGTAAAGGGATTAAGAACTCCCAAGTGAGTCCTCTATACAAAGAGCAGGTTGCCTTGGAAACGAAGCTATTTATTTGAGTTGGAAATACCATCCTGTCTTTAAATGCCAGGGATGGGGATGTACTGACCCCTGCTGCATTATCTGGAGACCTAACATTGTGCAGAGATGCTTTCCGTGACTTTGTGCACATTGCTTAACTTCTTCCCTGTCCTGATGGATTGGCCGGAGCCACAGCCAAGTTTTGTTTTCTAGTGCTTCTCATTTTAAATATAATTTGCAAAATTTAGGACTACGGAAGTGATCCTTCAAGTTTCTATTTTAGAATGAAAAGTTTTCCACTACTGATTGCCAAAAAATGAAGTATGAAGTTTACCAGATAATTATGGCAAGCAGTTTTAGTGATGAGTCATTTTTTAAAGTTCAACAATGAAATGAGTGATGGGTTGAGGAAGCCCAGCAAGGGAATGTGTCAGTTATGTGAGATGGTTTTACCTGATGATAGACAGAGACCGAATTACCCTTGTTCCTGACGACGTTGGATACAAACTGAAGCACAGAGCTCGATGGTACAAGTTGGTAGGAGGAGGAGGAGGCAGTTGTGGCTTCAGTAGGACTCCTACTTGCCCTGTTTCTAGACATTCATAACTTGCTGGTGGCATGGTGGGAGGGGGGTTGGAGGGTGATGTGTGGGTGTGGAGACAAGGTCTCCCCATCCATGGAACAGGCCCTGGTTTACTACATCCAGCTAGCTGAAGAGGTATAAAGACTAGAAAGAAAGGGCCTTCCTAACTAAGGATCTCAGCTCTGTTTTCCTGGACTCACCAATGGAGGCAGACATTCAGAGGAGCAGGAGAGCAGGGCAGGCTTTTGGCTGGTGGTAACTGTCCTGCTGTGTTTCTGGGTTGTGGATTCCCAGTGGCAGCTTTTCATGCCCTGGGGCGATTACAGCTCAGGGACGGGGGAGACCCGAGGATGTGACTTATGCCTGGGGCGGACGGGAGCGGTGGCTTGTGTAGAGGAGGAAGAAGGTGGAAAGTATTTCACCCCCAGTTACTTGCTCACTAATGTTTAACATTGTGGTTGGTACTGTAGGTTTCAGTGGTGGTTATCATTTAATTACAGTTGAGAGAGAGAGAGAGAGAGTGTGTGTGTGTGTGTGTGTGTGTGTGAGAGAGAGAGAGAGAGAGAGAGTGTGTGTGTGTGTGTGTGTGAGAGAGAGAGAGAGAGATACTGACTTTGGTTTATCTCATTAAGACCTATCTATTTCCTACATGATGTTGGATTTTTGACTAATAAAAATCTTTTGGCCAGGCACAGAGGCTCACTTTGGAAGGCCAAGGTGGGCAGATCACTTGAGGTCAGGAGTTTAAGACCAGCCTGACCAGCATGGCAAAACTCTGTTGCTACTAAAAATAAAAACATTCGCCGGGCGTGGTGACAATCACCTATAATCCCAGCTACTCAGGAGGCTGAGGCAGGATCACTGTTTGAACCCAGGAGGCAGAGGTTTCAATAAGCCAAAATTATGACACAGTACTTCAGCCTGGGCGACAGAGCAAGACTTTGTCTCAAAAAAAAAAAAAAAACCAAAAACAAAAACAAAAAAAACAACAACTGTTTTTTCTTTTAGGCAAAATCCCTAATCTCCAGACTGTGCAGACTGTGTTGTTAATTGAAAGAGTTACTATTGAGGGATTCTCTTATTTATCATTCATTAATGTAGGCATTTCTGAATACACGTAACGCATAGGAATTGTCAAGCTAAATTGTTCACTGATTAGAACACCATGCTGTTGAACGCTGTTTCCAGTTGTTACTCCCTCTGAGATATGTGTATGTTGGAAGGCTGGCAGCGTGGCCAGGGTGGGACGTGTACCCATGGATGAAGAACTAATATCACAAACCATGGGGCTAGAGCCTGAGGCAGGTTTGAGGTTGAGTCTCCTGGTACTGTGAGGGGAAGGTCTACCCACACTTTGCCATTCTTGGCTTAACCAGTAGCAACATTTGCTAGTCTTTAATGTGTTCATGTTATTTTAGAATTCCTTTCTAAATTTTGGGTGGTTTTTTTTTTTTTTTTTTTATGAGCCAGAGTCTTGCTCTGTTGCCCAGGCTAGAGTGCAGTGGTACGATCTCAGCTCACTGCAACCTCTGCCTTCCAGGTTCAAGAGATTCTCCTGCCTCAGCCTCCCTAGTAGCTGGAATTACAGGTGCCTGCCACCATGCCCAGCTAATTTTTGTGTTTTTAGTAGAAACAGGGTTTCACCATGTTGGCCAGGCCAGTCTTGAACTCCTGACCTCATGATCCACCTGCCTCAGCCTCCCAAAGTGCTGGGATTACAGGTGTGAGCCACCGTGCCTGGCCAGTTTTGGATCTTTTTTATCAGGCAGTATATACACTTCTTAAAATGCTGATGAAGCAAGGAATTAATCTTGCATATATAACGTTTAAAGTTTTCCAGTGGCAAGCTTGAGATTCTTGTTCTGTGGTGGTTTTTTATTGTATAGTTTATATTACTACTATTACAAAACATCGTTGGTCCAAATATATCCGTTTACTATTGTTTTGCTTACTCGTCCAGTTAAACACTAGCTGTATTTAAATGAGTTTTTAATGAACCATGCTAGCAAGTAAGGCTCAAAGAATGATTAAGGATCTAGTACTGTCTCTGTGTCATTAAAGTAAATTCAGTCATCAGAAAGCTTACAAATTGATTTTTACTTCCTTTTCTTTGTATCTACATAATAATTAGTTACTACATCATTGCATTTGCTTCTGAGATTATTCATCTTGCCCATTTGCCAGTCCTGCCATGTTCTCTTTGAGGGAACACTGCATGTGTTGATGATAAAATCATAACTCATGCCACTTGCTCGGGTTTGGAGTCAGTCTATCTGTATGTGATTAGCCCGTTTCAGAATGATTTTGCTCTGTCTTACTGTGCTATCCTACTTTTTATTAATACTTAAGCAGTAGTGTGATGCATTTGTAACCAGTGGAACAGTGGCTGGGTACCAGTGGAACAGTGGCACTTGTGCACAGAGTACAGCAGGAGGGGTTTATATTACGTTTGGCAGGTGGGTGAGCTAGCTGATGGCTGTACAAATTTGCATATTTTCATTGTGGTTTGTGGTTGACGTACTCAAGGCTATTAGTTCAACATAAGTCTTAAACTGGGAATCTAATTAGTCTGAAGGCTCAGTGGGTGATAGAGTGTATCATCCTGAGGGATGACAGAATTAAATTTCAGCTCTGAAATGTAAGCATCAGGGCTAGGGAGTATCATAGGTGAATATCTTCCACTGTAGTTTCCAGATGGAGTGGAACATCTCTATTAGGCATGAGTGTTTGAGAATATGGCGTTAATTCTTGTGGGACAGGTCTCTCTTTGGCCATTGACAGGTAGAAGTTTATGATGGTGGTGGCCTCCTGAGTTGTTCAGGAAGCAGCGGGAATGTACTGCCCTCTCCTGCATGCTATCTTGTTGGAAATGGCTCTATTAAAGATTGATCTCATTACTTTTTTTCTTATGTTGGATAACACACTATGATAATCTACACAAGCATGTTAGTGTTTGGTTAGTTTTTCTTTTATGTAAGTGCCATAGGTTATCAAGTGTGCTTTATGGGAGAAAAGTGTAAAGGAAATCTTAAAAAAAAGGCGGGGGGGGATGGATACAGGGGAATTCAGAAGCTCAAATACTTGATCTAGTAATTTTTTTTGGACATCACTGAGTGAAAAAGCAGAAGAATTTAAATGTATTGGTAGGTACGATCCTAATTATAGAAATCTATAGTTTAACCTATGGGAAGGAAAAGTGATTTTTGAATTAGAGATAGTTTAGAATTATACATCATGAAACAGCCTCACTTTAAACTTAAAATGCTTGTATCTCCAACTCCTTTAGTTTTGTTGTTAATTTTTTGGAAACTTACTGCATTGTGCTTAGTTCTCCTATATCTGCTGAATTTTCTTTCTGTTCTGTTCTGTTGCATGTATTCTTTGTAGGCACATCTGCCCATGACATCTCCATGCCATCTCTCAAACACTCACTTTCCGTGTTGTGCTTCTTGTTGACTAAGCTGCTGGATCTGGCTGGACTCATGGAGGCTGCTCATGTTTCTTAGGTGAAGAGAGGGTCATGGAGGCATCTTCAAGTTTATTGTTGTTTCTAGTATTCTTTCACATGCTTTGTGCTTTATGCAGTGCCAAAACGTGATGCCTTTTTAAAAGAATTAAATGTCTTTATTTCGTAGTGAAACAATTCCATATATTGACATTGAGTATCCAGCGACACCCATCCTAATTAACTTCTCTGGTTATATTTATCTTATACATGGAGAAAACAGTGGAAAGCGAGAGACTGCTTACAGGGTGTCACAATAAAATGGCTTCTCAGGGTATGTGGAATCTGAAGCTAGAGGTCTTTGAGATTTTACTTACACTTGACTTAAATCAGCTTTCATTTTCCTATATGAAGGTAGAATCTGCAGGTTCTTCTGATCCTTTTAAGCCCTCTGTTGAAGACTGCATGATGGCATCAGGAGCATGGAATTGCCTGTGATGATATTCGTTACCCTCAGATATGTCCAGAAAAATTTTAAGTGATGTCATCAAAATTGCATTAATTTGGTAAATGATGGTGGGTCATTACCTTTGGCTCATCAGGAATGAACAGAATCCTATTCAGAGGCCTGCAGATGATCTTGGTGTTTAGCCTGCCTGTGTTGTGCTGTGGATGTTAGATGCTCCAGAGCAGGAAGATTTGTAGAAAATGGGTCTTTGACTTGATTTCCCGTCTCAGATTCATTCTGCAGTTATTTATACGCTAGTCAAATCCGTCTCTCTGGGCTTCAGCTTTGCTTCCTGTTAAGTGACATAATAAAAGCTACTTTGTGTTTCTGTGGGGCCCTCTGGAAGAGGACGTAGAGCATCTGTGGAGGGTCTTCATTTTGTGGCTGTGTTGAACATGCATTTTCTAGCATGTTGGCTTCTTTCCTCATTCTTTTTCCCCTTACCACTCCTGTGCAGATCCGAGACACAGCGATTGAGCTTTGCATCAGTCTTCTTTGCTCTTGAAACTGATTCTCATTTATCAACCATCACAGCATAATTAAATGAAAGCTTATAGTAAACAAGCTTATTGTGTTCTGCCAGTTATATACCTTATCTCTTTATTTGTCACACATCTGGCAGAGCAGGCGTAAGTGGCCGAAAACAATGCAGATTCATTGCCCGGCAGTTCTGCTTGGCAGAAGGCTGGCATGGGTCAGAATGCCGTAAAATCAAGGTATGAACCATGCTCCTTTCTCGAGGCTCTAGGAGAGAATCCATGTCCTTGACTTCTAAATGCTGCTCACAGTCCTTGGCTCGTGACTCCCTTTCTGCATCTTCAAGGTAGGCAGGGTAGCATTTCTCTGGCCACTATCACGTCTCTCTCCAGCCACACCAGGCGAGGCTCTTCATTTTTCCAGACTTATGTAATTAGATAGGACTCTACCTGGATAATGAAGGATACCATTTCCATTTTAAGGTCCTTACCCTCCATCCTGTCTGCAAAGTCCCTTTTGCCATGGAAGGTCACGTTCACTGGTTCCAGGAGTTTGGCTGTGGATAACTTTGAGGGGGGACCATTATTCTGTCTACCCACAACCACCATCCTTTTTTCCAAATGAGGAAAGTAACGTTTAGAGATCTTAGAGAGGCCACTGGATTTACAAACATCTACCCAAGAAATAAGGTCAGAACTGGCTTTGAACATAGCTTTCTCTGATTCTCAATTGCTGTTAAGTCACTTTGCTTACATGCACTTGTGGGCTTTCAGCTCTTAATTTTACTCATTAAAGGGACTTCCCTAGATCCAGTGGTTTTATAAGCATTTCTATGTGATGTTTCTATAACAGGTTTTCTATTGGGGGGGGGTTCTGATGTTTTATAGTTAAAGTGACTTGTCCTGAGGTGGGGGGACATGGGTGGCAATATTTAGAGTTCATTTATACTTGGGTTATTGTAGGTGTTACTCAGATTTGGCCTGTGTTTTCTCATGGAGACCTGATAGCTGAATGGAACGGAAGAGAGTTTAATAATTATTGCAAGTAAAAATGAACTTTCAAAAATGATCTGCCTTGTGGACAGCAGTGAAGAGTCCATCTGTTAAATAAGAATTTGAGTAACATTTCACAAATTAAAAAGACATTTCCTTTGCTTTTTGAAGGGCATGATAGAGATTTTTAATATGCAGTGTATTTTTTTTTGTGAAGGTTCTCCCCCCTTTTCTGCTGTGTTACTATATGTATTCTTATAGAGTAGATTTTCTAAAATTATATATCTTTCCCAGTTTAACACAAAATTACTTCATATCTGCACCTGTCACTTAAATTTTGGTTTAAAAGAAAGCTGTAGAATTGTATGTTATTGGCATATTGCAAATCACCAACTGTGATTCTATAATGTTTTCTAAAAATGCCAGAGATAATTGTCGAAACTAATATATATGTATAAGCTCTTCCATCATGTGTGGCATTTAAAGACTCGTTCTTTACAATTTTCAATCTCCATTTTCAGTTTGCAGAAAGGACTTGATTCTTGAGAGAACACATCATTGTGAAAAGCTAATAACAAAACATGAATTTCATTTGCTTCCAATTAAGCACCCAAATGTCAACACTTAATATCTTCAAAATGCATATTAAACCACACACCGTATGAAAAGTATGATGATATTAAAATCAAGTGTAGAAATCCAAAATCTTCATGCAGACCTTGAAATGAGTATTTTTATTTTTTCAGGGCTGCGAAGTTTTATTGCTCAACCGAAACTAAAATTGCATGTTCCTAGGAAGATGGGCATCCTACTTGGGCTGGGTTGTCAAACTAGGGACGATTGGCCAAATTTGGCCTGCTGCCTACTTTTATAAGTTAAGTCTTATTTAAATGTAGTCACAGTCACTTGTTTGTATGTTGTCTACGGGTACTCTTTCATGCTACAGTGGGTGAGTAGAGCATGGAAGAGGCAGTACGGACGACACCTCCAACAATATCTACCATGTTAGTGTTTTCGGAAAAAGTTTGCCAGTTGACCCCTAATCTAGAGTGGTATGTCTGTGTCGCTAATACAGGCAGACACTTGCCGGTCAGTGTCAGATAAATCAGCTGACTCTACTGCGTGTGGAGAATTTGGTGTATGCGTATGCATACCTTTCCATTTTTTGGTAACTACTAAGGACTTCTTTTCCCATTTGTGTTGTTCATTATAAGGTTGAGTGGCCCCACTATTTATCCTACTGTGATTTCTTCATACAAGCTGCCCTGGTATGGTGTGAACCCTGGTACTAGTTCTTCCAGATTGTTTAATCAGCTGATTCTATCTATACCTCAGGTTTTCTTTGTTGTGTCGTAAATGGATCGATGACATATAAATATTCATGGAAATAGCATTTGTTCAAAACAACAAAACCGTTTATTAAACGAAGGTTGTAATTTTGAGTCCGATTCACATTCTGTACATTAGCATTTCTGTTTTTTTACTGAGGTGAGTACTGGCCTTGAAAAAACTTGGATTGGAGGTGGAAGAGGGGTTTGCTTTGGCTCCAGTCATGGTTCTTTTCTTGGAAGTTATAAGCAGAGTTGCTAGGTGTGGGATTGAAGGGTGAATCTCCACGGTGACAGCCATTGTGGATCCTTAGAAGTTTTTTACTCTTTGTGATTTTATTTATGGTAGAGTCTCGCTCTGTTACCCAGGCTGGAGTGCAGTGGTGCGATCTCAGCTCACTGCAGCCTTTGCCTTCTGGTTTCAAGCAATTCTTCTGCCTCAGCCTCCCAAGAAGCTGGGATTACAGGTATGTAACACCATACCCAGCTAATTTTTGATATTTTTGGTAGAAATGGGATTTTATCATGTTGGCCAGGCTGGTCTTGAACTCCTGACCTCAAGTGATCTGCCCGCCTCAGCCTCCCAAATTGCTGCCATTACAGGCATGAACCACCAAGCCCAGCCTACTCTTTGGGAGTTATAAGAAGAAGTATGTTAGTGTATTAAGAACTGTATTAGTTATAAGAAGACATAGAATAAATTTGTATTTTCATAGCATTTTTAAATACTATGTTATAACATTTAAAATTTTAAATTTGAAATAATTTTATAATTCAGAAAAATTGGAATAATAGTTACAGAGCATTTCCCTCTACCCTTCATCTATCCCTAATGTTAACATTTTACATCATCATAGAACAATTATCAAAAGTAAGAAACTCACACTGAGTCAATTCTGTCAGCTAATCAGAGCTCATTAGAATTGGGCCTGTTTTTTCAGTAATGCCCTTCTCTCTCCTCCCACTGCATGTAGTTCACAGTCTTCTCAGACTCCTCTGGTTTGTTCAGTTTCCTCATTCTTTCTTTTACTTTCATGACCCTTGATACTTTTGGAGAGCTTTATGTTTCAGAATATCCCTCAATTTGGGTTTGTCTGATGTTTCCTCACTGTTAGATGGAAGTTATACATTTTTGGCAAGAATACCACAAAAGTAATGTTATCTACTTCCCAGAGCCTTTTATGAGATAGTAAGTGATATTGCTACATCTTACTATGGATGCTGTTAACTCGGGTACAGTGGTGGCTGCCAGGCTTCTCTACTTCATTGATATTACTGTTTACTTTTTAGTCAAAATGCGTCTTGTGAGGAGACATTTTGAGCTATGCAAATATCCTGCTTATTATCATATTCATATCCATCAATGTTTGCATCCATTAGTAGATTTTACCTGAACAGTTTTTACGTGGAGGTTGCCTAATGATGATTTCTGTTGCCGTTATTCCTTCTATTTGTTATTTAGAATGCTACAGCAGGGAATAGCTGTTCATTCTCTACCATTTATTTGTTCAATTATTTATATCATTATGGACTCATGGATTTTAGTTTTTTCTTTGGATTATGATCCAATGCCAGTGTTACTTATTTTGTTTGTAAGTTGTCTCAGCTTTGGCAATTGGGAGCTCCCTCAGGTTGGCACCTGTTTCCCTTTGGTGTGCCTTCATCATTTTTTAATACTTCTGAATTTTTGGCATCACAAGGCATTCCAGGGATCCCGTATGTTTTCCAGACCGCAACCGTGAAATCAACCATTTTTCAAGGAACCCTTGTTCATTAACTAGAGAATGGTATTAGAAACCAAGATCTGGGTACTAGGTGTGCTCAGTGTCATTGCCTCTAGGGACTCTGAGTAAACAGACCTGGAAACTCTGTGTACTCACACATTCATTAACATTTGATGGTATACATACCCATTTGTCTGTGTATTTACCTAACTATGTTAAGTGCCTTTATTTATAAGTGCACATTTACCTTTCATTTCTAGCTGGTAGCGGTATTTGATGAGCAAGATCCACATCATGGAGGTGATGGCACCAGTGCCAGCTCCACGGGTACCCAGAGCCCAGAGATATTTGGTAGTGAGCTTGCCACCAACAGTGTCTCAGCCTTTCAGCCTTACCAAGCAACAAGTGAAATTGAGGTCACACCTTCAGTCCTTCGAGCAAGTAAGTGAAAGTTCTTTCTTCTCTTAACATTTCATCTTAATTTACAGGAATACCAACTTTTGTTATTCATTCATGCTCCTGTAAATGGAATTAATTATCTGTTTTTTACAAAAATTAAGTTTAGGACCCAGGCAAATGTCCTTTGCAAGAGAAGCAGGCAGTTTTTTACATTGTAATAGATTAGGCTTACTAGTAGACTTTCCATGACTTGCTAACTGTAAATTAGGAAAATAATTCAAGTTAAATTATTTGGATTTTCCTTTCCATATATTTCCTCTACATGCTAGAACAAACAGAAATAACAAAAGAGCTTTGCACTGAAACAAAACGTGGCATCATTCATCACAGTCAACTCTTTTACACCATTACTTATGTTATATGAGTGTTATCTGAAGAGCTGGGGAAGAAGAGACCTCCCTGTCAAAGTTATCCTCAGGGATCTGGGAGAGCCGTGATTAGAATACCTCCATAGGGGAGCGGGGTATGGACATAATGAGCTTTGTATGAGGAATCCTATCACCCTACGTATTCTAGATCCAGAACACTTGCCCGAAGAGCTCTGTTAGCCATTTCTGGAAGGTATTCATCAAAGTGACATATTTTTGCTACAAATATTTATTGTTTGTAGTTGTGTAATCTTGTAATTGAGTAGTTGTTAAGAGTTAGAAAATCAATTTCAATAAATGTATAAGCTTAAAAGATTATTTGGCTGGGCGAGATGGCTCATGCCTGTAATCCCAGCACTTTGGGAGGCTAAGGTGGGTGGATCACTTGAGGTCGCCAGTTCGAGACCAGCCTGGCCAACATGGTGAAACCCTGTCTCTATAAAAATACAAAAATTAGCCGGGTGTGGTGGTGGGTGCCTGTAATCTTAGCTACTTGGGAGGCCGAGACAGGAGAACCGCTTGAACCTAGGAGGTGGAGGTTACAGTGAGCAAAGATTGTGCCACTGCACTTCAGCCTGGGCAACAAAGTGAAACTCCATCTCAAAAAAAAAAAATCATATATTTTTTAGGTACATCCATTTAGAAACACTTCAGTCTTTTTAAGTAGAAAATTTGGGTCTTATATGTGTTTACTGATTGGTAGTCTTCAGTAGATCTTTATAAACAGATGGGTAATAATATATGTTAATATAATATATAATTAGGAATAGAATATAGGTAGATAATATGTAGAATGTATAGTTTATTCTTCTAAAAATGCATCCTAATTCCCATTTTTTTGCATCGATAGCAATCTGTAGCAATTTGGCAATTTGCTTCCAGATGTTTACAAACTACTGCTGCTTCTACTGTCCCTTGAAGGTGTATATAAGGAGAACAAGCAAAGGAGAGCAATTCAGCAGTAGAGATCTGTTAGCCCATCAGAACGCACAGGAAAAGTGTGCCATGCAGAGGTGCAGAGAACTTAAGAGGCATAGTTCAAGATAGGATTGTAAGTGATGCTCTAGAGGTTTGCGTGCAGCCACAGACCAGTGCTAACTACTTCTTACAATTGCTTTCTATCATCCAGACAAGATCAGACTCAGATATAATGACAGATGTTTCCCAGGAAGCTTGGGGTGGAACAGAAGGCATAAGTTGTTTTAGCTGAATATTTTTTACATGCAAGAGATTTAGGTTTATTTATGCACATGTGCAAGAAACTAATTTGGTGAAAATCAGTCTGTTTACTACTAGGATATAATGCTTAAAAATCTTACATTGAATTTGCTTTGGGCAGTGTTTTTTCAAAAGGTGAGGCATATACCATACCGGATATACAAAATGATGTGTAGGTGGCACACGAGTTAGCCGTAGTTTATTTTTCACTAGCTCATTAAGCCTTTGACTTAGTGGATATCTGCTTGGAATGATCCTGTGTATATAACATAGACCGCCTAAATTTGACTCATGGAAAATTTTAATTAAATAATAGTTCAGGTATTCAGATACCAGAAGTTTGGAAAATAGTATCTTTATTTGAGCAATAACATGGTAATGTATATACTTAAATACAGAACTTCCTATTGTGTTATTGTTGTAGTTTTTGTACTTGTATCTTTTCTAAAGCAATATGTAGCTTTAATGTAGCTGCACCATAAAAAATATTAGAGGAAAAGTTAAATCCTTTATTATGTTGACTTACGAATTTGATTGACATAGTTCCTATCAACTTTTACCTTTTGACTCCTCTGGACTCTACAAAATTTCTAACATGTAACCACCCACATTTGGCTGGCCTTATGTGTTAAGATTTAAATGCTGTTTTCAACCCAAAATATCTCTTTTTATTTTGTTTTTATTGAGAAAAGGAAGTTACATTTGAAGCATATGTGTTGTCTTGCAGCAACCAGTGGGAGAATATGCAAATCTTATTTTCTTGTTCTGATTTTGATATGCGAAGGTTGTTTAGATTTTCAGGTTTTGGCAGGCATTGGGTAAGTGCATGTTAAGTATCTACTTTCCACAGGTCCATAACTATGTGAATGTAATGCATCATACATGAGTCACCTGTCTGTTAAGGTGTTTTCTCATACTGCGTCAATGACATTCATTCAGACATAGAACATGAGTTTGTCTGTGCTAGCCATGCCTTGTGCTAGGCGGCGAGTCCAGGCTTGAGTTAATAAGGCTTAGCCTTTGCTATAAGGAGCTGTAGTTAGTAGTCTAGCTATTTTCAGATAAGAAAGAAGCTAATAGTATGTAGAGATTTGCTTAATTGAAGGATAATCGACACTAATTGGGGACATGATTGATAAAGGCTTTTAGATAAATAAATTTCTAATTTTTGCTTTAAAGAAGGAATGGTCACTTTCCTATGTTTTCCAATGAATGAATTCACTCATCCCCTTTGTTCCATAAAGAATTGGTGGAAATTGACAAAAACATGTAGAGTATACATATTTTTTTCAATAGAAAAATGAATATGAAGTTTGGGTATTAAGATACAGCTTAGATGGTTTTCGTAGATAGAATTGTCATCTTGAGGTCTTTTTATGTTTCCGTAGAAGCTGCCATTAGTTTGGCCTTGAGCTTTTTTTGTAGAAAATACGAGAGAACTCTGATTTAGTTAAATCATTGCTCCTCAACCCAGTAGCGTTTTCTCCCCAAGGAACATTCATCAGTATCTGGTGATATTTTTGCTTGTTAATCTTAGATTTTTGGTGGGTATTACAGGATGAGATAGATGATAAATTATGATATTCTAATTCTCTCACTCCTGGTGTCATTGAGTACCCAGGATACTTAGTACAGAAGAAAAAGTGTACAGATATAAGTTAGAAGAGACTGAACAAAAATTGAATAATTCTCAACTTAGACAAGACATGTCATAATGAATTCCTGATATGTTTTAGTTTTTATAAAAGAAACCTGGAGGGCAGAAAAATTCCTGTGTGTGTTCACAGAAAAGTTCTGGAATCAATGGCCAGCCAGTAACTCAGCATTTCTCAATCCACACTATGCTCTGAAAATGGCATTTTTCATTTGATGGGATCAGAGCTTCTTAGAGAAATGCCTGAAAGCAAGTCTGGACAGGAAATGTATGAGATCATCCTGGATCATCCTGTTATATCAGAAAATAGGGCAGTTATGAAAGATTACTAAGGTGGGGCAGAGGGCCTAGGAGGGGACACAAAGACAGGACAGTGGGTGCATCAATAAAGATAGTAACAGCAATACATGTACGAGTGTATTATGATAAATAAGCCATCAAGCAAGCAGAAGGCTACCAGTAGGTCATCTTATTATTTGGAAACCTTATAAAAGAAAAAAGGAATAATTCATCTATTCTGAGTTTCCTTGTAGTGTGGTTTCACTGGATATCCAAATACTTCTTATGTAAGTATTACAGCTAATAAATGAAGACGTAATGATGGCATTGTAATATTACTATTCTGCAACTCCTGATGATATAATGGATCTAGGTATTGATCATTGCTTTGGTCTTAATGTCTCCCCCCAAGTTTACATGTTGGAAATATAATCCCTAGTACAACAGTGTTGGGAGGTGTGTCCTAATGGGAGGTGTCCAGGTCATAAAGTTGCTTATTATTTGGAAAACTGTTCAAGGAAAGACAAAATTACCAGCCCTGGTTGGTAATTTATAAAGGATCTCATCTCTGTTAAAAATCAAAATTTGGGTGGGCATGGTGATGTGTGACTATACTCTCTGTTGCTTGGGAAGCTGAGGCAGGAGGAGTTCTTGAGCCTGGGAGATCAAGGCTACAGTGAGCTGTGATTGTCCCTTGTACACCAGACTGAGTGACAGAGGGAGACCCAGTCGTAAAGAAAAAAAGAAATTTTCTATTCCACATGTCCTTCGTATGAGTAGTATCACTGTATAACCAAATAGTAGATGGAGAGGAAATTACTTTGTATTTATGTATTAAAAATTACTTCTTAGTATAAAAAGAGTTTCGTATAAAAAGAACTTAGTATAAAAAGAGCTTGAGGTGTTGGGATCACTCTGTCACCTTCTGTCATGTGAGGACACTGCCTTCTTTCTCTCTTTCCCTTCCACCTTCCTACATGTGAGGATGCAGTAAGAATGTCCTCTCCAGATGCCAGCCCCTTGATCTTGGGCCCCAGAACTGTGAGAGAGTACATTCCAGTTCTTTCTAAATTACCAGTGTCAGATACTCTGGTAGAGCAGCACAACATGAACTAAGACAGTCGTCAGCCACTGCTAACATTAAAAAATAATCATCAAGTAGAGAAAACCAAGCATTGTATGCTTCCTGATGAAAAAACACAACACCTCCTATGAGGTGGTCTTGACAGAAGAAATTAATCGTGAATCTGATCAAACATCGAAATCCAACTGCCTATTTACAGGAAATACAGAAGAACCCTGAGATCCAAGTGAACATGACAGGGGATGCGATCAGCCTAGTCAAGATGGTGGGAACCTGTGTAAGACAAATGACCCAGGTTCTTCAATAAAATCAACTGCAGGGGCAGAAGGACATGGAGAGGGAATTTATACGTTAATAGAAACTTTTAAGTGATGTAACATTTAATCATAGTATCTGGATCTTATTTAAATCTTGATTTAAATGAAGCTTAATAGAAAGACATTTGTATGCTGATGAATAAAACACGAATTGGGTATTTAATAGTAAGGAATTATTTAGATTCAATAAAATTAATAATATGTAAAAGAACCTTTACCTTTTAGTAGTACATAATGAACTATTTATGATTAAAATGATCTCTCTAGTATTTGCTTTTGAATCGTATAGCCTGGGGAATGGTTATGTAGAGATTCAGCATACCCATTCTGCCTACTTTTATATGTTGGTTCAAAATTATCCTTAATAAAGGTATTTTTTTTTAAATAAAGGGAACACGTAAGGCACTTCCTGGTAGTTTGAAGGTCTATTTAATTACTTTTCTCTTTGAACTTTTCCCCCTCATTTCATATAGCACAGAAGTTTAACCTAATATTATTTTTTATTGGTTATCTTATTTCTTTGTCACAAACAAAATATATTAAAAATTTAAATATAGTACTTTGTGATTATTATTAGTATATAATTGACCAAAATAGCACAAATATACAAGTATGTAACATGTTTTGCTTTTTAATGTGGAAATAAGTGAAGACCATCCAGATGAGAATAGGTGACGGCTATTTGTTCAGAGCTTGCCGTAGTAAGGGGTCAGCTATCATGGCCTGCCTTCTGCAGAGGCTCCAGGCAGGCTGAGGCGTGGGAATACTTTCGCGTGAAGAAAAGGGAAGGCTTGCGTGTGCTCTGACTGGAAGCTGCTGGCGTGAGGTAGCCGCAAGTGGGCTACCTAGAAGAGGTAATATATGATGCTATTGTTTAGAGTTTCCTATTTGGCTTTCTCTGGTTGTTCCTGCAAAACAATAGAGAAAATTAGGGAGTAAATGGAGTTTTGTTACATCCAATATTACTCCATTCTTCTAACTCCCTCCAAGCTAAATGCTAAACACCAATTAGTGATCCTTTGTCAGAAATTATTTTTATAGATATATCAATGAGCTGAAAGCTGGCCTATGATATCCTTCTTTTTTTGTTGAAAGAAGAGATCTAGAAACTAGTTGAGTGGCAGAAGCATTTGTTATCCAGAGGCATTTATGTTCTCAACCTCAAGGCTGCCGTATTAAACTGTGCTGTGTCAACCTGAAGCTCTTATGCACAGTTGTACATTGTATCACTTGTAAGATCAGAAGAGGTGATGCTTATTTTTCTTTTGTCAGTTTTTCAATGCATGTGTTTGTTGTTTGTTTTTTAAATTTTGCAAAGCAGAAGAGCTATTCAGGACACCGTCATGACTTCCTGGACTCTGGGCACTTTGGCCATCGTGGGCTGCTCTCACCATAATAATATCAGTAATAAAATTATATTTCATATAACTTTGAATGCTTCAATATTGTACTTTTTTCATTTTATGCAATATTCAATTGATTTTCATGGTTCCTAAGAGTATCGTTTTCTTCTGATGTGAGAAAAAAGTCAAAACATTTACTCTGACTCTAAAAATTTGTTCTTCTCTTTTGACTTCAAAGGAAAATAAAACACTATCCTAGGCTTCTAGACTTACTGTGGCCCTGGGCACTGCCTCGTGGATGTGTTGGCTTTGGGTCGTTGACCATGGAGAATGGGTAGGAAGAAACCACATTACACCTTGACCCCCTTGTTTTCAGGCTCCTAGAACCTTCTTAGGGAGTGCTGCATACTGAACATGAAGAAGTTGACATGGAATACGTTAAAAGGTATCTCGCGGAAGGTCTTTGCTTGCTCCCAGGCAGATACATGTTCTGCTCTAAAGGAAACTGGTGACCAGATATTCTATATAACTCTTGGTTTCCCCCCCGCCACCCAGATTTTGATAAATTTGAGTGCATATTCTACTTTGTGGGAGTATATTCCGCTTTATGCGTTCAACATGAGCTTGTTATGCAGATACTCCTTTGTAATATAGAGTGTTTACATTTCAGAAGCAGTACAGGCAAGAGAGTCACATCATCTTGGGCAGGGGGCAAGGTTAGTAGGTGATTACACTGGCCACCTCTCTATCTGCCTTGGGATGTTTTTGTATAGTAATGAGATAACGTTTACAGTTCTGATGTAGCCCGTGGCGCAGGAGAAGCACTACACTAACAGATGGTTGTGGAATGCTGTGGGTGATCAGGCCCCTGGGTGCAGATCCACTGCTTGGGGATGTATGAAGGGATTGAGATGTCACTCAGCCCAAGTAGGACATGCATTCTGGTGTGGGACACTACTGGCCCCTTAGGTAGATGGAGTAGAACTTTTACAGAGTCAAATTGGAACCATATCTGTGATATACATTCAGCTGTCTTTATTTTCAATATTAACAAATCAGACTTAGAGAGACCTAAAGCTTTCAGGGGCAGATCGCTGCAGTGCAGATCATTGAGCCCAAGGCTGGTATTTTTTTGTATCTGACTTTTTCACTCTATGATTTTTTTTCGTCTTCCATTCCCAAGGACTTATTGTAGGAGTCAGCTATTTGAGGGTAGCCCAGGTTTAGAACCATGGCAGGATTCCTTTTTACCTCAGAATTCAAATTTTTAAATGTCTCTTCTGGAAGATCTAGACTAAAGAAGGAAGTTTGCTTTGAAAATGATATAAGCCCAAGGGATAGTGAGACTTCTGGAAATAGCATTGTTTTAAAAATTTGGGGAAACAGCTGGGCGTGGTGGCTCACTCCTGTAATCCCAGCACTTTGGGAGGCTGAGGAGGGTGGATCACAAGGTCAAGACATTGAGACCATCCTGGCCAACATGGTAAAACCTCGTCCTCTACTAAAAATACAAACATTAGCTGGGCATGGTGGTGTGTGCCTGTAGTCCCAGCTACTCAGGAGGCTGAGGCAGGAGAATTGCTTGAACCTGGGAGGCGGAGGTTGCAGTGAGCTGAGATTGCGCCACTGCACTCCAGCCTGGTGCCTGGTGACAGAGCAAGACTCTCTCAAAAAAACAAATTGGGGGAAAGAAAGTATCTGATTTATTATATTTCTTTCTTTTTGTTTTGTTTCCTTTTAAGTCTTTTGTCATTTTTAACCTTTTATAATTTTTATCCATTACTTGGGAAATTTTTCCGAAATGGTGTTATTTAATTAACTGATAAGATTTTGCTATCTTCCTAACATATAGATCTTAAAGAAATATCAATAATTGTTATAGAATTGTAACCTAAGTTAGTGTCCCCTCTTGCTTCTTGATTTTTTAGTTTTTTTTTCTTACCAAGAATATGCAGATTGATTTTTGTCTTTCTAGAATATCCAAGACCTTTGGTGTAGAGATCTATGCTCTTAATATTAGCTGGCACCAGAGTACTATTTTCTGGATCTGATTTAAATACATATTGCAAATAGAAATAATATTCCTATTGTATTTCCTTTTAACTTGTGAAGTGGAGCATGGCATACAAATGGTATTCTCAGTATTTCAAATAATTACCTTCTTACTGTGCAAGTTCTATTCAGCATATAAAACCCATCCAGTTTTGTTGTAGATGCAATCTGATTATTACATGTTGACAAGGTCATATATCTATTAATTGGATTGGAGATGGGATACAAAATTGCTGTAATTATTGTAATTTTCTAGCTAATTGCGGGGTTGGTGGTGAATATTTTACTTCTGCAAAATGAAAAACAGTATACATCAGAAGTTGTTTTATGGGGCTTCAGACATTTTGTTTTATATCTTTGGTGCTTTTTGCCCACAAAGCATCTCTCTCTCTCTCTCTCTCTCTCTCTCTCTCTCTCTCTCTCTCTGTGTGTGTGTGTGTGTGTGTGTGTGTGTGTGTGTGTGTGTGTGTGTGTTTCTAATCGATCTGAATGTCACAGTGCTCATTGGCAGAATCAGGCAGGCAGAGAGCTGAGTAGTACTCTCAGCTACCTCTTTGTTTCTGTTGCCGTGTTACCTCTATTGTTTATTTATCAATTGGAGTACACTTCTTTTCGACCTGCAACGAAGGTTGGCAGGGTCAGAGCCTGTTGGAAGAGGATTCTCTGCTCTCTTGTCACCTGTGCCTCACTCAGAAATACTGTCTAAAACGAGCACTTAAGAAATTAAGTTCATTTGGTTTTTGTGTTCTTTTTTGTATTAAAAAATTAAGTAAATGATTGGTCAGCTCACTTTAGTATTTGTAATACAGGGCTTACTTTGCAAATTCTCCTGCAGTGTAGGTTAGAAAACTGGGAGCTGTATTGGCATTTAAAAATACTGGTGCATACACAGCATGTGTTTGGAGGGCTGCAGATGAGGGACACTGTGCTACTTCGGGAGTGTTGGAAGCTCACTGCAGAAGATGGTAAAAGCAGGCTGATGTGTATTCCCTGCTGAAAGATAAGCTGGAGGCGCAGGTGAAAATTGCCAAACCTAATGAGCAATTTGGCAGATAAGACAGGCTGTCAGGCCGCGGCAGTGCAGCGGCAGGCGCGCTGTGAACCAAGTTGTGTGTTCCAGAGAACTACATTAAATACCACAAAGAAAATCTTCTTTTTCACTGATATTTGCAATCACAATGAAATGTCTTTTATCCTTCAGGTTTCCAATTAAAATAAATGGCCATTAACATATGGTGATTTTCATTGTAAAATTATTTCTAAGTTTGCCTGTGGACACTTTTTCAGCCATAAAACATGAACAAGATATATCTTCTTCACATAAGGACCTAAGTAGTATTAGGTTTTCTAACACACTAATAACATAAGTGATCACTTGTTCTGGTGGACTGAAACATTTCATCTGTGGCCTTGTCACTGGAGCAGTCTTAGGTAACATTACACTCTTTTCAGTGTACCGTGTCGTTTATATCTGCTTGCTTTACCCAGGAATTCTTTCCTCCCATTGGGCACATGAAAATTTAGACATGTGCCTGGCTTCTCCCCATTGGGGCCATCAATATATTGTATAGGAGACATTTGGAAAAGATTTTCGGAAATCTGTTGGGTATAACAGCTGCTTAGGAAACTTCCCAGCTCACCTCTCTGATGTTTGCCATTTGGAAATTGAGGCTCAATGATGTAAAATGATAGCATATTCTGTGCTCATGGTATAACTGAAGCTCAGGTCTGCAAATTCAAGACAAGCAGCGGTATTGCTGTAAGTGTATGAGCATTTATTATTCCTCAAGATCTGTGGCAGGCATTACCAAACAGCTGACTTGGGTGGGGCCCAAGCATCTTTGCAGTTCCTATCTGTCATGTCATCAGTATTTTTCTTTTCCTTTCTGATGGAGCCTCCCTCTGTTGCCCAGGCTGGAGTGCAGTGGCGCCATCTTGGCTTACTGCAATTTCCACCTCCTGGTTTCAAGTGATTCTCCCGCCTCAGCCTCTTGAGTAGCTGGGATTACAGGTGCCTGCCACAATTCCCGACAAATTTTCGTATTTTTAGTAGTGATGGAGTTTCACGATGTTGGCCAGGGTGGTCTCAAACTCCTGACCTCAAGTGATCTGCCTGCCTCGGCTTCCCAAAATGCTGGGATTACAAGTGTGAGCCACCACACACAGCCTGCCATTAGTATTTCTAAGTTGTCTTTAAGCAGAATAAACATTTGGCCCATGTATTTAATTGCGTCTCTGTGAAGCCCTGAAGTTAAAAATCTTCACAGGTATGTAATACAATATTTTACACTTATAATAGTAACTGCCACAGTCCATTGGCCGGGGAAGTAGTATTTTTTAGAGATACTCTGCCCCATGTCATCAGATGTAGACATCGGCCTGGCATTCATCTGGCAAGACTTACCTGTTGGGGGTTCACAGGGCTGCCTGTGGGGTGTCCACAGAGCCTTGACATGTGGCCTATTAGGATGGGGTGAGTCACAGATTCCACCAGAATTTGCCTTTGAAATTAAACCCAAACCATGTGCTACCCGACCCCCTGTACACAAAGCTCTCCGTATTATTCAAAACGTGCTGAAATCTTAGGGAAGAACAGGTTTACACATTCATCTTTTCCACCCAAAAGATTTCCCCACTGCCCAGTTCTGCCCTCTTCACTTCTTTTTGCCCTTGACTATTTGGCTTGACCCTGAGGTCTTGCTTGGTACTCTTGCCTTTGCATGGGAATAAGCCTTATTTGCCTAATGATGTTATCTGTTCATCTGAAGCAGAAATAGTTACTTACACGTGAAAATTTGTAATGGGACTGTAGCTGTGAATATGCCAAGAAAGCACATTTAAATCAAAGCAAGAAATCCCATTTCCAAATGGTAGTAAGACGTGTGTTACACGGAGAAAATAATTGCATGAAAATGTTTGTTTCAGTAGCTAAGATTAGACTGTACATTGGTCAATAGAGTTCTTTTTTTGTTTTTACCTTCCAATCCATCCAGGTATTTGGGTTCTTTTTTCTGTTGGTGCATGTCACACAGAGACCCATATTGTGGATTTTTTTGTCAGCATGAAAGCCTGGCAGATACATTCCTTTCTCTCTTCTTGCTGCACTTGATATAGATCTCTTCTTTTCTTCTTGAGAATACGTTTCCTTATTTATTTGTTTGTTGCTTTTAATGTCAGCAATGTCTTTGTGTCCCCAGTTCTGCTTGCTCCTGTCTGGCTCCTGTACCCAGCTGGAGAGGTGCCTCATATCTCAGAATCACTGAGTCACTCCCAACCAGTGAAGGATGGAGAGGAAGCTGCCTACAAGCCAGCAAGATGCTAATAAGTGTGCCTCTGAGATTCTCACCTCTAACTTTTGCATGGAATGGAAAGCTAGTAGTCCCTGTCTGGGCTACATTTTAAAGGAAAAAAAGCAGTCTAAATCAGTTTATTATTCATGGTATTGTTCTGTGTTTATTTATTTAAATTGATTGGTAAATTAGTAACTTACAAACTGTTATTTGTCAATTTATTGCCTATATATCAGCAAATTTTTTTTTTTTTTTTTAAATAATCTTGGGGCTGAGCACATTGGCTCAGCCAGTAATCCCAGCACTTTGGGAGCCAGAGTGGGGAGGATTGCTTGAGGCCAGACCAGCATGGGCACCATAGTAAGATCCTATCTCTACAAAAAGAATAAAAATTAAAAATATCTGTACCTGGTGGCTCACACGTGTAGTCTCAGCTACTCAGGAGGCCGAGGCAAGTGGATAGCTTGGACCAAGGAGTTCAGGCTGTAGTGAGCTTTGATCACACCACTGTATTCTCGCCTAGATGGCAGAGTGAGACCCCATCTCTTAAAAGAAAATAAAAAAGAATCTGGGGGATCCAGTATGTGCACAGCATGGCTTGTGAATTAGGAAGTGCAAGCTCATTTTTATAAAAATCTCTCCATGTCTCAGAACTGATCCCTGCTTTAACTGTTTTTCTCTCTGGCATTTGAAAGCAGTTAACCATATGTAAAATGAATGATTTTCAGAACTCCATAAAAGTAGCATTGTGATACCATCTACTCTTTTTTCCCGTTGTTCTCAAATCCAAACCATCTACCTGTTTATTCTTGTGTACTGGCACACTATGTATTTCCGGCATAGAATGCCTTTCTACCTAGGTTCTCTCTAAAACGTGTAGAAAGTTTTCTGCACCCTCAATTTTCTACCCTAGGGATCGAAAGCCACTCTAAATAGCTTTCTCGCTCTTCCTCACAGAGGAGAGGGTGAATATGCAATAGTAACATCACAGCAGCCTTTTGTCCCTTCTGCAGTTGTGTTTCTACCACATCACACAAAGCCTCTTTTTCTTGTCTTTTAGTAGTACTCTGGTAGTCATTTTTTTAAAAAAGGTATATAACGTCTGTATCTACAAATACATATATATGCATGCGCAGCTGATATTTAGTGAGTTTATATATGGAAGAACTATAGGAATAGCATGTACTGTAAGACACATAAATTATTTTTTAAAGATGGATCACATAATTAAGATGGGAAATTACAGTTATATCAGTCAGGGATGCCTCAGCCCAACTGTACTATGGAAAACGTGTAAGCAAAGGGCATTTTAGTGAACTGCTGGGGTACTCAACCCATCATCACATTTAATTAAAATGTCAGTTTGAGCCATGGCTGATTCATTGGTTAATTTGTTATTTAAAACAGCCTGAGAAGTATTTATTTTAAATACAGAATTTGTGTTAATGAATTGGAAAAGAATATTGTATTGCTTGGCAGAGATGTTATAGCCTAACGACTTGTGGCTTAGAACAAGTAAAACCAGCTGGTGATCAGTTTGTCTAAGTAGTACATGATTATCTACTAATATTTGATAATAGCCAATTTTTTTTTTTTTAATAAGCAGAGTAAGGCAGTTGGGAGTGGGAGGCAGAAACAAGGACGCTGATGCATCAGAAATCATAGAACAAAACTGCATTGGGTCTGAGTATGGGTCTGTGATCCTTGTTTCAGTTGGATCCCTTATAAGGAGGGAGAGGAAAGACAGGTGGGCAGCGATATACATGGGCCTGTGTCTGTGCTTCCGCCAGAAGAGAAGCCACCAGCTCTGCCTTCCTCACTTCTCCCCCTTGTCCAAGATTTGCCCTTGTCTTTCTTCAAAAGTGGGAAATTAATTTAATCAAAGTTTTTTTTTGCCACGTTGCCCATGCTTAAGCAATCCTGTCTCTGAGCCTCCTGAATAGCTGGGACTATAGGCAGCCACCAGCACACCTAGCCAAATCTAATGTCTAGTTTATTTTCTCCAATTTTGAAGAGCAAGGTATATATAGTTCTGCATGTGTGTGTGTGTGTCTGTATATCGCTAAAGACACAGACACACGTGCACAGAGTATTAGTCTATCCTTGCTATAGCAAATCATCACCATGTTAGGGCTTAAGAGTTTGTTACGGTCCTGCCTGTCAGCGTTTGGTGTGGATCTCAGTGGGCTGAAGTCCAGGGTTGGCAGTGCTGCCTTCCTGTGGGAGGCTCTATGTGAGAATCTATCTTGTTGCCTTCTCCAGATCCTGGAGTCCACTTGACTTCCTTGGTGTATGGTCCTTCCTCCATCTCTACCTGTGGACCCTTCTCTGTGGTTACAGCTCTCTGACTGACTCTTTCCTTCCGACCTTCTCTTCCACATTTAAGACTCATGTGGTAACATAGTCCTGAATTGAGTGAGACCCCAGGATCATCCAAGTGAGCCCACTGTCTTCTTCCATTCAGGCTACTTCCCCAGAATAACTCAGACTGGGTGGCTTATAAACAACCAAACCTCGTTTCTCATGCCCTGCAGGCTGGGAGTGCAAGATGAAGGTGCCAACAGTTTTGGTGTCTGGTGAAGGCTTGACCTCCCATAGATCTTTACTTCTCACTATATCCTTACCTGGTGGGAGGAGCAGACAAGCTCCCTTGGGCCATTTTATTAAGAGCACTAATCCAAGTCATGAGGGCGCTTCTTCCCACAAGACCCCACATCCTATACCATCACCTTAGGGGTTAGGATTTCCAAAGCTGAGTTTCGGTAGACACAACATTCATTCCATACCACTAGGGCAATGTCCTGATGTCAGGTCTTTACCTTAATCACATGTATGACGTAAGGTAACATGGGAGGCTCTAGGGATTCAGATGTAGATATCCATCTTTTTTGGGGGGGAGGGGGCATTATTTTGCCTGCCACATTTTACATATATTTAAATATTTACAGTAGTGTGAAAATAATGCACTTTACAAATGCATCATCTTCCAGGATAATATGAAATGAGCATCTGACCCAGCGACATTAATGGGCTGGTCAGTTTACGTATTTTGTGAAGGAAGGTAATGAACAGTAATGATCTACTGAGTATATTGGCCCATTCTTACCTTGCTATAAAGAAACACCTGAGACTGGGGCAACTTTCATAGGCTCACCCTTCTTCGGGCTTTCTAGGAAGCATGGCACTGGCATCTGCTTGGCATACAGGGAACCCTTCAGAAGCTTACAATCACGGCGAAAGTTGAAGGGGGAGCACATACATCGCATGGCAAATGCAGGAGCCAGTGGGGCAGAGTGGGGTGCCACACACACACTTTTAAATGATCAGATATCCTGAGAACTCACTGTCATGAAGACAGTACCAGACCATGAAGGATCCGCCCCCAGGATTCAGACACCTCCCACCAGGCCTCACAATGCAGCATGATAAAAGACTATTCATATGTTATAAATATGAAATTTCAACAGATCCACGTTCAAATGTGTACTTCATATTTTGGTTAGCATATTCCTTTAATGGGAATTTTTTTTACAGTGAGGAAATATTTCATGATATTTTCCACTGGACCCAATTTAAACAATCTGTTTCAATTTCTATACATTCTCCAAGATTGTAATTTTATGCGGAAACCTCACAAATAACTTTTTGTATCTGTATCCTTACCTGGTATATGCTTGAGTGTCCAGTGAAATATTCTGCCATCATGGAAAATTGAGACACTCTTGATCAGGAAACATAGCTACTGAAAGCACATCTGAAATGATAACTCTTTGCTGTTTAGTTTATCATTCATTGTCACATACTCTTTATTATCCAAGTATTCCAGATTGCGGCATTTTCTTAAGATGTTAGAACAAGGCTTTATTGCTTAAGAGGATGATTTAGCTATAATTGTGTAGTTATATTATTTCTTGCAAACTTTAAAGAAAAGGAACATGTACTTTATTGACAATGAAAATAGTGATATGTGTGTTACACTTTCTTATGCAAGAGTCAGGGCAGTTACTTCAGTACTGTTCTAAATGTCTAAAAAAGGTAGGAGTGTGTGTGGGTGCAATGACCTTTCTATTTCTATGTTCACACCTAAGTGAATATCGCAATTTATTGGCTGAAAATTGAGTATTGATATAGGCATTTTAATTTTTGTTTATTTGAGTCCTGCTCTTTTGCTCAGGCTGAAGCGCAGTGGTGCGATTTCAGCTCACTGCAACCTCCACGTTCTGGGTTCAAGCAGTTGTTGTGTTCTCAGTCTCTCAGGTAGCTGGGATTATAGGCATGTGCCACCACACATGGATAATTTTTGAATTTTTAGTAGAGACAGCGTTTCTCCGTGTTGGCCAGGCTGCTCTCAAACTCGCAATCCTCCTGTCTTGACCTCCCAGAGTGCTGGGCTTACAGGTGTGAGCCACACTGTGCCCAAGTGATAGTCATCTTTTTACTTCAAATGTTCATAGCAAGAATAAATGGCATGTGTGAAATGAGAATGATGTATCTAAAACTCACAGGGCAGTGACTAATATATCTTAAAGAAATGAAATGTTATATTCTATGGATTATTTTCTAGGTTTATTTTAATAAACTCTGAAATGAATACCTACATACCACACTTGTACGTCTCCCTCAGTCAGACTTTT
The DNA here is from genome assembly GCF_009761245.1 of Sapajus apella. Classification (NCBI taxonomy): domain Eukaryota; kingdom Metazoa; phylum Chordata; class Mammalia; order Primates; family Cebidae; genus Sapajus; species Sapajus apella. Next base: position 2,512,689 of record NW_022437051.1, read on the forward strand.
AAAGGAATTACTAATCAAATGAAGTTAAGAAATACTGAAGTGTCTCTATTTACATCTGACTGTTTCTTACAATTTGCTGTCAGTAGCGTGGGTTTCGGGCTTCTCGATTCTATGCTACTCGTATTTGAAATTTTTGGTTCTTTCTGCGTACTCACCTACAATCTTATTGATAAACATAATCTTTTTGAACATCTTATAGTAATATACCATAGGGACATCAAAATAATATAAAAAGTTATTTGAGGGAGTTAGGAGAGAAAAAAAAAAGCAGCTCTTTACATTTCTTCATCACTGTTTTTGTATATTGCTTCATTACCCCTTGAATTATTTTCCAAGATCTAAGTATGTGTGGGTAAAATGCAACTGCTTTACATTTGTAACTTGATTGTAATTAAATGTGCTTCATCTTTTTTGAAGATGGAAGAAATCACTACAATAGTATTTGTTACTTCTTTTCATAGTCAAAGGACATCTAAGTAAATGGAGTTGAGGCCATACCTTGACCTACTAATGATGTTGTTAAATTTCATGTGGCTTTGTAGCTCATTTAACTTGTGAAGAACAGCATTTTAGGAGGCTCGATTTAGCAATTCCTTTCAATAAAACCATACCTCTTCTGAATGAATGTTGTATAAAGTCAGCACAACCTGTTCTAAAGGGATTTATTACATTGTAGTGCAGAAAATATTATAGAAATTATTATGGTGACAATGTAACTTTAGTCACTTTCCTTTTAAAAAATATAACCTTAATTGTGGGGAAAAGCTCTCACTGTCATTCCTTATTATCACTTGGGGATTGGTTCCTGGAACTCCTGTAGATACCAAAATCTGAAGATGCTCACTTTCTTTTTTAAAGTTGTGTAATAGTTTGCATATAACCAGCACATGTTTTCTTGTACACGTTAAATCATCTCTAGATTACTTGTAAGGCCTAACACAATGTAAATGCTATATAAATAGTTGTACTATATTGTTTTTATTTGCATTATTTTAAATGTTTGCATTATTTGTTATTTTTATTTTCTTTTTCAAGTGTTTTCATTCTGTTGAGATTCAATCTGTGAATTCAATTTGAATCCATGGATGTGGAACAACAGATAAGATCAATGGTACTTAGTATCCCTACATTGTATATTTTTCACTTGTCTTTATAATCTTCTGCATTTCTGGATCACATGTATTTTGTTAAATTTTTTATTACAGAAAAATTCAAACATACAGCTCAGCTATCAGCTCTAACAATTATTAATTTATGGTGAATCTTGCTGCATCTGTACTCCTACAAACTCATCCAAACAGGATTATTTTGAAGTAAATTCCAGACCTCATGTCATTTCTTCTGAAAATGTTTTAGTATACATTTTCAAAACATGAAATGTTAAAAATAGTACTGTTTAATTACAAAAAATACTTATGCTATATATAACAGTGTTATTAAAATTTCTGATTGTTTTTATAAATGTGGCTTTATATTTGGCTTGTTTCAAGTCCACACAGAATCCACACCTTACATTTGATTGACATGTCTCAGGATTCCTTTAGTCTGTAGGTGGTTCCTCCTGCCTGACCCCTGTGCATCCGTTTCAGTTTCTTCATTGAAATTGGGCTTGTTTTCTCCCGAGGCTTCCTCCTGTCTTGACTTCACTGAATCCATTTCTGTGTTATCTGCCATGTTCTATAACCTCTGTGTTTCTTCTAAAGTGATGGTGGGATATAGACTCTTAATATAACTCTGTTTTGAATTTTTTAATAATATTATCTCCAGGTATTATTGTATGGTTCCATCAGCAGCTACATGGAAAATGTGATTGTTCATCATTTTATGAGCAGCCATTGGTAATTGTTACCTGGATCTTCTATTTATGTACCTGTTACTACTCTAATTTCTTTATTTTATTAGGGGACTATTTCTATAAACAGAAGCTTTTCCTTGTCAGCTATTCTTGCCAGTTACTCTGAGGTATATAGTTTATACAGAAAATGTAGGCCAAATGCTTAGTTTCTTCTCCTTCTTTATCAGTTTTTGTTGCTGTTGTTTTTCCCTTTTTGAGACAAGGCCTTACCCTGTCCCCCTGGCTGGAGTGCAGTGACACAGTCATGGCTCACTGTAGCCTCGACCTCCTGGGCTCAATAATCCTCCCACCTTAACCTCCCAAGTAGCTGGAGCTGCAGGCATACACCACCATGCCCAGCTAATTTTTGTATTTTTGTAGAGACAGGGTTTTGCCATGTTGTCCAGGCTGGTCTCAAACTCTTGAGCTCAGTGATCCACCCACCTCAGCCTCCCAAAGTGCTGAAATTATGGGCGTGAGCCACCATGGCTGGCCTCTTCCTTTATTGGTTTTCAGAAAAAACAAGTTGGTTTTCTAGAGCCACATAATCCTGGTTTATGTTTACTTTCTCTTTTTTCCTTTTTAGAAGATATCGTAAGAACTCACAAACATCAACATAGTTTTTATTGCAGCCGATTGTATTCTTCTTCTTACTGATACTCCAGTTGCTTCCCATTTGAACAGCCAGACCCCTCTAAGCTGTTTCCTGAGAGCTGTTGGTAGCAGCATCCTTCCTTTCTGCTGTCTCATGCTCTTCTAATGTGTTTTCTGCCCATACCTGGAATCAGTCATTTCTCCAAGTAGCCTTGCCCCTATTAATGGGAAAGGGTATTCAGAGACCACTATTTGGAATCGTTGCTTTTATTTTGCATATACTTGAAAGTAAGTTCACATCAAGAGCACCCTGGCTCTAAATTCAGTTTTCACAGCAATGTCTGAAAATGTAGTGAGCCTATCCTTGATTATCCGAGTGACCAATCTTCCCGAGGGTACCAATAAACATAGGTTCTCCTTGCCAATTCAGATTTTCCTTCATTTAGACTCTGGTGACATTTTCTGCGGGCACTGTGGCAGTGTGTTGGATGAAGTCTTGCTTGGCAGGTGTCAGAATCATTGATGGGCAGACCTGCTTGTCTGTGGTGGGGTGCCAGAACACAGTGACCACTATGCTCATTTTGAATTGTCGGTTTTTGTTTGTGTTTGCTTTTTTTGTTTTTGAGTGCAAATAGTGAGGAAGCAGTGGCATCTCAATGAGTTTAACGCTCTCTATTTGCCCCCAGTGAAATTGAGTGCCAGGAAAATGGTCTCAGCCATTGTGATGTCTTCAGTAGGCTAAGTTTTGAAGAGGTTTTTCCTAGTGTGGAATGTCTGAGCATGAGCTTGGTCTTCCCTGAGAGTGGAATCGGCTCCAAGTCTGCAGACCGTACCGAGTTCTGTTGCCTACATTTCATCTCCCAAAGCTGGCTTCATCAGTGTTCTGTGCAGTGTGCTGTAGAACCACTGTGGCATGGAAAAGGAAAATCGGGGCCTTTGATCAGCATGGGAATTAGGGGAACAGCAATTGTTCAAAAAAGAATAAACATATATCTGTATTTTATTATCTCATGTTTTAAAATTTCCTATTCCTTGTATATGTTTAATAATGTTTATATTAGTGGAACTGAGCATGTAAGGGATCATTGAATAAGCTGTATGCTCAGAAAGATTTTGCTCACAGGGCTATATTATCAGGAAAGTTTGGAGTCATTGGACCTGCTTTCTGGTCGCTTTTTCTACATCTTTTCTTGGGCAGTCTTTTGACCCATTCTCCAGTTTAGTCAACTTTGATCATTTATAATTCATATCTCTCTTCCTTCTACCCCCATGCTTAAACACCTTCAGTAGCTTCCCAGAACAGTTAAGGATCCTATTATGTTTTGTCCAAGTGTGCAAGAATTGTTTTGTGTCTTTGCAGCCTTTTCTCTTCTACCTCATGACTAGCACCCTGGGCCTCTGACTTTCTTGGATGATTCTTCTTCCTGCCTAATTCCAGGCACTCTATTTTCCCCTTGCCTGGTAAAACTTCTCTTTGGTGTCCTCCTATCTAGCCTTGACTCATGCCATAGGAATCTGCTCAAGTAACAGTTTCTCCAGCAGGTGCTTCTGAATTCCGTAGACTTGCTACATAGTCCTGTAGCGCCTTGTATTTTTGGTGACTACTGGAGAGTAGGGAATTTGTGTGGGTTCTCTAGATCCATTGGTATGTTGGTAAATGTTTAATATCTGACTCTCTGAAAACCACAAAAACCTGGCTCTGTCACATTTTCCCATTTCCATAGTGTAAATATGAGTATCATGACCAGATTCAAGCCACCAAATTGATGTCACTGAGTGTTGAGTTGGGATGAGATGTATGATAGCAAACCGTAATATGGTATTTCCATAACAGATGGAGAAGATGCCTCATGTATGTAGACACTAATAAAATATAGTAAAATAATTATAACATGAAGAGTTTTGAGTATTATCTTTAATATAATTTAGTTGGAAGTTTATGTACTATAACTTTTTTATTTTTTTGAGACAGAGTTTTGATTTTGTTTCCCAGGCTAGAAGGCAATGGCATGATCTCAGCTCGCTGCAACTTCCGCCTCCCGGGTTCAAGCGAGTTTGCTGCCTCAGCCTCCTGAGTACCTGGGTTTACGGGTGCCTGTCACCATACCCAGCTAATTCTTTGTATTTTTAGTAGAGATGGGGTTTCACAAGGTTGGCCAGACTGGTCTGGAATTCAGGTGATCCGCCTGCCCTGGCCTCCCAAAGTGCTGAGATTACAGGCATGAGCCACCGTGCCTGGCCTGTACTATAATTTTTAATAATAACTTTATTTAACTGTCAACTCTCAAAAGTTCCTGAAAATTTAATAATTCTCTCTCATACAATGATATAAGCCAGGAGTAGAGATCCCTGTGTCACACGCAGACAGGTCACATTGTTTGAATTGATTGAAGACATTGGAATAAGGTAATGTATGCATGTGCTGCCATTTCTTGGCATTTACTTTGCTTATACGTTATCAACTTATTCTCTTATAACTTGCATGTCCTGCATTTTACTAGCTTTTATACGAGAAGAAGTATGTATCACAAAGGGAAACGTGCAAATGCAGCCTGATACTCAAGGCCACTCCAGTAGAGCAACTGATTCACTAAGGCCTTGTCATTGATATAATGAAGTCCACTGGTAGGTGGCTGGCTTGGAAAAATGAATAATACGTTACTTGTGCTTTGTTGGATATGCAAGTTAGACAGAAAAAATGGTAAATACTTTCTTTCTTGGAATTCCCATTTTGTTATTCCTTCCCTCATTTACCAATCATTGATAGGCGAATTATCAGAAAAACGCCTCAGTGATAATTGCCTGCAGCTACTAAATTGGTAGTTTTGACTGAATTAATCAATTCAACCTAAGTTTCTAAATTGACTAAGGGTTTGACTGAAAAGATTCTTTGGAAGAAAATAGAGATGATTTCACAAGATTATAGTGACATATTGTTTGAAAGTATAGATTAAGGGCATCCAACACATTTCTGTTAATCCAAGTAAATGTTCCTGACAAGGATATAAGAGTAAATGCCATCAGGGTCATAAAAGCTTGTGCAAAATTTAGACGTTTTAATAGCCATGTAGTAGGACATTTCAGATATTATTTTCTAAAGGTTAACTGTCAATATTTAGTTCCTATAAAGAAGAAGTTTTAAAATGCCTTAGAATATAGTATTTATTTTGGAAGCAGTCTTTCTAGACAGAGCAACCTTTCTGTATTTCATTTCTAAAAATCAAAAGCTGTTAGGGCCAGAAAAGTTTTTAAGATAGAATATAAGCTTGTAAGCCCCACCTTTTTTTTTTTTTTTTTTTTGAGATGGAGTTTCACTTGTGTCATCCAGAGTGGAGTGTAGTGGCGTGATCTCGGCTCGCTGCAACTTCTGCCTACTGGGTTCAAGCGATTCTCCTGCCTTAGCCTCCCGAGTAGCAGGGATTACAGGCGCCTGCTACCACATCCAGCTAATTTATTGCATTTTTAGTAGAGATAGGGTTTCACTATGTAGACCAGGCTGGTCTCGAACTCTTGACCTCAAGTGATCCACCCACCTCGGCCTCCCAAAGTGCTGGGATTACAGGTGTGAGCCACCGTGCCCGGCACCCTTTTTGTTATGGAAGAGAAAACTAGAGCCGCACATGAATATGGACAGCCTTGTTCTGTATGAATCTGTGTTTTGAAGTGTGTGGTTTATCATGTGAACTAAGAGCTGAGCAGGTACAAGCCTGTCTGTGCAGCAGATGATCTTCAGGCAGATGCTTCATCCTATGATAGCCCGTCATCCTGGATGACTCTTCTTTTTATGTTGAGGCAGTGTATGGTAATATTTGCAGAGAAAACTAAGGAGGCATATTAGAAATCCGTACTAATGTATGTATATTTTGTAAAATCAAATAAGATTGATCACCATCCCTACTTAATTCAGAGCAAAGGAAGGGAATCTAATTTTTCTATTTTTCCACACCTCGTTTGCTGTAATGAAAATGGCATTCTGCTTTGAATCATTTCAAGGAAATGATTTTCAATATTGTTGTCTGTGACATTTTGACAATTAAAATGCATTTCTTAAGCCTACTGGAAATGCTGCGATGCTTTTTCGTGTTTTCATTTTTTTTCCCCCCAGTGGTTCTGTCTGTGCTTGTTGTCTAGGAAACCACGACTGGGTTGAATTCTGTTTGCCTGGTTGTCTGAGACACTGGCAGAGTTATGGATAAAGTTCTTGGCTTTAGAGTTGTAAAAGTGCTACTTAAATACTAGAAAGGTTTTATCAATATTAAAGTGCTTTATCTCCTCAATTAAAAAGCAGCCAAGCATTTGTTTGTTTGTTTTTTTAACATGCTAAATAGAGAATTATTGTTTTCCTTGATTAACATTGGAATTTCCTATTTTGTATACAAATTTGCAATAGGATTTGAATTGTCACAGTGAGCTAGTTCTAAAGATAGCACTTTAATAAAAAAAATGCTTATATAAATTTGTTTACTTCCTTGGGGAGTCATGGACATGTATTATTATTCCCAAGGAGACAAACAGAAACATATTTCATAAAAAAATTCAATAAGATGTTCGAAAATGTAGATTTCTTTGCCTTATATTTGATAAGTAGAAAAACAACTATTTCTTTATAACATTTTCAAATTAAAGTTAGAAAGAAGTAGTGAAAAATCCCTCAGCTCTTTTCTGAGTAATTAAAAGTTAATAGAACTGAGAGTATATAATTAATGGTGATTTAATTATACTTTTCTCTGGCCAAATTCAGTGTCCTATAACATTGCTTAATTCTAAAATAATTTTGAAGAGATGTATGTTTACACTGTCCTGTGACCACTAGCTCCAGGTAGCTGTAGAGGGCCTGAAATGAGCCAAGGATGACTAAATAGCCAATGTGGCTAGTGACTCCGTCATCTGGGGACTTGATGGAAATGCAGAGTCTTGGGCCCCATCCAGACCTACTCATTCAGAGTCTATATTTTTAATGAGGTCCCTTTGGACTGATATGCAATACTGTCTCTTCTAGAGCAATAATTCCCAGTCTTGGCTGCATGTTACAATGACCTGAAAAGCTTGTGAAAGTAATTTTTGGGCTTCTTCCTAGACCAAATTTTCAGTATTTCTGGTGGGAGTCCTGGAACCAGCATTTTACAGAGTATCCCCACATAATTTTAATGGCTAGTGAAGTGTTAGAAGTGCATGTATTACTCAAAGAGTATACACACAACTGTGAAGTTTGGATGGGGAGGTCGTAAGCACTGCCCTGGATTTTCCACTTTTTGTTGAGGTTAATATAGGAGCAGTATAGGTAAGAGAGCGTTAGCCTGTACTGAGTGCTAATATCTTAAATTGACTAAACATTTGACTGAGAAGACTCTCACAGTGAAAATATACAAGACTGTATTGACAGGCTGTGTGCGGTGGCTCATGCCTATAATACCAGCACTTTGGAGGCAAAGATGATAGTGACATATTTTGTGAATGTATGGATTCAGGGCACCCAACACATTTCTGTTAATCCAAATAAATGCTCCTGACAGATATGAAGCACAGCATTTGATTTTTGTGTACACACACACACACACACACACGCACGCGTGCGCGCACACACACAGAGTAACATGCCCTTTCTTCAATGTACCATTCCCATTTCTTTTCACAAATCCCCTAATAAAATTGTGATGAATTTAGAAGTCTTATCTATTTGCTTGTCTTAGCTAAAGGGAACTTACTTCATTCCTAAAATTTTTTTCATGGCCTTTCTTTTTCCCTGTGAACGATTACGAGATCCAAGCATGAGATGAGTCATTGTCTAATGGACAGTGTCTTTTCTTCCAGGTCTGACTTGCAGTGTGGTTGAGTTCAGCTAACATGCATTTACTGCACTCCTACTGTGTGAGGACAGTTATGGTAGATGTAGGTGAGAAAGATGCAGATAAGCCAGAGTCTCTCTCTTTCAGTTCTTAATGTTCCAGGATTTCATGCTTACTGCATAGGAGGAACATGTTTCCTGTGGCTTGACTACTGAGATTTGGATTTTTATCTCCACCAATTGTTATTAGATTAACTTTTGCCAGGGTATCTTATCTCTGTAACACCAAGTCTTCCTACCTATAAAATGGGAATAGTAATAGAACCTATTTTATAGCCTTGTTCTGATGATTTGATCAGTCCTGGCATTAAGGTTCTTAGCATATACATAACCTATAGTATATGCTCAACAAATGTTAGTGATTACAGACTTAATTGGCTTATTGTACATGATCAGGACCTGTTTACTTTTACATTACTCTTTCCTTAAGGAGGAGAATGAATGGTTTAGATTAGCTATGAAAGATCTCTGCACTTAGAAGGTAATATAAACAGACACGCAGCCATATGTTTCAGAGCCATGAAGTCTTATTGCCGCCTCGGAGCAACCAGTTGGTGCCAAATGGCTTTATTAATCGCCAGTGTGTACAGGGTTGTGTGGTAAGGAATTAATCTGAAACTGGAACAGTTAAGACAGAGAAAGGGATAATGAACCATTTGAATGTTTTTGAAGTGCTTCTATCATACTCCCCCTGTATTTTCAACTTCCAGCAGGCTCTGATCCTTCGTTTTCGTTCCTAGCACTGATCTCCTCATGGCGTAGTCTCTGTTCACACGTGTATTCTTTGTCCTCTCCTCATCAGAATGGCACATCCTGGAGGGATTATTAGCCTTCCAGGTTCAAATATTCTTCTGCCACCTGTCTCAGCCTCCCAGGTAGCTGGGACTACAGGTTTGAGCCAGCAGGCCTAAGTATTTTTAGTAAAGACAGGGTTGCACTATGTTGGCCAGGCTGGTCTAGAACTTTTGACCTCGCGTGATCTGCCCGCCTCGGCCTCCCAGACTTCAGGGTTACAGGCTTGAGCCAGCGGGCCCAGATACTTGTCTTTGAAAGAATGAGTATTTTTTTTGTTTCGTTTTGGTTTTTTTGTTTGTTTTTGAGACAGAGTCTTGCTCTGTCACCAGGCTGGAGTGCAGTGGCGCAATCTCGGTTCACTGCAACCCCCGCCTCCTGGGTTCAAGCGATTCTTCCGCCTCAGCCTCCCGAGTAGCTGGGACCACAGGCGCGTGCCACCACGCCCGGCTAATTTTTTGTATTTTTAGTAGAGACGGGTTTCACTGTGTTGGCCAGGATGGTCTGGAATTCTTGACCCTGTGATCCGCCCGCCTGGGCCTCCCAAAGCGCTGGGATTACAGGCGTGAGTCACCGCGCCCGGCCAAGAATGACTTTTAAACCTCCCTGGAAAGGTTTTAGTGCGGCTGGACCACGGGTGGGGCGGGGCCTCGCGCAGGGCATGCTGGGCCTCGCGCAGGGCATGCTGGGCCTCGCGCAGGGCATGCTGGGCCTCGCGCAGGGCATGCTGGGAACCTGGTGGAGCGCCGCCATGCCTGTGTGCTTAGGGGCCGGCGGCCGCCGACGAGAGAGGCATGGTCCTCGTGATTCAGTGCCCCTGCACCACCATCTTCACAGATGCCAACGTGCCTAGCATGGTGTTTGATCTGAAGTGCATTGTCAAGGGCTTCCGAAGTGGCTGGACAAGATGTTGGAAAGACGCTGAGCGAGTGTGCCTTCACCAGCCAAAGTGCACCACCATAGCGCTGCCCACCGCCCTTAGCAAGGGAAGGCCCTGCGCATCCCGCCGCCGTTAGGAAGCCCCAGGACGCAGGAAGCAGTGCCCATGAGCAAGCCGTGTGCAGAGGGTGCTCTGCCTGAACGCCAGAGACCCACTCTCCACAGTCAAAGAGATTTAGATGTCAGAGTTGAAAAAGGGTTTTAGTGCCGTGAAGATTCATGCGCATCCGGATGTGGTGGCCCGTGCCTGTGGTCCCAGCTGCTCAGGAGGCAGTGGGGGGAAGATCCCTTGAGCCTGGGAGGTCGAGGCTGCAGTGAGCCCAGATCGCGCTGCTGCACTCCAGCTTGGACGACAGAGAGAGAGCTTGTCTCAAAAAAAAAAAAAAAAAAAAAATTCATGTGCAAGATGAAAAGCCCACCTCTGACCAAAATGAAGTATAGACATGGGAGTGGAAGTTTAACACCTCAGAGTTATACAGAGGCTTGCTGCTGTGAAGTAGTTGTTGATGGTCAACATACACTGGGTTAATTATAAAATCTTGTAAAGCGCAGGAGCTTCAAACGTACATCCTGAAGTGACAGAAAACTGGCAAATAAAATTGGCAAATCGCTAGTCCCCAGGTAAGAGAAAAAGATTACGCTTTTATATAGTATTGTGGAGTAAACGTTATAATAATAAAGGAATGGGGAAATAATGCTCATGGAAAGTTAACTTGACAGTTACTGCTGTACTTGAATCCTTAATAAAATAATAGAAGACAAATGTCAAAGGAGAGGGCATTGAGCATTTAGAGAATATCTTAAATGCAATCAATAGTCAATGTCAGTTTTTGAAAGACAAATTACTTGTTAGGCGAAGTTATAATTTTAAAATTTAATTACATGATTGTTGAACTAAATTGGTAAAATGGAAGTGATATGAGGAATTTGGCTCACGTATACATATAAAATTATATGTGAAGAATTAATTTAGATTGACTCTTACTGAGATATTCTCATAAGGGAGTCAGCACTGCATGAAGGACGCTAGTGCAAAATTAATAGTTTAAAAAAAAAAAAAAAAACGGTAAAACCTGAATGGGATTTCTAGCCAGGGAGTTTATCACCAGTATTTGAAGCAGCAATTCTTTGTCCTTTTGCCAGTAGAAAACCCTTTTTTTCATTCTCTGGAGCCTTCCAACATCTCTAACATCTCTAATTGTTTCTTTACTACAGAGATTGCCCTTCAATACTTGAGACAATCAAGGACAGAGGTAGATGGTAGGACAGAGGTAGATGGAAGTCATATATCTCTAGATGGAAATCATTCATTTTCTTTATTTGTACAGTAACACTTTAACAAACATTTTCTTATTGTCCTTTGCTGGACTAAAAACTGGGGGTAGAATAACAAAATTTAATGAGGGTGACAGATGAGAAAGTAACAGATCTAACAAGTGAAATTAAGCATGATTTCACTTAGGCTGTAGAAACCTTTTGGACCTCTCAGAGATGGCAATGTCCACCCGGCCAACCTTAAAGAAGACAGTGGGTGAGAAGAGGGCCCAGGAGAGAGAACTGGAAACCCTCTTTGGGCTTCTGTAGTTGCAGAGTGTTCCAGTTGAGTGTAAGCGTGCAGATTCATTGTTTGTCTCACGCAGGGTACTCTAATGGTATTGTGCCCCAAGTAGACTGAGAATTCTGAGGTATGATGTCTGATTTGTGGTTTAGAAAAGGTATCATACATGAGTGCTTTATAGAGGATGACTTGGAGACGGCCAAGCCAGGAGGGATACAAATGATGAGGGTCTGTGACTGCCAGTATGAAGTTCACATTTCAAAAAATCACAGCTGATTTTAAATATATATATATAGAGATGTTTATATATAAAGTAAATATACATTCTAAGTATATATTTATATGTAAATATATAGATATATAAATTTTAAATATATAGAGATGTTTATAAAGTGTATATATTTATATATTATATATCTATATGTGGATTTATATGTAATAGATCTATATATGATAGGTCTATATATAATCTGTATAAAGATTATATACATATATTTATAGATATATGCATTTATATATTTATATATTATATATAATGTATAATTATCTATATCTCTATAGATAATATGTGTGTGTGTGTGTGTGTATATATATATATATATTTAAAAAGTGTAACATAGCCTTGGCTGCTCAGAGTCCCAAAAGGGTGGTGGTCACTCAGACCAGCAGCACTGATGTCACTAGGACATTGAAATGCAGAATTTCATGTATTACCCAGCCAAGACCTTTACTTGTTAAAGACAAGTAAAAGGTTAAAGACCTTTACTTGTTAAAGAGCTACTGAAGCTCTTTAACAAGATTCCTAGGTGATTTCTGTGCACATCAACCTTCGAGAGTCCTATCTATAAAAACTATCTATTGGATGCTGTGCTTATTACCTGGGCAGCAAAATAATCTGTACGCCAAACTCTGTGTCATGAAATTTACCTGTATTAGAAACCTGCAGATCTACCCCTGCAGCCAAAGTAAAAGTTTAAAATAAAAATAAAATATCGAAATACATCTATTAAAAAAGTGAATCGGGAATATTTTTGTTCCTGACTGATACGTCTTAGCCAACTTTAAAACATTTTGTTCCTACTTTGTTGGTGTGTGTGTGTGTGTGTTTGTGTCTGTGTGTGTATGTCTAGAGTGGATGAGTTGTTAAAATGAATAGTCAATACTTGTCCTCCAGCTGAATAACTGGCTGATGCTATGAAAAGTAGAAACAGTCCAGACGTGGTGTCTTAGGCCTGTAATCACAGCACTTTGGGAGGTCAAGGCAGGTGGAGCACCTGAGGTCAGGAGTTTCAGAGCAGCCTGACTAACATGGAGAAACCCCGTCTCTACTAAAAATACAAAATTAGCCAGACGTGGTGGCAGGCACCTGTAATTCCAGCTACTTGAGAGGCTGAGGCAGGAGAATAGTTTCAACCCGGGAGGCTGAGGTTGCAGTGAGCCGAGATCAGGCAATTGCACTCCAGGCTGGGCAACAAGAGTGAAACTCTGTATCAGAAAAAAAAAAAAAAAAAAAAAAAAAAAGGAAAACAAAAAGTAAAAACAGGTTGGGTGTGGTGGTTCATGCTGGTAATTTTAAGGCTTTGGGAGGCTTGGAGGTTGAGACCAGCCTTGAGGCCAGGAGTTTGAAACCAGCCTGGGCCACACTGAAATCCTATTTTTATAAAAAATAAAATAATAATTAGCTAGGAGTAGTGGTGGCTATCTATAGTCTCAGTCATTGGTGTGACTGAGGCTGGAGTAGCATTAAGCCCAGGAGTTCGAGTCTGCAGGGAGCTGTGATCCTGCACTGCACTCCAGCCTGGGTGGTGGAGCAAGACCTTATTAAAAAAAAAAAGAAAAAAAGAGAAGCAAGGTGCAATGGGAGAAAGAGGCAGAGGACTAGTACATCTGAGCTGGATCTTTTCCTTTCATCCATCCTGCACACCTGCCTGCTCTGCTCCATATGCCAAAAGGCCTGCCTCTCATACTGACCAGGCTCTGTGCCCTCTGCCTTGTGCCTGCAAAGACTGCAGCAGCAGGGCATTGACGGAAGTGGGAAGATGGAAAAGGCAGGCTTATTCAGCCTTCCTGGCTGTGGCTCGTGTGTAGCTGTGGCCCTCCGGGGAATGTCACAGCTCCCCTTGCCTCGTGTGAGCAGAGGGTGCTGTAACCTTTGCTGTCAATCCTTTATCCTGACATGTATTAGAAACAGTCTTTCCACTAAACTTTTCTCAAAGACCCCTTTCTGAGCCCACCACCCATCTGATGTGTTGGAAGAGGTGGTGTCATTTGAGGAGTACTTGTAGGGCATAGGACACACTGAAGTAGGTGGAGAGGAGGGAAGAGTTTCCTGGTAACAGAAGTTGCAGTGCTGGTGAGCCGTGCAGTTGTCTATTATGGAGGATGTTCAGGGAGCTGTCCATGTGGACAGGCCGCTGGCTACCAGCAGTGGCTGTGGAGGTTGAACATTGGGTGATAAGAAGAATATTTTAGGAAACAGTGTTAGAAAGGCACCCTAAGTCTCAATTGTGGCAGGCCTCGATATTGAGAATTTGCACCTGGGATTTTGCTTAACTCTGTGCTTTAAAAAAATTTAAATTTGAACTACTTATAAAATTTCATACCGTTATAAGAAAAGATACAGAGAAATTCACTTTATGTTTATTGTTTATGTTTATGTTTATTGTTTCCCTCAATGGTAAGATTTTGAGAAAAGTTCCTGTTCTGTCACAACCAGCATATTAACATTCACATAACATTCATATACAGCCTTTATATAAAAATATATACAGTCTTATTCAGATTTCCTCACTTGTACTCAGGTATTTCGAGTGAGAGTTTTTGAGTAGGGTGGTTATATTGTCAGTTTCAGAGTGAGGATTCTACTGTTATAAATTTAATTTGCCTCAGAAAAATGCTTGGCTTTTGAGTGGAAACAATATGTCATTAGAAAATCGCATATATATTTTTTCCTTGACTTTGTTTTCTCTCCTTATGTGTCTGGGATTCAGTGCAACCATTGAAAACATCCTGTTATCTACAGAAATGTATCTTAAACTTACCAAGAAATTACGTCTTTTCAAGTGCAATATAGGCATTTTGTACTTCTGATATGTCTTAGTTTTTTCTGGACAGCAGTGTGATCAGATCTGAATTGTACAGGACAGGGAGTCAGTTACCAAATGCTGTGGGCGCAGCTGAGTCTCATTGGAGCATAGTGACCTTCGACCTAACTCTCAATATATGTGGTGCTCAGTGCATTTACCTGTAAAATGTAATATTTCAGCTTATTACTAAGCATCTTCCAACCATAGTATCCTGTATTTATTGATTATATAGAAAAACTAGTTAATTACAAGGTGATAAAACTCAATTTTATATCATACTCTTTGAGTCATCTGTTGTTTTTCAAAGCTTATTTCTTGCCTTGCCTTCCACAAATTTCTTCCCAGGATGCTACCCAAGTAAGTGAAATATGGATAAATACTTTTATGAAAAGGAGTAACACATATCTGAAGGTCAGTTTTGCAATTGTGATGACAGGTTTGTATCACCACGGCATGTGTTAATAACTTGATTCTTCCATGGTTAGATGTCTCTTTAGGAAATGTATAATTACCCTGAAGATGGGAGAGAGACAGTTTTCATTTTGCATGAAGAGTAATTTTGCTGTTTGCCTCATAAGTTCTAAATGCACACATGTAAGTGTGTATTATATTTAGATTCAGTTAAATACCTTAATAATTTATGACCGTCGTCTTGGCAGAGATTTATTCATTAAGTGGTTAAAAAATGTTTTTTAATTTTTATTTTTTCTTTTACACAAAAAATACATGGACAATACTAAGTGGTTAAATAATTTAAAAAACACTTGAAGAATGAAGAAAGAGAGGCATTGGGCAAGTTGATGAGAAGAAAGGGTGGGATATTTAACAGTTAAAAATGTCTATGTCTGCTCTTTGGTGTTTGCTCTAATTCATAATTGGATTCACCATTCCTTCCACTTATTTAAAAGGCACCTTACCCAGAGAGAGACATCAATATTTACAGTACATTAGTGCCATGGAGAGTTTCAGAGCTTATGATGAGGGTTTATTGCTGTTTTATCCCCTCTTCAAAGCAATGTACACATCAAACAGCCTTCGTCATCATTCTGAACTCAGTGACATCGCGCCAATTGCTCTGTGCTTCATGCAGCAGCATAATTATTGAAGATCCATGTCTTTGAATTTTTTTAAATATTTCAGAGGTTATACTTTGAAAATCTGTATATTAAATAAATCAGAAGATTATGGGATTAGAAAGTTTTATCATGTTTTAAAATGCAAGGAATGGCTATAATAGTGACTGACCAAATTACCTTAAATCGAGAAGCTCCTATTATTTCTAATTACTGTAATGAACACAAATTACATCAGATTATTAGTAATGTTGAAATAGGCCATGGGCCCCAGAAATATAACAAATCATAGGTGAGAAGATTGTGTTTTATTCATCCGAGGCCAACACAAAATTACCTTCTTTATGCAATATTATATTTAGTCAGGACAGTTAGAGGTGGGAAACCTTTTAGATAATCTGGAAGTTGTGTTTCATGATTCATTTTGTTAAGGCCAGATGTTTATACAAATGTCTTTCCTTTAAGGTGAAACTCGTGAAAAGACCTCATGCCATTTGTGGCATGGCTACTATGGAACCATTCTCTAGAACTCTGCGTTGCTTGTCATATTTTGACTTGTTTGGAGCTACCCTGAGGAATGGCTGCTGAGACTGCTTTGAAATGCTTTTATGTTTTTTTCTAATACATTTTTCATAAATTGTTATACATTCTGTCAGGATGAGGTTTGGTAGATGATCACTGATTGGGGGAGTGTGAACATATGTGAACTCACACCTTTTTGGTATTAAAGGGAACTTCTAAAACCAGTAGTGCAGCCTCTGAATTTATAAATTAGGGATGGAGGCCCAGAGAGGCGACTGATGTGCCAGCATCACAGGTCTAGGCCAGTGGTCTTGCACGTGATCTGGGCCCTAAGGGACCACTAAGATTATTTCAAGAAGGCTATAAGGGCAATGGTATTTTCAGAGTTTTATGATAACCTGTTCTGTGGTGTTCACTGGGTTGACACCTACATCAGTGGTGCCCACACCCTGAGGGGCAAAAATGTAGATCACTTGGCACAAATCAAGACATTGACACGAAATTCATTCTTCACCTCACACACACGCAGTTTTTTAAAAAACCCATTTCACCCACTTTTTAATGAAGAAGCAAAATTAATTACTTAAAACCTGACCCTTTAATACACAATTTAACATTTCGTGTGATAATGTAGGCATAAAACACTTTTCCAACATATGGAAGCTCAGTAGTTCCTTTTTAAATTTTAATTTAATTTAATTTTTGTTGAGGTAAGACCTCACTGTGTTGCCCAGGTTGATCTCGAGCTCCTGGGCTCAAGTGATCCTTTTGCTTCAGCCTCCCTGAGTAGCTGATTTTACATTCGTGAGCCACCATGCCCAGCTTCTCGGTGGTTGTCTTGAGAAATACTTTTATGCGAAGGCTTGATTTACATGCTGAGGTTTTTTCATGGAACAGTGTTTTTGTTTGAAGTACGGACAGAAAAGCTGGTTGTTCAGACTTGAGTATCTGGTAGAGAGTTTCGTAAAAATGAGTGACACAAGCCTGTCACTACAAGGCAAAAAAAATGGGCAGTGTTTGTTGCTAAAGATAAAATTCAAACTTTCTAGTGAAAATTAGGTTTTGGAAAACTTATGTCCCACTGTGAGCATGACTGCTTCCCAGTACATAAAGACATTCCTGATTAAATTGGCAGAGATATTAACCTGTGATTTTCTGAAATAAAGAAATGTATCAACATTTGGAAGATTGACATAACTTATTAACTAATGGTTTCCAAATGATTAATGTTATGGAATTTTTCGTGGGTAGAAGATTCATACAAAGTGTGAGACAGACAAATAGATTTTAATGTAACAAAGAAAATTTCACATCCATACTGCAGCTGACTTTTGAAAAGCCACCATTGGTCAACTTATGGTGTGGTATCAGAGAAGAAAATCCAATATTTTCTGGAAAAGCTATTACGATATTATTCCCTCTTTAAGCTACATATTTGTGAAGTTCTTTTTTTCCCTCTATACACTTTTTCATATGGCAGCTGAGAATACATAAGCAGATATGAGAATCCAGATGTCTTCTATTAAGCAAAATGTAAAACATTGCTGGTCTTTCCACTGAATGTGCTTTGTTTTATAAAATACAATTTTCATAAAATTAGTTTGTGTTAACATATGATGGGTTTTATTATTATTAAAGTGATTTAATAAATAGATATTTTAAAGTTGTTCTCATTTTCACTCCTAAAATGGTAAATATCATTAGCTCTAGCCTTATATACACAAAAATGCTTTGAGGTCATCCATTTTTAGAGTGTCAGCATTTGGGAACCACCGAATCTAGTCCTGTTTCCTTGGAGACATGCTTTCCTAGATTCTATGTAGTACTTCCTCCATTTAACAGTAGTTTTTTTCCTTTTCCTATCTTAACATTTGTGAAATTTGGATGCCTGTTGTTACCATATATGTTTATGGCTAATGTAACATTCCTTCCTCTTCCCAAAATGAAATCATGCTATGACTTAAAATCAGGATATGATTTTTAATTGCATCATTCTAGGAAAACAACAAAATTCTTCTTTTTTAAAAAACTGAAACTAACATTTGTATTCACAGGTAGCTAGAAATGGAACTTAATAGATCTGATTTGATAATTTGTGATTAATGATTGAGCGCTGACTCGGGAGCTTGAAGTCTTGACCGGAGAACTGACTTTTCGTGTTATATCTCTGAGCCTCAGCTTACGTATATGTGATGTGGGTCACATGTTTTTCCATGTGTCTAATGTAGTGCCTTATTTAAAGAAAAAAATTTCATATCCCTCTATTTGAGTGGTGGGTTCTAACACAGCATTACTAAACTGTATGTGCTCGTACGTGTTTGTGTGTGTGAAAACTGCATAAAATGCCTTATAATTTTCATGCAATCACAAAAAGAAGAAGAAATCATAAACCAATACACATCCGATATGTAACATATACCCATCAGATACACATCATTGTGAGAGTTAAAGATGTCTTGTGGAGTCTAAATCGTAGGCGGTATGAACCTAGACATGTCCTGGAGTGACATGGGGTCTTTTTATTTGGACCTGGTTATGCTGCCTTTATGTACTATGATGACTCAGGTCTTGCAGCACTTCCAAACATAAGAAAACCTTGATTTTAACATCATTATGATATCATTTGGCATTCTTTGATGAGAACATGCCGTTGACTTCTTTTGACTGACTGGGCCAGTTTGGACTGACAGGGCCTTGCTCTGTTGCCCAGGCTGGAGTGCAGTAGTACAGTCACGGCTCACTGCAGGCTTCAACTTTTGGGCTCAAGTGATTTTCCTACCTAAGACTTCTGAGCAGCTGGGACTGATGCAGGACATGTGAGCCCCACAGTGGGCCTTAGCCCGTAAGGGTCCTCGACTTTGCCCAGGTAAAGACTTCAAGGGTGAACTGGGGCTAGAAGAAAATAGCTTTATTGAAGCAACAGTGTCATAGCTCTGTGACTGCTTCTGCAGAGCAGTGGTACTCTCTATGGGCAAAGAGTAGCAGCCCAGGGCAGTTTTGCAGTCATGTTTATACTCACTTTTAATTACATGCAGATTAAGGGGCAGTTTGTGCAGGAATATTTAGGGAAGGTGTAGTAACTAGGACATTAGGTTATTACCAGGGAAATGGTAGGTAACACCGAGGTGTTGCCATGGTGATAGTAAACTGCCATGGCATGCTGGTGAGTGTGTGTGATGGAAAGCTGCTTCTGCCCTAGCCCTGTTTTAGCCAGTCCTCCGTTTGGTCTGGTGTGCCAGCCCTGCCTCTGCTGTCAAGGCCTGCTTCTTACCTTCCAACTACAGGAATGTGCCACCATAGTCGCCTAGTTTTTTAATTTTTTTTTTTTTTTTGTAGAGACAGTGTCTCACTGTGTTGCCCAAGTTGGTCTTGAACTCCTGACCTCAAGCAGTTCTCCACCTTGGCTTTCCAAAGTGCTGGGATTACAGGCATGAGCCACTGCACCTGGCTTCCTTCACTTCTTTTATTGGGTTTTGTTCTTTCTCATCAGCGTAGTAATCAAATCAAGGACACCTTCCTGAATTTGACAGTCAACATAAATGTAAACGTGGGACTTGAAATTGCATGGGAGTACTCAGTGACTAGGTAGTGCAAATAGAAGATCCAGACTATATTTATTTTAATTTATCAGTATCACTGAGATGCAAACAAAAAGTTTAATGTTGGAAGAACTCAGAAGAAGGGCTGCATGATAGAGCATTCCCTGTAGCATCATTCACATTGCAGTTTATGTGAACAGCACCCTTTCCATGAGCTCCATCACGCACCTGAAGAGACATCCCACAGGGTCTGGAGCTCCAACGTGTACCTCCTCTCAAATCCCCTCTTTCCCCAAGTTCACATTTTATTTCAAGAGCTACAGGTATATATAGAGAAATGCTAATTATTTTTGTCTGTCTATTGCAAACTAACACATTAACACAATGTTTGTGTCTAGTCTGAAAAAGATGGTCCTAATTACTTATATAATTGAAATAATATATGCAATGTATTCTCCTGAGGAAAATTTCAAACACAAGTAGGGTAAGCAGTTTTATTGTGACCAAGCAAATTCAGTATCTAGTCCCTGAATTTTTTGGGGGTTGGAATATACTTTTATGTGATTATTTTAATATAGATAGTGGGTACTGCTTTTGGTCCTTATGTCTGTGCCATTTTTTAAAGGCCTTCCCCTCTGAGTTAATAGTGCTTCTTGTAGACTTACACACACACAAGGGCGAGAGGAAGAGGGAGAGAACTTGAGGTGTGCAGAGGTACTTAACAACTGAACAATTAATCCTGTAATTGGAAAGCAACAGAACCTTTGTCTAAGCAACAACATTGTCTAGAAGTATTTAGTCTTTTCCTGCCCACCCATCCCTATTTTGTTACTTTTTTGCTTACAGTTTTTAATTTGATGATTCTGGAAATTGTACTTCCTCTTGGTAGAGAACTTTCCTTATAGTAAGGTCATTGAATATTAATGTGCATGGATTCTTAGATGTGTATTTTTGTGAGAATGATTATATAATTCTTATTGGTGTTTATTTTTATGTTTTGGGGTGTAAATTATAAGCATCAAAGGCATCAAAGGCATAATAAATCCAGTAATTATTAAAATATCATGTTTACATTTCTTTCATCAAATTAAGATAGGTACCAACATTATTAAATTAGAAGCTGACTAAATTTTTGCCCTGGTAATGTTGCTCAGACTGTGTTGTTGTTATCCAATCCTCATGATGTAGAAGTCAGTGTTAAATTTGATATTACTATGTTTCATATGCTTTTGTTTTATCTGATTAGTTTTAATTTGCTTTCATATATTGGTTTAAATATAGCCTTCACTGCATATAAATGGCTTCTTTAGTTTGGTATTCTCAAGGTCTCCATATTTTTACCATTGACCAGTGCACCAGTGTTTCAAAATTATCCCTCCTAGGATAAATAATGAATTTACTACTTTCTGGTTAAAGTTGTGTCATTAGGCCAGATGTGGTGGCTCACACCTGTAATCCTAGCACTTTGGGAGGCTGAGTCGGGTGTATCACCTGAGGTCAGGAGTTAAAAGACCAGCCTAGCCAACATGGTGAAACTCTTGTCTCTACTAAAAGCACAAAAACTAGCCTGGCTTGGTGGCTCATGATTTTTGTAGCCTGTAGCTACGGGAGGCTGAGGCAGGAGAATCACTTTAACCCAGCAGGCGGAGGTTGCTGTTAGCCGAGATTGTGCCACTACACTCCAGCCTGGGTGACAGAGCCAGTCTCTGTCTCAAAAAATAAAATAAAATAAAACAAATAAAGCTCTATTGTTAGAAGCTTTAAAACAAATGCTTAACCTACATCCTAGTTTTTAAAAACAGAGTACTCTAAACATAATTTAATTTAAATTTTGTCTTACGTTTTTGAATGATTTCACTCAGTTGCTGAGTGAAACTTTCAGTCCTGATTCCAGCTGTTGCAGACTCTTTTCTTCTTGGCTTTGCAATTTTGTTTTCTGTTTCTTCTCTGCTGTGACAGTGATTATATTTGCCAGGCTGTTCTCAGTGCTACTGATAATGTTACAGGTGTTCATCTGAGTTTATTATTGATGTTGTTATCGCAATTGCAAGCAAACTCTTCTATGCAAATGCGTTTGCTAAAATACTGCCTTTCGTGTGTATAAGTGAGTATATGACAGAAACTACCTGCAGATTAGCATATTACTTCGAGTATTTTCTGTCTTCAGTATAAATAATACATTAGGGCACTATACTTTCTGATAATACTTTATTGAATAAACATTTTATTCAACAAAACATTTCAATAAAGCAGCCAAATGTCTAAACGCTATAGATTTTTTAAAATTGATACATAATTGTATGTATTTATGGAGAGTTTATGATGTTTTGATACAGCGTGTAATGGTCAAATCAAGGTAATGAGGATATTCAAACCTCAATTATCTATCTTTTTTTATATTGGAAAAATTTCAAATACTCTCTTCTAGCTACTTTGAAATATACAATAAATTATTTGTTAACTATATAGATTCTGTACGTTTATTCCAGCAGGTATGATTAAAAGGTAGATGAAATTTGTTTACTTGCTTAGATTAGCTATTTTTTGAATGATATATGTGATGATTATTTAGAAATATTGAGATAATGATAGCAGTAATGGTCATTATAATATTACCGTCTCCTGAGTACACACTATATGTCAGACGCTGTTTATCCCCTTTATATTGTTTAGTCTTCACATTACCCTGATGAAAGAGGTACTGTTTTATTTTCATTTGAGTTGGAAAGGACTAGAGGCAGAGAACAGTTAGGCAACTTGGCCAGGGCCACAGAGATAACAAGGAGTGAAGGCCAAATACAAACCTGGGCAGTCTTGCTCGGAGCTGACACTTGACCACACCTCTTTCACCATGTAGTATTTTCAGGGACCTAAAGAAATTTGTATTTAGAATGCTGACTCACTGTCCCCTTTTAAAAAATCGTAATTCTGTTCCTTGGTCTTTAGGATTGCCCTACATTCTCCTAACATGCAGTCTACCAACATTAGTATGTTATTTTTCAGCATAGTGCTTTTGTATTTACAGATATGCCTCTTCATGTTCGACGCAGTAGTGACCCAGCTCTAATTGGCCTCTCCACTTCTGTCAGTGATAATAATTTTTCCTCTGAAGAGCCTTCAAGGAAAAATCCCACACGCTGGTCAACCACAGCTGGGTTCCTCAAGCAGAACACTGCTGGGAGTCCTAAAACTTGCGACCGGAAGGTAACCACCTTTCCTTGTTTGTTGCTATCCCTTGTCCCTCCTGACTTCTTGGTGTCCATGATGAGTGTCCTGTCTTAGGTAAACCATTGGATTCCAGGGCATTTTCACGATGGTCTTTTGTGAGTGTGGTACCAACTTTCATTTAAAGGTCAGATAGAATAGACTCTATTTTATATCACACTTGAATTTTCTGATGAAAATCAGTGCCATATATGTTATGCAATTATTAATGTATCCGCATTTTGAACAGATTCCATTTCATATGATTAAAAAGGAAAACATTAGACACAATGTGTACCATATAAAATTCCGTTCCTCCTGTGTCTTCTGGTCTCCTCCCCCATTTCTCCTCACAGGCAGCCTCTTTATTTGCTTTCTTTATGTCCTTACAGTGATATTTGACACATGTTTAAGCAAATATTTGTATTGGTTCATGAGGTACATTACAGAACTTAGGACATCATGAACTTTTAAGGATGAAAGTGGACCTCATGGTAATTTAGTTTGACTCCCCAGTTGATCATTTTATCCTAAGTCTCCTTGTAAATTGAAATGTGTTGTCTAGTGTTCATAATACTTTCTTCCTTGACCAATTTATTTTAGTCCTTGACCTAATTTATTTAATCTGAATAAAGAAACTTTATTTTAGTCTGTTTTAGAAAACTTGTTGGTCTAGTGCAGTGGCTCCCATCTGTAATCCCAGCAGTTCAGGAGCCAAGGCAGGTGCAACTCTGGCCAGGAGTTCGAGGCCAGCCTGACCAAAGTAGCAAAAACCTGTCTCTACTAAAAATACAAAAATTAGCCTGGTGTGTTGGCATGCAACTGTAATCCCAGCTATTCAGGATGCTGAGGCACAATAATCACCTGAACCCAGGAGGTGGAGGTTGCAGTGAGCCAAGATCACACCACTGCACTCCAGCCTGGGCGACAGAGTGAGACTGCATCTCAACAATGACAAAAAAATTATTGATGCCCTTTGTCAGAACCCTTATTGTTTCTTTTAATCACACCTCTCACCTCTTATTTAATATGTATTTTGCTGAATCTGCCATTTTCACTTCTCAATCTGTAGATGCTCAATAAACTTCTGTTGAATGAAATAATAAATATTTTTTCAATGCACCCAGTAATTTAGCACTGTATATATTGAGAAATATCAAAATACTAATCACATAATATTAAAAAGGATGTAGCTTTATGTTTGCTTCATTTACTCTTTGCATAGGTATAAAAATACCTGTTTTAAATATCTCTTTCAAATTTGTTTTGCATTTCAGCACACTCTTTGCACTAGTTCAAGTGAGAAAAAAAGGTGCATGGAAAACATAGATTTAAATTGAGAAGAATCTACTTGGAAAAAAGAGTATATTTAGTTTCTGATTAATTTGAATTATGATCTTAACTGTTAGGCCTGCTCTCCTGAAATATTCTGTTTTTATAGATGTGCTGAGGAGCCACATTGAAAGATCTTCCCATTAAGATTAGCTTGAAATGTTTGAGAAATTTACTGCAGTAGACTATCCAAAGCAGCAGAATCCTGTTTATCAATGGGTCTTGTGGCATTTTATTTTATTTTATTTTTTAGACTAGACCTAATTTAATTTGCATAGATATTCACAAATGCGCAGACAAGTCAAGTTGGCAGTGAAGAATGTTTTTAACTAGGTTTTCAACTATTTGAAGCCCAGTGGCTTCAGAAGGCATTATGGTCAGAAGTCATTATGGTTTTCTTTTCAAATCATTCAACATCTTGGATGTGTGCGTGCCAGACTCAGTTGTAGCAAACAGAACCTGTTTTTATCATAAAACATTTTTTAACAAAAGGGATTTAACACTTAGAATTTGTTTCTTACAAAATCACTGGAAGTGTTTGCAGAGAAGGTCCTACATTGTGGTCTGGAGAACCTTTATAACCATGCAGTAATGTATATGTGGCTTGCCTGTGGAGCTACCCTCTCCGCTGTCGTGGTGAAGGAGGTGCTGCAGTCCAGGGACCTCAACTCCTCCCACCCGAGCCTGCCTACTGCACACTACGCACTGCCCTGCCTCCAGGTGTATTCACCTTGCTTCTGTCAATGTGAAGCTGGAGACCCAGCCCAGAAATGCTGCCTGTCATAACAGCCCAGGCGAATTCAGTTTCACACCGCTATTAAAATCTCATGCTGCTGAATGTGAGTAGGTGGAGTCCAGTTTGTATCTAGACCCTTATACAGCATTAGCCTTAAAGCCTCTGCAGCACAGGAAGACGTGTCAGGAGAACACTGAGACCCTCATTGCCAATTAACCACATCCACCTCGCTGACCCTCCCCCGCCAGGCTGGAGAGCGGTGGTGCGACCGCAGCTCACTGCAGCTTCTTCCTCCCAGGTTCAAGTAGCTTCCTGCCTCACCCACCCGAGTAGCTGGGACTATAGGCACTAGCCATCACACCTGGCTGACTGTTTAATTTGTTGTAGAGACAGGGTCTTGCTCTGTTGTCCAGGCTGGTCTCAAACTTTTGGACTAAGGTGATTCTTCCATCTCCACCTCCCAAAGGCTAGAATTACAGACATGAGCCATCATGCCCAGCCTGACATTGTTTTAAATAACATCCTTCTATCATTATAGAAAATTTGGCAAACTTGTAGAATAGAACAAAATAAATTATTCATAATTCCAGAACCCAACAGCAACCAGCATTGACACACACACACACCCACACACCCACACCCACACAGACGCACACACACACAGACGCACACACACAGTCCCCCACACACACAGACACAGACACACACACACACACACACAGACCCACACACACAAACACACACACAGACACAGACACACAGACCCCCCCCACACACACAGACCTACACACACACACAGACACACAGACACAGACACACACACACACTCACACACACACACACACACACGTTGGAGTCATGCTATGTTCACATATTTCCATCCTGGTTATTTCAACATTATTTCTCATAGGGATTTCCCCCGGTGTGAATTTTATTACAAATATTTTAATGAGTGTAAAAGATTTCATTGTAGGATGTACTCTGTTTTCTCTTGATTTTGAACATTCATGCTCTTTTCCTTTCTTTCACATTATAAGTATTGGTGTTGTGAGACATCCATAAATATAATATTTATCTTAAAAATTGTTACATATTCAACAGTCTTTTTACTTAGCATGGAGCAGTTTTTAATGTAGCCAGATGCCCTCGCTTTCCCGTAAGAAAGGTCTTGATCTACATATGTATTTCTAGATGAAGTGATATTCGCATACAATATACTTGAATAGTAATGTGTAACGAATTAGTCTTTTGAATTTTCTTTGGCTTTACTCTTCAAATACTAATCTTGCTGTCTGCGTTTTATGCTGTTTGTATTTTAGTCTGAGAGCTCATATATAAATATGATTAAATAGTATCTTATTTTTAGTTATAAAAAGACTTCTCATCTTTTCAATATTCAGAAGGAAGGAAAGCATACTTGCTGCTTAGGTACAAAGCATTCAGTTTATTTCTGTTAAGCCTATGAGAGCTTACCTATGCTGTCATGCTTTAAGATGTTATAAATTCTTATGTGTGTGTAGTGGTTCAGGTTTTCTATATAAAATGGTAGAAATAAATTAGTTGTGCATTCATAGCCCTCTGATTTAGTGATCCCTAGTGGTTGAAATAAGTTAGCATTCTTAAATAACTCATCTAAATAGTTAAGTGGTTTATAGTCTTCCAAGTTAAAATAGCAGAGTGAATTATTTTAGAATAATGTTACCAGTCAATTAAAATCTCTTGTTTTTAAGCAGGAAAGTTGCATTCTGATATGTTAGAGCACTACCATGTCAGACTCTCTCCTTTGGCTCAAAACCACGAATGAGAGGTGGAGTCCTCCTTGTTGAAAAAGTGGTCATAATCTCATTCCACTGTTAGGCTTAGTGGGCAGGGTGTACAGATGATGGTGATACTCAACTGGTTGAGGACTTGAAGCAGCCAAGGGTTCCATGGACTTCTGGATTTCTTAATAATTTTCATGGTGAGATGGAGAATGTAGGCGAGTTGTGGCTTTTTTCAAAGTGCTTTGAAATACTCACCTCTGTGTCTTGTATTTTGTGGCTGACTGCCTTTTCCAACTGTTTTAGGTAACATTTTGTTCCTTTGTCTGGAAAGTTTTTTTCTAGAGGCTGTATTTTCATTTGAGAGTTAATGTATAGTTAATATTTTATCTTGGGGAGGAGTATTTCAATTGGCATGAATACTTAAATCATCTTGCCACCTCTTTGGTCCTTCTTTCTAAGTTGGTGTTGCTGTGAATAAAGAGGCCAGCTAGTTTGTGGAGAGCATGTGATTCATCCCATCAAGAAACATGTAATGAGCACTTAGAAGAATCAGCCTACCATGCGGGGTTGAGAATAAAAACTGGACCATTTCACTGTGCAGTTGCTACAAGCCATTGTTCCTTCCCTCTAAATGAAGAGTGGTATTATTTTTCTAAATTATATTTTCCCCTAAACAATTAACATAGGTAGACTTAGTATAAAAACCAGGTGGACAAGTTTCCAAGAGATTCTTACCTGATTAGGGAAAGGGGAAGAAGGTAATGAAGGAAACCTATTGCAATGGCATCATTAGCTTCCTTTTCTTTTGATTTTTTAAAGGGAGACCTTGAAATGTTTCTTACTCCCTGGGTTTCTGTTTATTTAGTTGCTTAGCCTGTTTGGTATTTTTCTAATACCCCTGATACAACCTCTTGTAAGAGATTCTTTCTTAGTTATGTCTTTGTCATCTTGCTTTTCTTAATATTAGAAGGGTGAGATGTTCTAAGTTTAGAAAATTATTTTTATAAACATTTTTGTAGTATATTTTAAGATTCCTTATCACTTTTTTTCCCTGATAATAATACAGCTTGCTCTTTGTATATGTTTAGTAATAAGGGTATATAGAAGCAGGGAAATACCATCAGGCTACTATGTCCGTGGGTTCCACATCCGTGGGTTCCACATCCGTGGGTTCAACCAAGATTAGATTGAAAATACTTAGAACAACAACAGCAAAAAGAATGGTTGTGTCTGTACTGAACATTCAGAAACTTTTCTTTGTCCTAATTTCCTAAACAGTACAGTATAACAACTACTTATGCAAAGCATTTTCTTTGTATTAGGTCATGTAAGTCATCTAGAGATCATTTAAACTATATGGGAGGATGTACATAGGTTATGTGCAGTACTCCACTATTTTATGTAAGAGACTTGAGCATCTGTGGATTTTGGTGTCTGCTAGGGGTCTTGGAACCAGTCCCCGTGGATACTGAGGGATGATTGTAATTTGAAATTTTGAAGATGAGAAATAATGACATTTTGAAGTGTTAACTTCAGGACTTCCATGGAGCATGGCTCTATACAGATGTGGGCTATTCTTATTACCAGGGGAAACCATCCAAGTATAGTTTAATTTCCAGCAATTTTCCCCAATTTCTGCTGTATTGAGAGAATTTTTCCATGCCTCATAAATATGGATAGTTTGCATAATGTTATGTGCTGATTTTTTATAATGTTTAACTTTATTTGATGGTTTTTTCTGTCGTATGACATTTATATTTTTGCCAATTTTGTTTGCTCTTATAAGTAACCTTTAGAAGTACTCTTCAGAGAATGTCCTTATATATCGATTTATATTGGCATCTCTGATTATTTTCTTTGACTAGATTCCTCAAGTAGATTTATTTGGTAAGGAGATGAACATTTTTAAAGCTATTGGTAATTGTTTTACATAAATTCAAGCCTAATAAAGTATGAAGTACTTAGGATGTATATAGGAGTGAGGCTTGGGGTTGGTGGTGAAGGAAACAACCTGCTGGTACTATTCCTGAATTCCAGAACTTACTGTCTTACTCTGTAGCTTAAGGGTTCTACATGAGTGTGCATCACAATTACCTGTGGACTTTCAAGAAATGAAACATAGGCATTGCTGACACCACCAGATTCCTATACCTGCTCCAGAAAATTAGTGTGTTTCTTTAAAGCTCTTTTGTGGTTTGCAGAGCCCAGCCTTATTTTCCCCCCCAAAACCTCAGGTCTAGCTGAAAACAGAAAGTGTGGTTACATTTTAAGAGAGGGCAAATAGGATTATGGTCATGCCTCTCTTAATGACAGAGATGCGTCTTGAGAATTGCATTGTTAGGCAATTTCTTCGTTGTGTGAACATCATAGAGTGCACTGACACAAACCTAGATGGTGTAGCCTAAAACTCGCCTAGGTTACACCCTGTTTTTCTAGGTTGCAAACCTGTTAAAACATGCAGCTATACTGAATAGGCAACTGGGACACAAGGCATCTATATTTAGATATTTGTGTATCCAACATATCTAAACAGAAAAAGTACAGTAAAAATACAGACTGTAATCTTATGGGACCACTATTGTATATGTGGTCCATTGTTTACAGGAATGTTGTTATGGGGTGCATGACTGTATAATGATTTTTTTGAGATATCTTTAAGCTAATTCTCCTATTACAGCAGAATAGAGTCTGGTATATTTACTATATTTGGGTTTGTGGGATTTCACTTCCTGTCATACTTAGATTGTACAAATTTATCATTTTCAAATGAAAATTAAATTAATTCTGAGTATTTTAAAAGTCTCCCCTCCCCCTCCCCCTCTTCTTTTGCCGCAACTCATTGAATATTGGATATTGACTATCAGTGCAAAAATACAACTGGAAATACTTTTCTAGATAGAAGCCTTAATGAAAACAATGTTTCTGTGTACTGTTTGTGTTCCTTCCTTCCTT
>NW_022437051.1:2542467-2552754 GCF_009761245.1 Sapajus apella
TCCCCTTCCCCTTCCCCTTTCCTTCCCTTTCCCCTTCCCCTTTCCCTCCCCTTTCCCTCCCCTTCCCCTTCCCCTCCCCCTCCACTTCTCCTTCCCCTCCCCTTCCCCTTTCCCTTCTCCTCCCCTTCCCGTTCTCTTTCCCTTCCCCTTTCCCCCACTTCTCTTTCCCCTTCCCCTACTCCTTCCCTTTCCCCATGCCCTTCCCCTTTCCCTTCCCCTCCTTTTCCCCTCCCCCTCCCCTTTCCCTTTCCCTTTCCCTTCCCCTTCCTCTTCCTTTCCCTTTCCCCTTTCCCTTTCTCTTCCCCTCCCTCTCCCCTTCCCCTTCCTCTCCCCACCTCTGCCCCACCCTTTCCACTCCCCTTCCCCCTCTTTTTTTGCCACTGTCTAGCTCTGCTCTATTGCCCAGGCTGGAGTACAGTGGTGTGATCATGGCTTATTGCAGTTTCAACTCCTGAGTTCAAGTGATCCTCCCATCTTAGTCCATGGAGTAGCTGGTACTACAAGCATGGACCACACCTCCCAGCTAGTATTTTTTTTTTTGTTTGTTTTATGTTTTTGTTTTTTTAAGAGATGCGCATCTCACTATGTTGCCCAGGCTAGTCGAACTCCTGGGCTCAAGTGTTCCTCCCATCTTGGCTTCCCAGTGTGTTTGGATTACAGGCCTGAGCCAGTTTGACTTCTTGATTTCTGCTTTTCATCATTTCTTCTTTCTAAGTGACAAGGCTGATCGTCACATTAGTAAGCTTCAAAGCACTGTTTTATTTCTAAACTGTGTTTTTCAAAGTTTATTTTTTTCCTTTACTCTCTGTTGGGTTTGAAGATTATTTAAAACCACAAAGTACACTTGACCAGTTGGCTGCTGAGAGGAAATTGTTTATCTTTTGGTTTTGTTAGTCAAGCGTAGCTCCCAGCATTGTGGTAACCATCGAAAACCTCAAAGGATGAGCTGAGGTAGTTCTTTAGAACCACATGTCCTCTGCGACAGACCTGCAGCTCTCTTTAATTTTCTGCGGCATTAGTTTCAAGGGAGATTCAGCTGAGAGTAGGCCTTAAACTATTCTGCTGCAACATTTGTATTTCCTATTAGAGGTCTCTATAACTATAAAACTTACCCTTCTGTTTTGCATATTAAAATAATTTGAATGCAGCGCATTTTCGGATTTTCCATCAGTTATGGTTATAATCGTTTCCACAATAGGCTGGCCTCA
The DNA here is from genome assembly GCF_009761245.1 of Sapajus apella. Classification (NCBI taxonomy): domain Eukaryota; kingdom Metazoa; phylum Chordata; class Mammalia; order Primates; family Cebidae; genus Sapajus; species Sapajus apella. The sequence goes on from NW_022437051.1 coordinate 2,543,676, forward strand.
CTGGTCTGAGTTATTAATAACCTAATCTCATCTACTTCTATGCCACATTTAGAAATACAGTCTGCCTTCACATGCTTTAAATATTTTGTGTTCAAAGTAATAAAATCCTAAGGTGTTATTGATAAAATTTTGGAGACTGGATGCCATGTTTTTAGAGTTCACAAACCACTGCAGGAGTATAAATCCCAAATAAAGTCAGAAGCCTTCTTGTGTGCCCTCAAAGTTACACATAGCACAGAGGGAAATGAATATATTATACCTGATTGCTTTGACTTAGGGGAGAGGACCAGGAAGTGTCATCGGTTAAACTATATGGAACAAAATTTTCCATAGTTTATGTACATTGAAAAATATTTTAAACTCAATTTATCTCATTTCATCTTTTTTTTTTTTTTCTTTTTCTTGAGATGGAGTCTCACTCTGTTGCCCAGGCTAGAGTGCAGTGGCATGATCTCAGCTCACTGCAACCTCTGCCTCCTGGGTTTAACAATTCTCCTGCCTCAGCCACTTAAGTAGCTGGGATTACAGGCGCCCACCACCATGCCCAGCTAATTTTTGTATTTTTAGTAGAGAAGGGGTTTCACCATGATGGCCAGACTGGTCTTGAACTTCTGACCTCAGGTGATCCACCTGCGTCGGCCTCCCAAAGTGCTGGGATTATTGGCATGAGCCACTGTGCCTGGCTTCAGCTTTTTGAGCTAGTTTCTAATTTTTTTTTTTGTAATTCAGCTTATAAACCTACCTATTTTGAGCTGTGAGGTTAGATCTAGTCCCTTCAAGTGCTGTTGTTAACAAGAAGAATATCAGATGGATTGCTGCGACTGGAGCACCTGTTTGCATTCTGAGGGCTCTGGCTTTGGGCATTCTTTCTTTTACCTTGCGTATATTCCTGGTCCTGTTGTGATCTGGGCTGCCTTTGGAGAAATACGTTCCAGTCAACATTTTCGAAATTTTGGAGTAGAAATGGTTTCCGTCTCTCCTACCTATAAGCCATATCTGTTTTTGAGGTTTTAATATTTTTAGTAATGATAACCAAGTTGTTTTTTAATACTTGCTATTCCTAGCACTATGCCATGCTTGCCATGTTATAGGTTATATCTCATTTAGTTATGCCTGTACCGGAAGTTTTGGAATGGTTGCTATACCCATTTTATTGATGAGCAAATAGAGCCTTAGAGAGTTTAAATAACTCACCTAATAATTGAACCATCTGTTAAATGATAAAGTTGTGATATAAATGTGCTGAGTTCTCATGGCTGAGTACTTGCACCTTTTTCTTTAATTTTTGTTGGGGCATCTTATTGCAATAGCTGTTTTGTTTCCACTTTAGTTAGATTATGTTTTTTTGGTGGGTACGGGAGGGTAAGGTTTCAACAGAAATTACTCAAATTCCCTGAATCACATTTTCTAGAATTGTAGTTTTTAGCCATAAATGGAGGACAGAAATAGTCTCCATGAATATTAATATCCTGTTTAGAGAACATGCCTTTTCCTCTAATGGGGTGGCAGAGAGGAACTCAGTTGTTTAGAAGTTTGTGCCATCCATTTTTTTTTACTGTAAATGCTTCCCATGTGGCATTGTAATTCTCCAGAAAAGTCATTACTGTATGAGAAACAATATGTAGGGTAAGATTATGATAAATGAAAATAAATACTTTCTACATTAAGAAAAGAAAGTGTCTGTGGAGATAGTGTACCTGAGGAGGCACTTTCACAATTAAGGGGAAGCTAAGGTAGACTGTACCTAGGGACTTTCACAGAAATTACTTAATTCTTCTGCTCATCCATCCAGTCCTTTGGAATTTGGATTGTGGGCTGAAAACTGGAAGTAAGTGATAATTATTTTACATTGTCAGACTAGTTTTATGTGATGTAAATGTCTTTATTTAAAAAGTTTAGTAATTTATTTAAATGTATATGTATATATATACATTCGTTCTTAAATTCAGATGAAAAATATTTAGATAAATATAAAATATTTATGATGTACATCTAAATAATGTATAAGGCAGTAGGTATTTTGGAATCAGGCAGCCACTATAAGTGTTTTACTTTTTCTCCCTTGCTCTCTAGCATCTGCTCCCTTCCTTTGGTGTTGTGCAAAGTACTCTTGATGCAAAATGCTATTGTTACTTACAATTTTAGTTTTGGAGCATACATATTTAGAGTTGCGTGTTTTTGAAAGAAAATGAAATGTCGTTGGGTATTTCTTGCCTTCAAAGTTAAGCACTTTCTAAAATGTTTTTAAGTGGTTTCAGATATGGATTTGTTTCTCAGAGTTAAGCAGCTTTAGTCAAGTGTTGCTCCTCATGTTTAGTGTAGTGTAAGAAAGTGAGTCAGGATCTTCAAAATTTAATTGGACCTGAAATATTTATTCACTTACTTTTTATATACTCGCCCTTCTTGTTTTAAGGAGTATAGGTTGAAAATGGTAGTCCCGTATTCTCCATTCCTGACCGCTGCTGATAGTGGAATGCTGGTGGCTCCAGGGGAATTCAGGGCCACATTGACCCTTCTGAAGTACTGTACAGGAGAGCAAGTGAAGGCTGTGGTTAATGCTGCTTTCCTGTAGGCTCTGTCCTTCAGTTCCTCAGAGCCCACGAGTGGGCAACATTTTTGTAATTTGGTAAAAACATTAAACTTCCCTCATCTATCTCTTCCTTACCTCTTTCTGCATGTTTTCTTAGGATAAAGAAGATAATCTAAGTTATGTCTGGAAAGAGATTTTCTTTTTCTGTTTTTTTTTTGAATGGAGTCTTGCTCTGTTGGAGTGTAGTGGCACAATCTTGGCTCACTGCAACCTCTGCCTTCTGGGTTCAAGCAGTTCTCTGCCTCAGCCTCCCGAGTATCTGGGCTTAAAGGCACCACCACTATGCCCAGCTAATTTTTGTATTTTTAGGAGAAATGGGGTTTCACCATCTTGGCCATGCTGGTCTTGAACTCCTGACCTTGTGATCCACCCACCTTGGCCTCCCAAAATGCTGGGATTACAGGCATGAACAACCGCGCCTGGCCAAGACTTTCCTTTTTTTCTCAGACAGGCTCTCCCTCTGTTGCCCAGACTGGATTGCAGTAGTCCAACTGTTGCTCACTATAGTCTCAAGTTCCTGAAATTAATCAGATCTTTGTAATGTAAAACAATTTTAGACTGGGCACAGTGGCTCACACCTGTAATCTCAGTACTTTGGGAGGCCGAGGTGGGAGAATTTCTTGAGGCCAGGAGCTTAAGACCAGCCTGAGCAACACAGTAAGACTCCGTCTCTAAAAAAATTAAAAAATTAGCCAACCATGGTGATGCATGCCTATAGTCTCAGCTACTCGGGAGGCTGAGGTGGGAGGATCACTTTAGCTGGGGAGGTTGAGCCTTCACTGAGCTATGGGTGTGCCTCTGCACTCCAGCCTGGGTGACAGAGTCAGATCCTGTCTCCCAAAAAATAAAAATTAAAAACAAAATTAAAAAATTAATAATGAAATGAAACAATTTTAAAGCCAACATGTTACTTACGATTATTCGTAACACTACGTAGTATTTCTTAGCGAAACAACCATCTTTATGTAAATATAATTTGTGATCAAAGATTATATCATTGTTTTGAATTCAAGAAATACCTTTCCATGGGACGGGATCCTTGTGTACCTGTGACTAGATATCAGAAATTATTGTCATTACCCATCTAAACTATGGTTCCATGTTAGATTTAGAATGAGAAGTTGGAAATTTTGTGACTTGTGATTGAGTAGAGGCTAGGCATGGTGGTGCACACCTGTAATTCCGCACCTTGGGAGGCTGAGGCAGGAGGATAATTTGAGCCCAGGAGTTCAAGACCAGCCTCAGCAATATAGTGAGACTTTGTCCAAAAAATTAGCCAAGTGTGGTGGCTTGCACCGCTCAGTCTCAGGTACTTGGAAGTCTGAGGTGGGAGAATTGCTTGAGCTCGGCAAGTGGAAGTTGCACTAAACCAAGACTGTGCCACTGTGCTCTCCAACCTGGCACCAGAGGGAGACCTTTTCTCAAAGGAAAAAGAAAAAGGAAATTGAGGGAGTGGAATTTGGGCATTGAGGTGGGTAGGTATAACCATGAGAATGGGCTGTCATCCTCATCTCCACAATTTAATTATCACTTTTTCAGATCCCTGTTTCTGCTTTCAGTGAGTAAGAGGTTAACCTGGCTGCTGTCTAGCTTGTTCCTTCCAGCTTTAAAATGCTATATCCAAAATGCTTGATGGCTTCCTTCTCTGTCAAAGTGGGTTAGGAACAGCTGAGAAAATTGACTCAAACAAGTACCCTGGATGAGGCTGAGTTTTGGTGATCTTTCTGTTTTCTTTGGATTCCTTGGTTGGCTCTCTGGACAGATCTGGTGGCTTCAGAGAAACCTGTGCCCCTTTTAGTTTTATCAGACCTGTGTCTCCAGGAGAGATTTTGATCAATCCTTTTTCATATTGGATCCCTTTATGTTCATAGCTGGATACAGGTCCATGCTCCTGGGATTGTTTTTTCTTGTTTGATTTATAAAGACTGTTAAGATACTGGCCCATTATATGTTATGACTTAAAACTAAAATATTATGCTTTTGATTTTGTCAGTGTATCCACTTGAAGGGTTTGCCGCCTTGACAGGAATTGTATTTGGGAACTTAATTGTAATTTTCAAATTCTTTCTAATATAGAAATTCTTTCTGTATTAGAATTCTACCATGAAATTTTTTTGGCATATTCAGCATTCTTGAGGTTCTCACTGAATTAAATAAATTTTATTACCTAGAAGATACTGAGGTGTCAGAAAGATGGAAAAGGCATTATCAAGTGCGGAGAATGATACAGTTCATTTTTCAAGTTAGAGTGAGTTTTAAGAACAATAGATAATACCTTTAACGTTTCAAAGGAAATATCCTAGTAAAAATTTAATGGACGTGTTAGGATATTTTATTTTGTATATTATTAATTTGTTGGATAGTTAATTTGCTTGGATACATTATTTTCAATTTTTTTTTACTTTATTCCTGTTGAAAACTTTTAACTCAGTTAAAAAAGAAAATTTTCATTTAAAATGAAATATTAAGAAATTTGAGCTAAAGAGGTGCTATGATCATCTTTGGGCATTCAGAATCTTTAGATTCTGACCAGTGGTTTTGGTTGCAAACTTCACCATAGTTTAGCGGACTATTTATTATCACTAAGGATCCCAATTTGGTTGTTTGACAAAAGCATATGGATGTTTGAGTTTCCTCTTTGTCTTGCCACAGTTCTATTGTAACAACTTTAGAAACACATACTCTTTCATTTGTCTTTTCCACACCTCTCATTAATAGTTATTAAGAATGTGGGGGAAACCTGTTAGCAGAGAGGAAAAGTAAGCTGTACACATATACCAGTGCTGATTTATGTGCTGGATACTGGCTGAGGAATTACAGATAATACGGGAACAGATTGCTTCGCGTCAGTTCTACAACATTAGGCATTATACATAGGAAGTTGGTTAGCATGGATTTCAAATACTGCTTTTTAGTTAGTTCATTATACTTAGGAGTAGCCATGCTCCTAGGGTAAGTGATAATGACTCCAGTGTTTAGAATGAAATCCTTATTTTATTCCAAAAAGTAAGGTTTTCTTATTTTTTAAAAAAAGTCTTAATAGGCATTTAGTTTATTAAAACTGATGGGAACTGCCAAATTTTCTGCCTTCATTTACAGGTTGGTTATTAAACCTGCTTTTTGTGTATGTGAGTCATTTTATTTCACTCTTATCTGTCTCTCTTTTTTTCTGTTATTTAGTTTTTAGAAGATGAGTGAATGAAGGTCAGAAAGTACACTGACAGCAATCCTATTTACAGATCACCGTATGGTTGTTATCTTCTCGTACACGTTAGCTATGGCATGGCTTCCAAGGTCGTGCTCTGATGTAGCCATAAGGAGGTACAAAAGATGAACCCCTGCCTCAAAGGCAGTAAGAAGTCTCCTACATCAAATCAGTATGATTGCTGATCATTTTAGTAAGCTTCATGTAATTAAAAACATTATTCTAAGCCATCATTATTAATTTTACGCCAGGCTCTTAATTTCAGATTAGATATCCTGAAAATAGTTCCCTTTGTTTTTTGTATATAATTTCCTGAAGAAATAATTAAACAGAACATTAAAATTCTCTTTTACCATAATTGCAGAGTTGAAAAATGTGGGAAATTTAAAATCTTAACATCACATGGGAATATTTGAAACTATATGACGCGTAGAGGTTCTGAATGAAATGTATATGCACTGAGTATTTTGTATTTCATAATATGGTATTATTTCTCATACTTCTTTAAAAAATGGAAATTTTTACACTAAAGCAAAGTGGAAACATAGTTGGGTTTCCTATGCTAACATAGAAATGCTAATGACTTCTATAATGTTCATGAAACCCCAGTTCTGACTTCTGCAACATAGGGATTTAGTCTTGCCAAGAAGTCTGACCGTCAGCTAAATAGCTGTTTCTGGGAGATAAAGCCTTGGAGTTGCAGCTTAGTATGCCAGGAATGAGCTTCTGTCTCAAGGCCTTGGGTGGGTTCTGTGTGATTTTACTGAATTGTAATAAACTTGGGGAGGGCTAAGGTGGGGAGAGGACACTTACTTTCCCTACCCTGAAAGAGATTTTCTCCATAGCCAGGATACCGCTACCAGGGAGCAGTAAATTAACGTGCATTTCCCAGCCGGAGTGGCTTTTTGACACCTGATGCTGTGGCAGTATATTTAGATGATAAGGAAAATCCCTGATCACAGCAGGAACATCTGTTTTTTTTTGTTTTTTTTTTTTTTGGCAAGAAGGACAGTTTCCCACCCAGCACAAAGCTGAGCAGCTATTTGGGGCAGCCTCATAAGTGGAGGATTAACGTCATAATTTAAAAAATGGAGAGTAATTTCTTAGGGCATTTTTCTTGTATAATCTTTTAGATAAAGTAATGACTTAGCTAACAGATTAATTTGTGTGATTAGTAAATTTTATAATCATTAGAATTAAGTATATTGATTTAAAATTTTTGATTTATAGTTATAATTTGATTAGTGTTTATAGTCTTGAATAGATTAATTATGACTGCCGTATTTTAACAGTTATTTACACTAAAACAAATATTTTCAAGTTCAAAATAGAGTGCATAATGTATATTTCAGTGGACAGTGGTGAATGTCTAGTATACACAGTGCCGTAGAAAATACTTAAGACATTGTATGCTGCGATGTTTATGGATACCCTTCCATCATAAATACAGAGACACCACTTCACAGGCCTACAGTATGCACTTGTACACATTGTTTGCAGTAGATCGTGAACTAGACTGTGGCCAGACTTTGGGGAATGGGAGGAAGAAACATGACTGAAATGCTAGCAGGACCTGCATATGCTCTCAAAAATATAACAGATATGTTGATAGGAATTAATAATGTATTTTAAAAGTTCTTGAATTGATTGATAATTTAAGATTGCTGTAAATAACTGAACTTTTCATACATTATATGTACGTTAGTATATGGATTCATTATTGATTTTACATGAATTAGGAAAATTGCTTTGTTGTGAGAGTGAACATCGGTTTTATTTTTCTTATCCATGAACTCCTCCAAGTTGATCCCACAAATCTAAAATTGTAGAATTATTCAAATGCAGCGTAAAAGCACAGACCTTGCCATCTTCAGGCATTCTGTCTCTTAATCTTATTATTGTGGGTTGCTGTGCTGCACGCACTGCATGTCATCATTGACTTACGTGGAGAAACAGTGTACTGTTTTTTCTATGCAATTGGAAATAATCACATTTGCCACAGACATCATATGCTGTAGGTGTGACATGACATTGAAATAGGCATGTAACAGTGGTATGCATCTTTTAGTGTAAATCTAAAAATACAGTCATTACATTTCACTGAAAATACATTTTACTAAAGTTTATCGTAGTACGTCTTTAAAGCATCCCCTAAACAAATTTAAAAAGAACTTATCAAAATGTTCTTTTAAAATTCCAGGATTCTGAAACCATGTGAAATAGGGAGCATAAAAAATGTTCATGAAAAAGTCATCCACATTGGTGTAAGCCACTGTGCTAAGTACTTGGGTTTAAAGGTGAATGATCTGCCCAGGCTTCCCTGTAAGAGTAAAAATAGCAATTTTTAAAATTGGCAAAATTATAAGTTAGAACAATAATTAAAGTAAAATTAGAATATAGTGGTAACAAAAAGCATGGCATGATTAGTTCTATTGAGAATCTGTGAATGCTTCTTAGAAGGTAGCATTTAAACTGGGCTTTGAAGAATGTTCAGCATTTCTGTAGAAGAAATAATATTGGAAGTCCAGGTCTCAAAGCAAGAATGAAGGTGAAGAAGTTTGTGTGGCACAGCAAGTACCAACGTCTGAAATTCCCTCTGGTCTACCTACAGTGTTTGCTATAGGTATGATGTGATCCAACATACGTTTTAGGAAACTCCTCTGCCAGAAAGTGGTGCAGAACATTGTTAGAGAGGATATGGCTAGAAGCTGTGTCCAGTTAGAAGAACACTCTTAAAATTTCAGGTAAGAGACAAATTGATCCTGAACTACTAGGTTTATGGCCAAGGACTAAAATCAGTAAAAATTTTGTATCAATAAGACCTAGCAGCTGTGTGGATTAAAGAGGGAGGAAGAAGATTAAAGATAATTCTAAATATTTTAGGGAAGGGTGCCTGAGTCAAAAGAGGGAGCCCAGTTTCAAGGTATCTTTGGGACCTCTTGTTGGAAATTGAGATCATGAATTGAGGAAACAGTTTCTTTTTTGTGACTTGTGTCTAAAAGTTGTCAGGATAGGACAAGGTGAAATTGTGCACTTTTTGAACTTGTCCAGAGATATAATCAGCAGTCCATAGACGGCGCCAACAATACCATTTATGGGAAGAGGAAAAATGGTACAGATTCAGTAGCAGCACAGGGTGGGTACCAGTAGCATACTGGATTCTGGACACCAAAAGGTGAGAATTGTGTGGAACCTGATCTCTTCATTTCAAAAGTGGATTCTTTCTTTTTTCTTTCTTTTCTTTTCTTTTCTTTTCTTTTCTTTTCTTTTCTTTTCTTTTCTTT
>NW_022437051.1:2552854-2562064 GCF_009761245.1 Sapajus apella
AGACAGAGTCTTGCTCTGTCACCCAGACTGGAGTACAGTGGCATGATCTTGGCTCACTGCAACCTCCACTTCTGGGTTTCAAGTGATTCTCCTGCTTCAGCCTCTCAAATAGCTGGAACTACAGGCACCCACCACCACGCCTGGCTAAGTTTTGTATTTTTAGTGAGAACAGGGTTTCACCATATTGGCCAGGCTGGTCTTGAACTCCTGGCCTTGTGATCCACCTGTCTTGGTTCCCAAAATGCTGGGATTACAGGCGATTCTTTTTCTTTTCAAGTTATATTTTGTCACTATGCAAATACCCAGTTACGTATCAACTCTTAACATAATAGCTTTAGTATGATTATCTTTGCCTGTATTAATTATTTCATGAGGAGTTGAAAATGGTCATGTTTCTAATTCTGTTAGTATTTGGCAGTCATCTGAAAAGACACATTTCCCCTCATCAACCGGTGCTGTTGGTTTCTCTGAAATATAGTTTGTACTGAAAAGAGAGGATAGATTTTTTAAATACTTTTGGTTTAATTATTCATTTTCTAAGTAAGTAGTTGGTGTAATAATCACCTCAAATGGTGGAAAATGAGCATAAAAGCCTGGTTCCTAGTCAATGATAGCCTCAAGACTTTTGACATAAAATTATGCTTGCATTTTAGTGTACTTTCAGTCCTCCTTCTCTTAATAATCACAGGGTCTGTGATTAATAGGTTTATCTACCCTTTATGACTTATCTGAATTTCTTATCGGTATATTTATGGACTATCATATGAAACAGTATTTGCTTTTTCCTGAAGCTCAAGTTTTAAGGAGAGACTCTTAGTATCTTGAGATATGGTGAACCTTAGTTTCTAGTTTGCTTCCTTCTTTACTTTTTGTCCATGTCTTCTCCTTACTATTTCTAGTAAGCAGAACTTGCTGCTAAAGTTTAATCTTGCTACTGAGTTTTTAAAGATTTTATTTCTTGCAATTAATTCTTAAAGTTTATGAAGTTCCATGTCAAAATTTATATTGGTAAATGTTTATCAATTTCTTTTTGTTTGAACACATGTCCCAATATTGACATAAGTCCAAGACTGTCAATTCATTTTTAAGTCTTATTCCCTAATGGAACTCATGAAGAAAGAGCATATAGTATCCTGATCTACAACTAAGTTCTATACATTGCAAACCTGTAACGTTGCACTTTTTTGTTTCTGTGTTTGTACTGAGTGTTCATATAGTTTAGCACATGGAGAATAAGTATCACTCATGCATATAATACTTACAGCCAGACTACTCTTAACAACGTTACTAAGGATAATATGTTAGTACTTCCCCTAACTTGGTGTACTGATTTAAGTGGGTCCAGCTAAAGGTAATATTTTACTTTGTTCTTGTAGGAGATGATTTAGATTTAGTCATTGAACTAAAAAGTTTGATTCCCTTAGTTTATCCTAGCTTTCTCATTTCTTTTTAGAACATTGAAATGAAGTTTTATAGCTCCTAAGCCAAAGGACGTTTAATTTTTTATTTAAAAGAAACTTCAAGTAGCATTTGGTTGTTATGGGAATATTAAAAACTTAGTTGATAAACATTTATTTATATAAAGACATCACTTGTCATATCCATGTCAAAGTGAACAATTATGTGTCTGTTATCTAACAAATACTGTGATAGGCCAATTTTTTTCTTGGTATTTCAGTTAATGCTGACTACTAACTTTTGAAGTAGGTAATAGAAACAGCCTGGATAATCTAAATCTCTTACCCCAAATCACAAAACCATAAGCTCTGAAAAAAAGGCAAATTTATTAGTCTTCCTTATTTTCAACGTTTCTGATGAATTAAGATGATACCTCGTAATTGAATTATGAGACTGACTGGAAAGAAGAGAGAATGCCGTAGTTGAGAGAGAGTGAAAGTCTTGTGTAGAAGTACTTTCACTTTTCGGTACACATACTTGGCTTAGGTGATAGATTTGGTTAGGAGTACAAAATGTACTGTTTTGTCTGTTGTGTACCTTGTGTGTGTGCCACCCTTCCTGCTGTAATTACTATACTTGCCTGTCCTTGGCCTGTAATTATAACTTTGTGTGTATGGTTATAATTCTGAGGTCTAACCTGGGTGGAATATCCTCAGTCAGCTATTTTGTATAGGATTGGAAAGATATTTTAAATATGTAGAATCATTTTTCTGCTACTTTTGAAAAACCAGGTGCATTACTGATTTGCAAGGTCTGGTTTTTTACAAGACGCCTTTTTGTTTCTTTTTGAATAGAAAGATGAAAACTACAGAAGCCTCCCACGGGATACTAGTAACTGGTCTAACCAATTTCAGAGAGACAATGCTCGCTCGTCTCTGAGTGCCAGTCACCCAATGGTGGGCAAGTGGCTGGAGAAGCAAGAACAGGTAACATGACAAATCCTTATATGTGCGTCCTTGCTGTAACATCCTATCCCACACCCCAAAGATGTTTCTCCCATTTCAATCATTGGTGATGATTAAAAGCAAAGTATTCTAACAAACCTTAGTTAAGTACCATTCTGAATGTCAGAGTTTAACATAAATGTAGGATATTTCTGTGCCAGTCACTGATCAGAGATTTATTGTGAGCAGTTATGAATATTTGCAGTAGATTCTGAAGGTTCAGGACTTTAGAATTTGTATTGCTGCAGAGGCACAGGTGTTTGGCAGTGAATCATGCTGTTTGTGAGTAGACTTTCAAGGCTCTTCTCTTCTTTGATAGGTAATAAGTCGAAGGATCTGAAGACGCAAATTAAAACTTTCTGTCATATCTAAGTTCACTGTATGAGAGAAATATGTCCTATGGTGGTGTTTTAGAATTTAGATTACAGCATTTTGTCATGTTTGGGCACTTATCCCTTCATAAATGTCAAGGACCTATTTTAGGTTTATCAGTCTTCAGGGTTATCTGTTTCACTGTGCAGTGCAGTCACCTACAATTCATGAAATCAGGATTGTTTACCACTCAGAAATAATTGTTTTCTGCCTTGGAAAGAATGACTGTTTACAAAGTTGTTACATCACTGTTAGAGAAGTCCTTCCTTTTTATGAAGACTAAGCATGTATCTGATGAGTTAATTCTTTCAGTGTTATTTTTTTAATGCTTCAGTTCTTTTTTATTTACTTACAATGGGTTTTTTTTATAGTAGGGAATCCCAGTATTGCAATTTTAATTGTGTTTTCTCCTAGCTTTTTTGAAGTTTGATTGAAAAATAAAAATAGTATATATTTAAAGGGTACAGTGTGAGGTTTTGATATATGTATATATTAATAAAATGATTGTCACAATCAAGATAATGTATCTATCACATTACATAGATATAATTTTGTGTGGTGAAAACACTTGAGATCTACTCTGTTAGCAAAATATTTTTAAAATTGCTTCATTTTTTTGAGATAGGGTTTTTTTCTGTCACCCAAGCTAGTGTGCAGTGGTGCAGATGTAGCTCCTTAAAGCTTCGAACTTCTAGGCTCAAGTGTTCCTCCTGCCTCATCCTTTCTGATAGCTAGGACTACAGGTTTAAACCACCGTGGCCAGCCAATTGAAAAAATTTTTTTTTGTAGAGACAGTGTCTCACTTTGTTGCCTAGGCTGGTCCTGAACTCCTGGCTTCAAGTGATCCTACTGCCTTGCCCTCCCAAAGTGCCATGGTTATAGGTATAAGATACTGTGCTTAGCTTCTTAGCAAATTTCAAGTATAAAATTAATTAGACTCGTATGCTATACATTAGGTCTCCAGAGGTCATTCATCGTACAATTGAAAGTTTTTACCCTATGGCAGTATTTTTCCTTTTTCTACACCCCACTCCCTTGTAACTGCCATTCTACTCTGTTATGAGTCATTCCCCCCCCCCCCGATTCCTCTTACAAATAAAATCATACATACAGATTTTGTCTTTCTGTGTTTGGCTTATTTCTCTTAGCATAATGCCCTTTAGGTTCATCCATATTGTCACAAACATCAGAAAGTCCTCTTTTATTAAAGGCCAAATAATACTCTGTTTTATACATTTATGTACACACACACGCACACACACTGTATATTACATTTTCTTTATCCATTCCTCTGTTGTAGGTCACTTAGGTTGTCTCCATATCTTGGCTATTGTGAATAATGCTTCTGTGTATGTGGAAGTGCAAATATGTCTTTGATATAGTGATTTTATTTCTTATGGATATATATGCAGAAGTGGAATTGTTGGATCATATGGTAGTTCTCTGTTTTAAATGTTTTGAGGAGACTTCATACTTTCATAGAGGCTGTCCTCATTTACATTACCACCAGCAGTATACCAGGGTTTCCTTCTCTCCACATGCTCACTAACGTTTATGTTGTCACTTTTTTTTTTTTTTGAGATGGAGTCTCGCTCTGTTGCCCAGGCTGGAGCATAGTCGCTCAATCTTGGCTCACTGCAACTTCCACCTCCCGGGTTCAAGCTTTTCTCCTGTCTCAGTCTCGAAAGTAACTGGGATTATAGGCGAGCACCACCATGCCCAGCTAATTTTTTATATTTTTAGTAGAGACAGGGTTTCACCATGTTAGCCAGGGTGGCCTCAAACTCCTGATCTCAAGTAACACACCTGCTTCAGCTTCCCAAAGTGTTGGGATTATAGGCATAAGCCACCGTGCCCGGCCATATTTTGATGTTTTGATAACAGTCATCCTACCAGTGTGAGGCGATGTCTTACTTTGCTTTTGATTTACATTTCCCTGGTGATGTGATACTGAGTCTCTTTCAGTGCTTTTAATAAATAAAAAGCCACGTGTTTGTTTAGTTGGTCACTTATTTTCTTAAAAAAGTTTCTATGGATGGAAAACAAGGTGAGTGCTCAGAGTTTAGTTGCTTTAGTAATTTTTAAAATTATTAATTTTGTTAACTAAATGGAATCAATTGTTTTTCAACTTAGATTAATGATAGCTGTAGAAAGAAATCGTAAGTGTTTCGCATATTTCATCTCAGCCTGTTTTGTAGCATAAAGTTCCTAAAATAACTTTGTGGATGTAGGGTATTCAAATATGAAACAGCAGAAAGGGCCAGCTTGCCTTGCACACCCTGATGGCACAGGAAATGTCCTGATTTTATCATAAAGTAAGTGTTAGCATACAAACATTGTGTGATGGAAATAATTTTAAATAGTAAAACAACCATGGCAGTTCTATGAAGGAAACGTAATTTTCTCAACGTAATACAGATTTTTAAACTAATTGATATTAGTATCTTATAATTACTTTGACATAAATGTTTTTAAGATTTAGATAGTTTCTCATGGGCCCAGGAGTCAGACTGACTAGTTAGTAGCTGTTTACCATATGTGAGACTTGGGCAAATTACTCTACTTGTCCGTACATTAGTTTACTCATCCAGCAAGTGAGGATAATTGTAGACCTTGTCTTGGGTTGCAGTATCAAGTGATACAATACCCGCCAAGGGCTTAGATTCAGGCCTGGTACCTAGAAATATTCAATGTATTAATATAAAAGTTAGGGCAGATAACAGTCAACCTGGAATCTAGAATGAAGAGACGTTTGGCATGTATGTAGCAGGAAGGGTGGAGCTAGGGAGGACCTGGGTGATAAGTGTGGAGCTTAGCCGCCTCACTGACATTTTTTCAGGGAGCCTTCCTCAGGACCATCTTAGCTCTGGGCTCTAGCTTGCTCATTTCTTTCAGAACCACATCCTTGCACAAAGGAGAGGGAACAGAGCCTTTGTCTTCTTTTTGTGGCTCTTTGTAAAAGCAAATCCATTTTTTCTAATAACCTCCTCACAGACCCCTGATCATGTTGGCTGGAATTGCCCTACTCTTCTGCCCATGTCAAAATCGAAGGGAGCGAAAGCACTGGTCCAGGTTTCCATGGATAGAGCTTGACCTCTGGAGCTGGAGCTGGGCAGGAGCTCCCTTGTTCACCTTCAGTGAAACACAGTTGCCGGTCACTACACACAGTCAGGGGTCTGTTGAAGCAAGAAGCAAGGGATATTTGGACAGCGGTGGGGAGTGACAACTAGAAGTTGGCTGAGAATGCTAAATAAGACCTTTTTTTTTTAACTGCAAAATTGGTAGAAAAAGATGGGCAGCCCAGAGTTTCTAATATACAACTTAATTATAAAGATGTAACTTTTATCTTTCTATTGTCATTGTAGATCTGTTTTTAAGGAAATAGTATAGTTATTCTTTATAAATGTGGTATAAAATAGTTTCTTTTTAAGCAAAAAGGATGGCATTGAGAAGCCACACACACCAAAGTCCGAGCTTTGATTTGCTTCTGTTGAAGTTACTTGAGTTAGTTGTTTGCATAGACTGAAGGGGCATCCAAGTCTAAAAACATCGTCTCTGGCATAAGTATAAAAAAATGATAATCCATTCCTTAAATATGATTTGAGTGAGACTGTATACTAGAAGAGTAGAAGCCATTGATGTTTTCACATCTAGCAGAATAATTAAACCAAAATTTATTGAGCAGGACAAGAACCACACAAACAAAACAAAGCCCCCTCTAAAATCTTTTCAGAAGTAAGCTCTATTGTTTGTGCAGGTTATGCTTTATACACTGGAAATCTATTCCACCTATTTTTCATTTAATTGTGGGTTTATTCTGTTTACCATTCTCAGAAGTCACCTGAGTTTAATGATCTGATGTCTCTTCTGAGGCTTTTTCTCTTTAGTTTTTGCTATTAAGCATATAATAAAGAGGATTGCATCATGTAGTTGGAAGAATATTTTCTATGTTTAAAAAAAAGAAAAAAGAAAAACCCCCTGCCTTTCCAATTTGGGAACACCAAGGTAGAACTGATGGCTATTTTCCTGTAGTTGTGTGGTCTGGAGCAAGGTCAACAGAGTTCTAGCTTTTATGTGCCTCCTGTGGTTTTGTTTTTGCTCTGTTTTCTACTTAGTGCTTCTCTCTCATTATCTGTTTCTGAAGGCAGTTATGTTGTTATCAGCTTTACCAGTGGGAATAAGCAGAAGAAATGGAAAGGCAAAAGAGGACTTTAATGTGCTAAGCTGGCAGGCCCCTCCAGAAATCTAGGGTGTCTTATTCTTTGGGTGGTAATGAGTCTTATTTCTATAAGAATATTGGTTAGTTTTATCTCTGTAACAAAAGATAGGTTATATATCTCATTAGAACTCTGTGTCAGGAAGCACAACGTAATTTCCTAAAAGAGTAGCTGGACTTTTCAGTTGCTAATCACCTTGTTCAGAATAACTCATAGCTGAATCCTACATCAGATTTATCTCACAAAGTAGAGCACTGTTATCTTTTAAGCATTCTTTTATGTCAATCTTGACATCAGAAGGGAGATTTCAGAGGAAACAAAAGATTCGAAAACTAAATGGTTTGTGGTTGTATTACTTTGAACACATTTTATGCTTCTGAAATTTGGACTCTGACAATCAAGAAACAAAAAAACCAAAACTTTAGTTTTGATGTTTGACAGTGTTTTGAGAAGTTCAAATTCCTTTGTAACTGTAACTGTTTCCCTGACTCAGCATAGAATATAGTTTGATATTGGCAGATAAGAGATCATAAGCTATTTCTTATACCTGTTGTTCTTACATCCCCACACTTCACTGCAACTCATAAATTCCACAGAAGAGGCAGCAGGAACTTTGTGATACCTGATTGGAAGAATTTAGGAGCAGAAAGTAGAAGGACCTTAAGGAAAATATAAGCTAATTGGGAGCCTGCCATTTTCACAACCTTCTCTTGATGAACGGGCCTGAGCCCAATTAGCAGAAACAGCAAGGAGGCACAAGACATGTTCTAGCTGCTGCTTAAGCTCTGTTATAGGGGAATGACTGCCCTGGCCTTTAGAGCAAAATCCATGTTTATGGGTTCTCTCCATCAAAAAAATGTCGTTTAATTGGAGATTATACAAATGGAGGCAAACTGGAAGGAAAACTATCTTAAATGTTTATTGATGAAGATACAATGCCAATGTGTACCTCATTTTTGTACCTTTGCCAGACATGAAGGAATTCCACCATCCAGTGTCAAGCCTCAAGGTCTCAGAGGCCAGAGTTTTGGAAGCAATGATGATGCCTTTTTTTCCTTTTTTTTTAAAAAAAATAAGCCTTTGTCACTTCCTGCAGCCGTGATGCTTTTTCTTTATACTTTTGAGAATATTTATGCATTATAAACAGTATTCACATGATACATGCTATGGTTTGGCTGTGTCCCCACCCAAATCTCATCTCGAATTGTAACTCCCACAGTTCCCGTATGTCATGGGAGGAACCTGGTGGGAGGTAATTGAATCATGAGGGCAGGTCTTTCCTGTGCTATTCTCATCATAGTGAATAAGTCTCATGAACTCTGATGGTTTTAAAAATGGGAGTTTCCCTGCACGAGCTCTTTCTTTGCTGCCACCATCCATGTAAGATGTGGCCTTGCTCCTCCTTGCCTTCTGCCATGATTGTGTGGCCTCCCCAGCCATGTGGAACTGTAAGTCCGTTTTGTAAATTGTGACCAGTCTCGGATATGTCTTTGTCAGCAGCATGAGAACATACTAATACAATACACAATATATAAGTTATATTCATATGTTTTTTGAAAAGGTAAGTTTCTATGTGTTTGTTTTAATTTTTGGTTTTCATTATAATTTATAGCCAAATTCTTGAAGATCGATGGCAAAATTAGTTTAAAAACTAGTGAAGAAACATTTTTCTGTGTATCTAGGTTTTATGGAGGCAGTTTTTAAAAAATGTGTTTCTTTCCAGGCTAGTCAATAAGTAATTGTGGAAATAAGTTTGCCTAGGTTTTAGCTTGTTGTTGTAAAATGGTGGATGTCTGGGATGATCAACCTGTGGTTCCTGCATCCACATGACTTATCAGAGTTGGCTTTTTTTTTTCCCCTCTGATCTGTCTACCTAGTGGAAAAATCCCCTTCCTTGCCCAGGTTCTTACTAACCTTTTCTAAGTGAAAAAAAGAAAAAATTCTCATTTCTCTGAGATCTGGAACTATCCAGGTGACATAAAGAGGTTGTACTCTGGAGTATGAAATGATAATGTTTTCTTATCTTTTTTCTTTTTTAATCTTTAAGAGACAGGGTTCTTGCTCTGTTGCCCAGACTGGAGTGCAGTGGTACAGTCATAGTTCCCTTCAGCCTCAAACTTCTGTGCTCAAGCAATCATACTGCTTTAGCTTCCTGAGTAGCTGGGACTACTGATGTGCACCATCACCCCTGGCTAATTTTTTTTTTTTTTTTTTTTTTT
>NW_022437051.1:2562464-2583721 GCF_009761245.1 Sapajus apella
AAAAAAATAAGCCTTTGTCACTTCCTGCAGCCGTGATGCTTTTTCTTTATACTTTTGAGAATATTTATGCATTATAAACAGTATTCACATGATACATGCTATGGTTTGGCTGTGTCCCCACCCAAATCTCATCTCGAATTGTAACTCCCACAGTTCCCGTATGTCATGGGAGGAACCTGGTGGGAGGTAATTGAATCATGAGGGCAGGTCTTTCCTGTGCTATTCTCATGATAGTGAATAAGTCTCATGAACTCTGATGGTTTTAAAAATCGGAGTTTCCCTGCACGAGCTCTTTCTTTGCTGCCACCATCCATGTAAGATGTGGCCTTGCTCCTCCTTGCCTTCTGCCATGATTGTGTGGCCTCCCCAGCCATGTGGAACTGTAAGTCCATTAAACCTCTTCCTTTTGTAAATTGTGACCAGTCTCGGATATGTCTTTGTCAGCAGCATGAGAACATACTAATACAATACACAATATATAAGTTATATTCATATGTTTTTTGAAAAGGTAAGTTTCTATGTGTTTGTTTTAATTTTTGGTTTTCATTATAATTTATAGCCAAATTCTTGAAGATCGATGGCAAAATTAGTTTAAAAACTAGTGAAGAAACATTTTTCTGTGTATCTAGGTTTTATGGAGGCAGTTTTTAAAAAATGTGTTTCTTTCCAGGCTAGTCAATAAGTAATTGTGGAAATAAGTTTGCCTAGGTTTTAGCTTGTTGTTGTAAAATGGTGGATGTCTGGGATGATCAACCTGTGGTTCCTGCATCCACATGACTTATCAGAGTTGGCTTTTTTTTTTCCCTCTGATCTGTCTACCTAGTGGAAAAATCCTCTTCCTTGCCCAGGTTCTTACTAACCTTTTCTAAGTGAAAAAAAGAAAAAATTCTCATTTCTCTGAGATCTGGAACTATCCAGGTGACATAAAGAGGTTGTACTCTGGAGTATGAAATGATAATGTTTTCTTATCTTTTTTCTTTTTTAATCTTTAAGAGACAGGGTTCTTGCTCTGTTGCCCAGACTGGAGTGCAGTGGTACAGTCATAGTTCCCTTCAGCCTCAAACTTCTGTGCTCAAGCAATCATACTGCTTTAGCTTCCTGAGTAGCTGGGACTACTGATGTGCACCATCACCCCTGGCTAATTTTTTTTTTTTTTTTTTTTTTTTGAGACAGAGTTTCACTCTTGTTACCCAGGCTGGAGTGCAATGGCGCGATGTTGGCTCACCGCAACCTCCACCTCCTAGGTTCAGGCAATTCTCCTGCCTCAGCCTCCTGAGTAGCTGGGATTACAGGCACGCACCACCATGCCCAGCTAATTTTTTGTAGTTTTAGTAGAGACGGGGTTTCACCATGTTGACCAGGATGGTCTCCATCTCTTGACCTCGTGATCCACCCACCTCGGCCTCCCAAAGTGCTGGGATTACAGGTGTGAGCCACCACGCCCGGCCTAATTAAGATTATTTTTGTACAGATGGGGTGGCCACACTGTGTTTCCCGTGCTGGTCTCAAACTCCTGGCCTCAAGCGGTTCTCCTGCTTTGGCCTCCCAAAGTACATTTTACATTTTCTTAGTTACAGTAGGAGGTGGTTTATTCAGCAATCCGATTACAACAGCTTCAGATTGGTCAGGGAAAAGACTAAGGGGTCACAGCATTAAACCATGGAAGAGCTATAGAAATTGTAATATAGGAATAGATAGGGCTTCATGGTATCTGCCATCAGTAGTGAGACTTAAGGATAGATTCTGATGCTGCCAGATAGTAATAAAATGTGGGTTTTGGGGGTTTGTTTATTCTGTAGCCTGTAGTCACTGAGGATCCAAATGACTGTTCACATTATCTGATTAAAAATAAACGAAGTCCCTTGCCTCCAAATTCCAAAAGTTCTATGAAAAAGAAGAGGATTTATTAATATTATTTACCAGTTGGCAAACCTTCATAAAATGTGTAGAGAAGCAAAATAATTGTGTTTATCTCTAGCAACACCAAACGTAGAAACTAAAAACATCAAGATTGTTTTAAAATTAAACTTAGGTTTTATTATAAAATACCAGAGCTGTTTTTTGGTAAGAGAAATCTGTCGTGTTCAAAGTAACTCCCAAAATAAAACCAAAACAAACTTTTAAGAGAATTGTGTTTTCACCTGGATATATTAATGCCAATAGCAGATTATTTTGTTGTGCTTTCATGACAGAATGCCTGCTACTCTAACGCGTGTTAAAATTATTTTTAAAAAAATAATGATCAAAACACCCAAATGTATGGGACACATTATTTTCCATGAACCCTGCATATTTTCTGCCTTGATTATCCAAGAATTCTGGACTAGAAACAGCAGTGGATGCACAGGGCTGGAGTGTGCTCTGGTGGACGCTCTTCTTCAAAGGACACACACATTTTCTGGGGAGCGTCCAGTCATGTGCAGGGTTACTTTGGACCTGGGAGTACCAGATGGCATTTTACGCTTCCGTATATTTAACATCCAAAAGACATGGGAAGTCTGGGAAGCATGTTTCCAGGTTAGAAACCCGCTCCTCCAATGAGTGTGTCCTGTTTTCTGATTCCTAACACTGGTTGTGTGGAAAGAATCAAAGATAGATAAACTATGCAAGTTTCATTTTTACTGTGTACAAAATAGGGAGAATTATACCCATTTGGCAGATGGGCGTGATTTTGTGTGCAAAGCTTAAGTGACACAGCACACATTCCAGTGAAGACCCAGTTTCTTGTATATTGAAGACACTCATAAGATGCTGTTTTCTTTCCTATCTTTTTAGGTAAGATTAGGTTTAGTGGTTACACCTCAACCACTGCCTCATGTATTGGGTATCTCATTTTCTTAAATATTATTTTTCTCCTTGCATATTGGAAGTACGGTTTGGTATGCTGGAGTGGTTTATTTTCATCGCTGGTGTATTTCTAATGCCCTCATCATCATTTCAGAATTGGATTTTTGCTTCTGTGGCATCTTATCAGAATTAGAACAAAATTTAATCTTTTAAAATCATCTCTGGTTCTTTTCTAAAGAACATAATCTGACACAAAAATGACATCAGTGTTAATCTCTGTGCCTGCATCCGTTTCTTATGTTCCCTTTTGTTTTTGGCAAGCGTTCCTGGTTTTGGTAAGATTAAATGTAAGGATGTCATTAAGAATGCTAAGTATGTTGCGAGGGCTTCTGCTTGGCCACTTGCTAAGCATCTAGATCCCTGTGTGATATGAATGGAGTTTGAAGGGGCACAGCATCACTCGTCACTCATTTGATTTTGAACCTGGGGTATGCAGTTAAATGGAATACTCGTTAATTTCTCCTTTAAAACAAATTTTACAGCTGTCTGTATTTATTGCTTCTTTGGCCTATGGAGTTAAAAACCGGCAAGCTGCGGGGAAGTAAGTTGGAAATTTTACTGAGTGAAAAATCTTTGGTGGTGTGTGGATTAACCTTCAGATGAAATGTTAGGAGCCGGTGGTTTTCTTACCTGTGAATACTGCTAGATATTTAGAGCTTGCACTACAGATAAAGATACATTTTCATTTTTAACTTTGACCCTCAGGTGGCTTTGCATATTTTCATTTTAGGCAGTCTTAAAGATTTTTGTTATGAGCTGTGTGATTAAATATGACAATGGAGGGAATACATGCTTTGTGCTATAACTCTCTTTATTCTCATCCATCTGTAGGTCATTTGCTTTTGAAATTTTGTTTTTTGTTTCTAAGTTCCATCTATGTTCCATGAGCTGTGCAACTGCTATTCTTAAAAAATCTGGTTATGAAATTGCATTTTCAGTCTGTAATGTATTGTTTTCACTACCTGTATTGTACAAGCCTGCTTGTAGAAATTGAATCACTATTATAGGTCATTTTTTATTTTGGAATTTTATGATCTAGGTATTTAGACTTTTCCATCTATTTCTATCCCGGCTTTTCCCAGTTACATTCAACATGGTCTTGAAATGACCCTAAAAACCTGTCTTAAGTGTGAAAACATTTTGCCCAATGGTTGTATGCTCTCTTCCTGCCACTGAGGCCTGGGTATATGTGCCCTATAGTATTTTTATTTCTTCTGTGTATATATGAGCCATGCTTTTCCTTTAGTTTCCTTTTTTTATTTCCTGTGCCTAATGGCTGTTAGGAAGGAGGTTGCAGATTATCTTTTTAAATAGCTGAACAAATTATAAAGAAATGAAAGTATGGTGTTGGGGTAGGGTTGGGGTAGGCTTTTGGGTTTCATTTCATGTGTCAGTATTATTACTGTCCTTCATAGTAAGCACATATTACTTTTTACATGTTATTATTTTTAGTAATTCCAGCACTTTGGGAGGCTAAGGCAGGTAGATTACTTGAGGTCAGGAGTTTTAGACCAGTCTTGCCAACATGATGAAACCCTGTCTCTACTAAAAATACAAAAATTAGCTGGGTGTAGTGGCCCACGTCTGTAATCACAACTACTCAGATGGCTGAGGCAGGATAATCATTTGAACCCAGCAGGCTAAGCCTAAGCCGAGGTTGTACCACTGCACTCCAGCCTGAGCAACATAGTGAGATTCTGTCTGGAAAAAAAAAAAAAGAAGAAGAAGAAATGTTTTTATTTTTAATATATAACTTCGCAAGGCTGCAAGACTGAGCAGTTTTTTCTTTTTTTCTTTTTCCTGCAAGTACTGTCATTTCCCAACTGTAAGATGGAATTGAAATCTTGATATGTGTTGGAATTAAGTTTAACCCTTTGAGAAGCACCACCTCTTCTCCTACCTTTAGTAAGCCCTTTAATTTCCTGAAGCAATTCATTAACTGGGCCTCTTATGACCTGGATTTGTATTTCATTGAAAAAACGGAAGCATGGTTCCCACCACCACTTTAACAGCCCTGCACTTCCTGGAATGCAGAAGTTTCCCTGACCTCTCAAATGCCAAAGTTTTCTCTCCCAGCCTGTTTCCCAACCCTTCTCAGTATTAGGACATTGCTTTTGTGTTAATCTGTCTGTGGAGTCATGCATGTAATCTGTCTACACAGTCGTGAATGTCTCTTGTTTTTCTCTCTTTGCTAGAACTTTCCTCTCAGCAGATAGGCTCAGACAACCCCAGTCCTCCCCCGCAAGCCCCTGTCTCACTGTGGCCCCAGCCTGGCTTGCGCTCCCTCATAGTTCACACACTTGGCTCTTAGTTTTATGCAGTCACCTGTCTTCCCCTCAGGGACCTTCCTCAATCCCCCCATTTAATGGCAGGTGACATCCCTGCAGCCTTCCATTATTGACTCTTTGCTTATCATCCTCTTCTCTGTGATATTTATGAATTAAATTTGTCTTTTGTTTCTTTTTTATTTTTTGTCTTTGTTTCTGTCTGTTTTGCTGTCCTAAAATGGCCCAGGCATCATCTCGTTTACTGTTTGTAGCTCCTAGTGAACCCTCATATAAGTCTTTCAATAAATTGAAAGGAAAAAGTTCATAATGTCTTTACATTTTCTGATACCATGTATTATGGGTGGATCTTTGTTGGGTGAACTAAATTGACTATTTTATAATGCCATATTATGTGATATTGTGATTTTTATTAACTATGAGTGATAAACTATAGATTATAGGTCAATAAATGAAAACTTGAAGACATACATTTGTAAGTCTCATAAATAGTTGTACTATTACATCATTGATATTTTGATGACATTATTGCTTGTAACTTAGCATCTGCTTATGGCAAAAAGAAAAAAATGATTATAAACCAAAGGACCAAGAAATGGGGAGAAATGTAAGTTATCTCAAATAATGTAATGTTTCTATTTTTTAAAATCTTGATAATGATAAGAGAGCACAGCCTTTGTTGTGCATAAGTTTAATTATTTGTGAACTTTCTTCAAGAATGTCTTACAGTTGAGCATAGATTCAAGTGTTAGAAGATGAGTACTTGGAGTCTGTCTATGCTGGTCGATGTCCAGTGGTGTCGCTGAATCACAGTTGATCACAGTAGCCCTGGGAAAGCCATCTTGCTCTCCAGGCGTTTTGTAGAGGAAGTGATGGGGCAGAGGGTAAGACCAGCTATGAGCTACTTACGTGAGACCTTTGTGCAACATAATGAAAAAAAAGGCCCAAAAAGTATTCTTATAGGCCCAAGATAGTTGTGAATTCTATTAGCTCTAAAAATATTTAATTAAATATTTAAGATGTTTAATTATCAGGTAATATTAAATTACTCTTCATGTTTATATAACTAAAGTGACATAAATTTTCTGTTAAATTGGAAAAACAATATTTGAACAAATTATTTGATTATATTGAATAATTTATAAGCAATTGAGTTGAACATAACATAGTTAAGTATTCTCTCCAGAAAATATTATGTATTTTATTTGTTTGGGAGCTGATTTCAGCTGTTTAAAATTTTTTCTTCTTCAGAGAGTCGAGGGGTTTTTTATATTTATTCAAATGAAAATAAATTATACTCTTAATGTACGACCCCAAACTGGCAAAATTTTTTTCTTGGAGGTGAATTTTTTCTTATGCTAAGAACAATGGATGTCTGCTTACATGTTCAATATATACAAAACAGATATTACAAATTCTGATCTACCATTAATATGTAATACCTAGTATATAGCTTTTGGGGAGTATGTTTTTCAGTTCTCTCAGTAAAGCTTTTTTTGTACATGGATATTTTTTAGAAATTGATATTTGATATGAGAATTATTTTGAGTTTTGGAAATTATTTTCAAATATAGAGGAAATATTCTTCATTATAGTATTGGATAAAAAGTTTCAGCTGTTGAAGATTTTTTGTTTTTTTGAGTTGATGATGATAGGCGTCCCTGTTCCTTATTATGATTAGGGTTCATTAGATGTCTGTATGAGATGCAGGACTCGAATCTTCTCTGTTCCCGTGGGATACAGTATAACTCCTCAGACTTTAGGGGGATTAATTTGATAACATTATTTTTATAATTTCTAAAAATTTTTTTTGAGTTTTGCAGAGGTAATATATTCATAGTTCCAAAATCAAACATTATACATGTATATGCAAAAGAGTAGTGTCCCTCCCACAACTGTCTGCCAGCTAGCTCTCCTCCCCATATGCAACCACAGTTATTTGTTTCTTGTGGCTCATTTTAAATGATACCGTGCTTTTATGAGCAAATATGAAAACATATTCTCTTTTTACTGTTTTATATAAATGCCACTACAGTATCCTGTGCTTATTTGGGAGGGGAGGCTTAATGTAGCTTGGTGATCTTTACAGACTGACACATAAAAGGTGTCCATTTTTTAAACACGTTGATAATTTTCCTTTATAATATCTGGGACAATGTTTATTGATGGGCATTTAGGTTATTTACTGTCCTTTTTTCTGTTGCATAAATATACTGCAGTAAATAACCTGTTATAAATCAGTCATTTTGTACTGAGTTTCTCAAAGATAAATGCCTAAAAATAAAATTGTACATGTACACATTGTACAGGAATGTTATGTACGCTCGTAACTTTGATAGATGTTGTCAAACTGACCTCAGTAGACGCTGTACCATGTTGCACTCCACTAGCAATGCCCAAGAGACCCTGCTCACTGTATCCCCTCACATTGTGACATGATGTTGTATTTGCAGTCTATTAAACTGACGTGATCAGTTATGACTTTAAAATATCTCCGTTTACACATTCTCTAAAGCAGAAGGCTGTTGATGCAGTTGGCCAGCATGCAGGTTACAAGTGGGCCTCCTATACTGTTTGGGAGCAGAGACCATTCAAAACCCTCCCCTTTCCTCTGACAAATAACAGTTAAGGAAAACGATGTCTTGGGGAAGGAGTTGAGTTCTTGTTGCTCTTTTAGAGCATGGAGTTCAATTCTTTAGTATTTGCTCAGATATCAATCACTCTGAAATGCCTTGGATGCCCTTTTTCCTTATCTGAGTGTTGTCCTTCCTTCCTTAATTTCTTGGTGGACACTATTGAGGTTTGAGTACAGGGAAGAATTCAGACACTGCAAAAAATCCATTTTTAAGTGGCCAGTTTTCATTAAAGTTATTGTCAATTTTTTGATTCAAGTGCAATATATTTGGTAAACTTGCCTGAACAATCTTACAGAAAAGCATTGGTAAGTATAGGTTTAAGAAATGTTTTTCTTCAGTTGACTTTGAATCTTTTAAATTAACATGTTTGGAAATGTTAAGTACATGACATTCACATAAATCAAATGAGACTTTCTGAACGTTCTCACCTTTGACATAACTTGTGTATTCTTTTCATATGTGAAGTCTCAGGTATTTGATTCATATTTTTCTATTACCAACTACTATTGAGTTATTATCCCTGACCGTTCCTAGCTCCTGCTTGATACTTGTGCTTTTTGCACACTTTGCTAGGATGAAAACGTGTGGAATGATGGGGGGAGTAAAAGGAGAAGTGTTTCTTTTTTAAGATGGGTAATTCACTAAGTGCTTCTTGAAAAATAAGGGTTTTATGCTTTGTTCTCAACAGTAACTTTTGCCCGTAAATTCTGTCTGAACAGGATCAATAGTGTTTTCTGCCCACAGTATATCCCAAGGTGGGGTGCTTAGTAATTTATTTCTATGTTAACTTTTTTTCCAGTTATGTCTTAGACTGTATGTTATATAATAGTGTAGAAGCCACCTATGTGAAAGATTTAAACTTTTGTGAATGAATGCGGTCTTCTTGCCAAACTTAAACATGCTATATTTTTCTCGATTGCTTGGGTTCACTGAAGAAAGCAAACGCTCTTGAGATACAAGATTTCTGCTGATGGGATTGGTCTATTTGGGGTCTTAGTCAACAGATATTAGTGTCACATTTGTAACCTTCCTCATCCCATGAAGTATTGTTGGTAATTTTTATTCTCATTATTTTACTACCCATTTGGATCTGGTAGTCTTTCTCTTTCTTTCATTGTTCCCGCATTTATTGGCTTAAATGAGTATTTGGTGAATTCTGGCTGGTAGGAATTCTGTGTCTTCAGGTATATTGATTAGTTGACTCTGGGAAGCAACTGATTTTAGATTGTTCTTGATACTTCCAGACTTTTCCCTTTCTGATGTTTAAGAAGTTGAGATGATGGGTTGTTGCCATCTGCAATTACAACAGAAAGTACCAGAGAGCACCACAACTGCAGTCACTTTCTTCATACATTTTTTTGTTATTTGTAATATCAAAATGTAAACCAGAAACAGCTATGCACCCATATACATAGGATAAATATTAAATAGATATCAACTGTGGAATTTCTAAAATTGCGCTTGTGTTTAGAATGATGTAATATTTAGATGTCTTTTACCATTTCCCTGATAACCTTTATTTTGGTTTTCTATCTCTTATATGTCAACTTGTTCTAATTAATTAAACTAACTTTGTGCTTGCACAAAATACAGAATTTGCAAAGCTCATAGCAAAGCCTCTTGTGAATGTGGCTGTGCTGGTCTGTGAATGTGGTAGTTATGATGTTATATTGAGGCAATTTTCATTAAAGAAAAGACAGTCCACGATCCTGATGCTTGCATCTTTTACTAGCCAGTAATATTTAGCGTGTTCTTTACTTTTTCCTCCTCTTTTCTCTATACCTCTAATCTCGGCAATTGTCTTTTTAAATTCATTCGTTCCCTGCATCTTCATTTCTACTTTCAAAGTCCAAGCTGTCCACAGCTCTCATATGGGTCACTACCCAACATTGCACATTGCAGCCCTCCTCCCTGTTTACATTTCCCTGTCCACCGTGGCTAGACTGATGTGTGGTCAGGAGCACTGCTTGGCACACTCTGGGGCTCTGACCATAGCCAGGAAAACTGTGGGTGAAGTGGTTAACAGTTGCTTGAGGTTGCAGCAACCTGGACTGGAATTGCATAGTATGTCTTATGCTGAGCAAGCTCCTAAAGCTTCTAAGCGTCAGAGCAAGCTTCATAATCTACTGTGATATATTTTACAGGATTGTGAGGCTGAGATGAGACGAGTCATGGAAAGCTCTTAAGACGGTGGCGGAAACACATGAAATACTCTGAGTGTGAGGGTTGATACCGATGTTTTTGTTCTTTTTGAATCTTCCTCATGTTCCTTCACCGTCTGGATCCCAGCTGCCTCCAGGGTGCATTCCCAGGTTCAGCAGCCTTGATGAACTCACTCTAGTTTCCAGATTCACCCTGTTCTTGCATCTCTGGGCCTTTGAACATGCTGGCCAACTCCCCCCTTTTTCCTGCCTAGGGTCTGCTGTTCTGATCTCCTGCTACCTGCCTCCCTCAGCCCATTATTCTTAGCCACACCCCATGCCAAAACCAATGTGAGGCGCACATGGTAGTGTCTTATCTTTTCCCATCCTTGCACTTTCCAAGTTTCATTTTAATTATGTCTTTCTTTTTAAAAAGGCCAGGACCCATATCTGTTCCTCTGAGTTTCTAATTTGTTTCATTTTCGAGGGAGGCATGACTCAACGTGTGGAGGCATTGGGTCTCTGTCACATATGTTTGCAGCCTAGGGTAACCATGCTTTTATTGAATACGTTTGTTATTGTAAAGGGCTTTCTGCTTGTAATTTGTATATCTGGAACTGTTCTTCTCTTAAAACATTTTAACACAACCATTTTGATAAAAAATATCTTATTCCATAGATAGTATACATTTTCTTACATTGAATGTTTAGCATTTCAAGAATCTTCTCTAGATTAATATTGGAGAAAGTTTGAGGGGAGGGCAAGGAATGTTAGTTTGATATATCAGCAGAAATCTAGGCTTTCGAAATTACTCATATTTTAAGTCCCTTGGGGGACTAATTTTCCTGAGAACTTTGTATTATAATCATAAACAGACCCAGTTCAGTAATACTTTCATAAACTTTTGGCTGAGACTTTGGTATTAATGTCCTAAACTCTTAGAAAGAGAAACATGTTTTTGTAGGTTGGCCAAGAAAAATAGGTCTTGATTCAAATAAAATAATGTATTTGTTATTTTTAAGAGATTTTTCCATTGAGCAATCTGTTAAACTTTTTGGTAATTTAGTTGTCTAAAATTGGACATGACTTAGGCAGTGACTTGGTGTATTTTCTGTGGCTCAATATAATAACTATTTGAATTTTTAAGTTTTTACTTTTGACTTGGGGGTAAGTTATGTTAGATTATCCATTATTACTGAACAGTTAACTGTTATTCCTTTGGTTGTAGATTTCAATAAAATAATGAATCCTATGTCTTATTTTCTTAAATATATTTGAAATGGTAAAATATGCAGAGAATTTTTTTATTGAAGGTAAAGTTTTCTTTAAGCTACTTTAAATGTACTTGAAGGTGCTTTCTTTAAGGTACATGTGCAGTTTCCCCCTGCTGTTAGTAAGTGGCTGAAATAGCACTTTGGATCTGTGGCACCCTGGAGAAGCTTCCCTCTTCATTCCTCTGACATTGTTTCATATTATTTATAGAAATTTCTTCTTTCTGCTCTTTCTCCATGAATACCGGTCATTTCTCTGGATGGATTTTTACATGCTTTGCTTTGGTGAATTTATATATTACTTTAGTTCCTCTTCCTATTCCTTCATACTTTTGTGTAACTGCAAGGACTAGCTGGTCACTTCTGTCTGGATGTCTTATTGATCACTCAGATTCAACATGGGTGAAAGTAAACCATCTTTATATTTTCCCCAAGATAGGATGTGGTCCCTAGTAAAAAGGGCAATATGACTTGAAACTGCTAGTTCTGAACCTCACTGTCCATGGGTCTGGGCCATATATAGCAACCTCTGTGCAGAATTACCTTACCACCTGTTTCTTACACCCAGAAAATTCTATGATTGGCCATTCTTTTTTTGTTTCTTTTAATTTTTGCTGTGTGTCTCCCGGGTTTCAATCTTACTTTCTTATCTTCTCTTACTAATCTTTCATGTCTTAACTAGTACAAGGTACTATATATTATACCTTTACTCGTGTGTGTGTGTGTGTGTGTGTGTGTGTGCATGCTCACGTGCACATGTATATCTTTCTATTTTCATAGCACCTGTTCTCATTTCAGCCATATTCCTTTTGAGTAGACCTATGTAACATTTGTCTCCCTCTCCATCTGTTCCTTTTTAAAATCAATTCCGTATTTTCCGATTTGCTTAGTCTTTCAAATTACCACTTGGATTGCCTTACCTGCAAGTTTAAAATCATGCAGAAAACTCCCTACTCTATTTTGATTTAATTAAATTTACTGTCTTGATATTCTGTATTCTCCACAATCCAAATTTCTTTTCTTTTCTTTTTTTGTGACAGAGTTTTGCTCTTGTCACCCAAGCTGGAGTGCAATGGTGTGATCTTGGCTCACTGCAACCTCCACCTCCCGGGTTCAGGCTATTCTCCTGCCTCAGCCTTCCTCGTAGCTGGGATTACAGGCATGTGCCACCGCACCTCAGCTAATGTTGTATTTTTAGTAGAGATGGGGTTTCACTCTTTTGGCCAGGGTAGTCTTGAACTCCTGACCTCAGATGATCCACTTGCCGGGCCTCCCAGTGTTGGGATTGTAGGCGTGAGCTCCCGGCACCCAGCCTGAGCTACCACACCCAGCCTGAATTTCTATTTAACTTTTTTTTGGCATCATCTCTTACCATGATCTTACGCATATTTTGTGCTCTGGTGGACTGCTGTGCCTTCCTTTAAAATCAATTCTGTTCCTTCTGACTTCAGATCCAACCTTTTCAGCATTGTGTCATTCATTACTTAATTCTGTCTTTGACACGTGTATTGGATGCTCACACTAAACGAAGGGGTAGGATCATGGGTGTTATGCATGCAGATCAAAGTTGGATTTCAGCATCATAGTTATTAATTGGAATCTGGAATAAGCTGCTTAATCTATAGTTTCCTTGAGGGGCCTCAACCTGGGCTGAAATGGTCACTTAATGAAAACTGATACCCAAAAAAGAAAGTGTATGGTAGAATTTTGTGTAACTCCAAATCATCCATTTCATTAATGATCTGTCTAGGAAATGCCTATCAGTTTTTACCACATGACCTACATGTTCCTCTTCATTTCTGTGGAATAAAAGATGTTGCAATGCTCCCTCTGTGTCGCACCTTAGGAGGAAGTGGTGTAATATGCCCGCAATCAGATGGCCTAGATTTGACTTTCTCTCTGAGAGGTTCGTTAGCCTGACCCCTCTGAGCCTCCATTTCTTCATGTGGATAATTGAGGAAATTGCCTCTTTCTTCCTGATGCGTTGTTCAGAAGCTTTAATGATTATACCATAGTGGACAACTTATGCTTTTGACTCAGAAAAAGTTAAAATTTGTGTTTCTTTTAGCTGTGTAACCTTGGCAGTGATGATTATTTCCTGATTTACTTTTCTCATTTGCAAAATGGTAGATGATAGAACCGATTTCATGGACTTCAGTAAGGATAACAAAAAATAATATAGTTCAATAATCAATGTTCTTTTAGTTATATGCTAGTTCATTCAAACCTAATATAAAATTTATTTTTTTCTCACTGCATATCCAATCCTAGTGATTGCTACAAATTTTTGATAGTCATAGTTTATCATTAGGAAATCAACTTGCCGCTTAAAATGGAAGGCCTTGTTAGATAGAATAAGTAAATTATACACAACAGTCTATTCTATTGTATTCTAGGTTAGGATTTTTAAAATTTAGAACAAATTTGTGGTGTATGATCAGTATTATCTTTATTAGATGGTTATATTTTTCACCAAGTCATACGTATAGTTAAAATCCTTTGATAACAAAAGAAAACATACCATGTAGCCAGTAATTCAAGAACATGCCAGTTGGCATATTCTCAGATTGCACTCGAATGGTAAACACTTTCAATAGGTGTTTCTTAATAGTAAGAAGTACTAGCATTATGACTAAGCTGCTTTTTGTAAATAAAACAGATTTTTACAGCCAGCCACAGTGACTCATTCCTATAATCTTAGCACTTTGGGAGTCCAAATCAGGAGGATTGCTTGGGCCTAGGAGTTCAAGATCAGCCTGAGCGGCATGATGACAATCCATCTGTACAAAAAATTTTTAAATAACTGGGCATTAGGTTGGGGCTGTAGTCTTAGGCTACCCAGAAGGCTGAGACAGGATGATGACTTGAGCCCCGGAAGTGGAGGCTGTAGTAACTTATGATCACGCCACCGTACTCCAGCTTGGGGGACAGAATGAGACCCTGTCTCCAAAAAAAAGGGAAAAAAAATTTTTTATTTACTTATGGTTATAATGCTTCTCATCTAAGTTAATCTTTGCTTAAATTCAGAGAGGTATCTAGACAGAAGTAACTTTGTCGCTAAAACCTTCATTTGTGACTATATTCTATCGTTTCATTTTGTGAATGTTTTAGCCAGCAAACATGGGATATAAAAGTTTGTTTTTCCAGTTTCTGAGATTTTACTTCCTTTTTCTGGTCATAGAAACTAATAGTCTTTTTCAAGTTCTGCACTGTACCTACTTTTGGCTTTAAAATATAAAAGGAATTATTTTGTATGATATTTTCAATGTAAACTCATTTTACAACCTGAATTTATAAGCATTCTACTCTGACTTCTAAAAAAATTGCCATCCATATGCATAGTGTGGTTTTTAAAATCATTGTTTATTGTTTATTCTTTTCTTTACTACCTCCAGTCTGGGCAAGGGTTCTTTCTTGCTTTTGTGCACCATTTTGTATTGCCAACAAATTTTCCTTGACTGTTCCGTACTTTTATTTCGGATATGTGTATATATGTGTGTGTTTGTGTAAGCTTTCATAAAATGTTGTGTTATGTTTCTGCATTATTTACTTTAGTTTATAATGTAGGATAAAAATAGTTCTTGCCAGGTCTACCCCGACCAGTGATTTGAATTCTCTAAACCACTGGCTTTGTAATGCTTCCTGGTCCTTTTGTCTCTTCGGCAGGGCTCTGACCTTTTACTCCAGAGAAAACACAGCTATTGTCTTCTTTCTTAACAGTGAAGGGGGCTACATCACTTTCATTTGTATTTTGAAGAATTAAATTGTGCACTAATATAAACGAGTTTTCTAAACTTAAAGGTTTGAAATAAAGACAATTTATGAAATTTTAGGCCTGTTTTTTTTGGAAATGCAATCTCACTATGTTGTTCGTGCTGGATTTGAATTTCTGGGCTCAAATGATCTTGCTGCCTCAGCCTCCTGACTAGCTGAAACTACAGGCACATAACATCACACTTGGCTTAAGAGGTTTGTAACAATAAAGCAATCATAGATATTTGTGAGTAGATGAAGAGCTTTTGGTTATGTTGGACCCTTTGCTTTGTCTCTTACCTTATGACTACACTTACTCGTAAGAATCCTATGAGTCATACCGCTTTAAAGTTTTCATTATCACTGGGGTCAGGGGAATTGGGAGAGATTCTTCCCAATTAGTTGTCCTATTTTGAAGATTAGTGAAATACTGGAGGTTTTTGGGGGATGATGTCATTTATTGAGAGTTGCTCACCTTGCAGGAGACTTGGTCTACCTGCCTTCTGTCTCTGGTAGCATCTTCCCATTGCCATCGTATATTCCACCTCGCTGCCCAGCTCCCCCATTCCTCTTCATGGTGATATGGGGTGTTTGTGTCTTCCTGTCTGTGCTGTATAGTTGCCACTCTACCCCTTCTTTGCCTCCACATGCTGGAGATTCCTCTCCTTCTGCTTCCTTTTCTGGTTGTGACTCATCTTTTAACTGTAACTTATTGAGGATCTCCTACATTTTTAACACTGAGGTAGATGTGAACACAAGGACATTCATTTCAACAAATGTTTGCCACTAAATTTTAGTCTTAAACTTAAGCCAGTATGGTACTGTTTAGAAATATTTTAACAAGTAAATTTTTTGAAATAATTATGTAATTGTTGGTTCTTAAGTTGCCTATCTTAATTTTTTAATTATAGAAGTAGATTCTATAGCACTATAACTATTTTTGTTCTCTTTTCCTTGTCTCTTTTCTACAAAAGAATACCATTCTCCAAAAGGACATTTAGTGTAAAGTAAGCCACCAAGCACATGCAGAAGGTGGATGGTTTCTGTTTACTGTGTTTTCAGTTGTTTAACAATTATGTTGAAATGCTACAAGTAATGAGGAAACTCAGTTTATTGAATGTGCATTATGTACCAGGGTTTCTGCTAAATATCAGCGTTCATGATCTTGTAGGTAAAGCAGACATTACTATTCCCATTTAAAGGTGAGAAAACACATCCTTTTACTAAACTGTTTGCATGTGACCTACCTGGTAAGTGATGGAGATACAATTTAAAAACAATTGATTCTGGTTTTAAAAACTATTTCTTGTACAGTTGAAAGTTTAATACTAAATTTGCCATTTTGTTTTTGCCTAAATATCTCTTTAGTATTGACTCTAGGCTTTGGTGTTGAGTATTGATTAAAAACAATTCCAACTCTGTTCTCAGATACCTGACAGTTTATTGGGTCCATAGAAGATTGGGATCATTGTTGTGTTTATGATGAAGTAATAGAGGTCAATGTAAAGCATCTGTGAACGTTTCAGTGGCTTTGACAGTTGAACAGAGATTTGGGGACTCTGCCCAAAACACTAAAGCTGATTTGTGTGAATAGATAATATTGACTTTAGGACTTGAAGCACCAGTAAGAGTTAAAATAGAAGGGGTTTAAAATCCTTGACAAAGAGTCGGAGTATAGGTGAAAATGGATTACAAGAGCATGCCACTGTGCCCAGCCCACCTGTTTTCATGGTGATGTGCACCTGTAATCCCAGCAGTTTGGAAGGCCAAGATAGCAGGATCATTTGAGCCTAGGCGTTCAAGCCTGGGCAACATAGGGAGATACCCCTTTCTACAAGAGTAAAAAAGTTAGCTGGACATAGTGGTGTACGCCTGTAGTCCCAGCTGCTTGGAAGGCTGAAGTGAGAGGATCCCTTGAGCCCAGGAGTTCAAGGCTGCAGTGAACTATGATTGTGCTACTACACTCTAGCCAGGGTCACAGAACGAGACCCTGTCTCCAAAAAGGAAAAGAAAATTGGTGAAATTTTTGTTTGTGAGTAATCTGATGTATTGAGAGTTGTTTGTGAGTGGCCAGTGTGCATAGAACTTAGATTGGCTCCTGGGTGTGAAAATATCCAAATTTATAACGTCAAGAGGTAATGTTGGTGAAAGAAGGGATCTAGAGTGTCATATTGCTTCCAAATGAATGTTTCATTCATGAAGGTATAATGAAAATGGATTTGAGAAGAGAGAGACAAAAGGGAGAAAGCTTAGGAGGATGAGCAAGAATATTCTAAATGCAGGCTATTGCAGTAGAGAGAGAAAAAATTGGAATATAGTAGGAGGTAGAATCAATTGGTCTTGGTCATAATCAAATTATAATTTTTGTATGATTGAGGCATTAAAAATGGCTCACAGCAATTTCAGTAGAATGGAGGGGCACACCCCAGGTTTCTAGGAGGCTATGAAGAAAATGGGAGGTATAAAACGTGGAATGCTAAGAAAAATAGAGGAAACTTATTTGTTTTAATTTTTTAAATAATAAGGGAGATTTTTGCCCAGTTGACTGCTGTTAGGAAAAAGCCATTGCTCACCTGATAGGTTTCGTTGCTCAAAATTTAAGGTAGGCCAGGCATGGTAGCTAACACCTGTAATCCCAGCACTGTGGGAGGCTGAGATGGGTGGATCACCTGAGGTCAGGAGTTTGAGACCAGCCTGAGCAACATGGTGAAACCCTGTCTCTACTAAAAATACAAAAAATAGCCACCTGTGGTGGTGTGTGCTTGTAGTCCCAGCTACCAGGGAGGCTGAGGAACAAGAATTGCTTGAACCCAGAAGGCGGAGGTTACAGTGAACTGAGACTGTGCCACTGCATTTCAGCCTGGGTGACTGAGCAAGACATCGTCTCAGAAAAAAACAAAAAAACATAGAATCTTGATTACCTGAACTACTAAGCCAAATTTCATCATGATTCATATTTGATTAGTTCCTTCTGGAGTCTTTCAAAGACCCTTCTGGTTTCTACTTACCTAAATGTTTTTCTGTTACTGGAATATACCTTATTGCCTGTTTCTTCGAACAGATTATTATTAATATATTGAATAACATTGGTCTTGATTCTTACCCGAAGGGATTCTGCTACTAAAATCTCTGTTCATGCTAAGAAACTCTTTATGTTGTTTGTTAGACAATATGATATGACTGGTGATTTTATTTTTATCCCCTGCGTGCATTGCTCTATGTAAGAAAAAGATGGAAGTGTTCATCAACGTTTAGCTGCTCGTTGACTTTTCTGTTATATTAGACAAGAGGTTAATATACAATAACACTTGCAAATATAGAAATATATGTGACCTTAAAAATAAAAGGGAATTTAAGGGTTAATCTTCAGTGTGTGGTGAGTTGCGTATTGCTGGAATAATATTGCTTGGGGACTTCCTATGAAGAAGTAGATAAAAATTGGACCAGAGTTTCATGATTTCTTTTCAATTCCCCATGTGATTATAAATTTGCCAGGTTGTTAATATTTGAACTTTAATAACGGTTCTGTGAGTTGAAAAACACCACTATGATTTTTAAGGTGGTCTGGAAAACCTAGGTAGTTGTTGCATAAGTTGACTTAACTGCTTGAAACCCTGGTTCTCATAAAAGCAATTTGGATAATAGTAATAACATTGCTAGCTTTTTTTTAAAAAAATGCCCAAATCAAGTGTGTATGTATTTGTGCATATGTGAATCTTTGTGCTATATTTAGGGTAAATTTTGGTTAATAACTAATTACAAGAATTACTCCTTTTCAAATTTTATAAAACATTTTAATTGACAAAAATGTATATATTGTGCACAACTTGATTTGAAATATATATACATTATGGAATGGCTAAATCAAGCTAATTAAGACATGTAATACCTCACATACTTCGTTTATTTTGTGTGGTGAGAACACTTAAAATATGCTTTCTTAGCGGTTTTCAAGTATACAGTATATTGTTGCTAACTACTGTCACCATGTTGTACAGTAAATTTCTTGAACTTATTTCTCCTCGTGGAAGTTTTGTGTACTTTTACCAATACCTCCTCACTCACCATCCCCTAACCCCAAGTAACCACAATTCTACTCTCTACTTTGATGAGTTCAGT
The DNA here is from genome assembly GCF_009761245.1 of Sapajus apella. Lineage (NCBI taxonomy): Eukaryota > Metazoa > Chordata > Mammalia > Primates > Cebidae > Sapajus > Sapajus apella. The sequence goes on from NW_022437051.1 coordinate 2,581,517, forward strand.
GTTTTTAGATTTCATAAGTGAGATCATATAATATTTGTCTTTCTGCGCCTGGCTTATTTCACTGAACATAATGTCCTCCATCATTATTCATGTGGCCACAGTGGTAGATTTCTTTCTTTTTAAAGGCGGAATAGTATTTTGTTGTGTGTGTTCTGTATGTATGTATGTATGTATGTGTGTGTCTGTGTATTACACATTTTTCTTATTCACGGTCTACTGATAAACACTGTTGATAAACAACAAGATAGGTTGATTCCATGTCTTGGCTAATATAAATAGTGCTGCAATAAACATGTGAGTGCAGCTCTCTCTTCAACATAACGATTGCATTTTATTTGGATACATGCCTAGTGGTGGGATTGCTAGATCATATAATAGCATTATTTTCAAGTTTTTTGAGAACTTCTATACCCTTTTTCATAATGACTGTACTAGCTTATATTCCCAACAACAGTGTGCAAGGGTTCCCTTTTTTCCATGTCCTCTTTAGTACTTGTTATCCTTCATCTTTTTGATGGTAGCCATTCTAACACGTGGAAAGTGATAGTCATTCTGGTTTTAATTTGGAATTCCCTGTTGATTAGTAATGATGAGCATTTTTTCATATACCTGTTGGCTATTTGTATGTCTTCTTCTGAGAAATATCTATTCAGATTCTTTGCCCATTTTTAAATCAAGTTACTTGTTTTATTTTTATTAAATTGCTTGAGTTTTTTAAAATGTATTTTGGATATTAATCTCTTATCAGATATATGATTTCCAAATATTTCTTCTATTCCATACATTGTCCTTTTACTCTGTTGATTGTTTCCCTGGCTATGCAGAAGCTTTTTAGTTTGATGTAATCTTGTTTGCGTGTTTTTGCTTTTGTTACCTGTGCTTTGGGTTCATATCTGACAAGAACTATCATATCTTGAATTTTACCATGCTAAGTTCTTTATATACATCGTTCTTAAACAGATCATATGGGGTAGACATAAACATCATTATATCAGTTTTCTGGATGAGGAACTTGAGTTATGAATGCCAAATTACTTGCTAAAGGTTACACAGTAAATATATCTTGGCTTCACATCTCAGCCTTTCTAACTCTAAAACCCCTGCTATTATCTACTAAATTATAACTGCATAGACAATGGTGGATTCTTCATAAACTGAGATTCACAGGGGTGAGAATGGGTGCTACTGGATATGCTTTGGGAAATCTGTGAAATCTGTTTCTTCCTTTGGGCTCTTGGTCTGGTCCTCTGACTGGAAATTGCTTTACCCAAGTATCCCCTGCTTGATTCTCCTGGGTCCTTCAAGTCTGTGCTTGAATATCACTCCTCACTGAGACCTTCCCTGACCTGTTTACAACTTTGTCTTGCTGCCTCTGCTATGTCCCCATTTCTTCAACTTTCTGTGTTTCTAGTTCTCCTTACCTTACTCATTTTTAATAGCACTAGCATACATCTAATTCATTACATTCATTGTATGTTTTCGTTCCCTGTCTGTTAAAATATGAGTTTCCGAAGGACAGAAATCTTTTCTATTTTGTTTACTCATCTGTTTCAAGCACCTGAGATGGTGTTTAATATATCATAGGCATTCAGTAATTGAATAAATATGTCAATGATTCAGGGTGAGAATTCTCTCTGAATTCATAAACAAGATTTATTGTTTAATGAGCTTGCAGCTAGGAAGAGTTCATGGCTTTTAGCAGATTTTCACTTTAACAAACCAGACCCAAAGTTTACTTCAGGTGATCCCTATGCTTTTAAGTAGAATTAAAAAAACGTGGATGCCCGTTTTCAGTTGTGTATGAGCCATAGAAATGTATGATCTACATTAATAACTAGTATAATTAATAACTAGTATAATTATTTCCAATTGTTTATAATTATTTTAAATAATTTTATATTTATTTTAAATATTATAATTTGTGAACTAGTTATAATTTTTAATAACTAGCATAATTTGTATAATATATGTTAATAACTAGTATATACTAGTTCAGTTTGCAGTTTTTCTTGGGATCATTCTGGAAAGATAAATTATGCTTTACATTTCATTTTCGTTTTATTTTGAGATAGGATCTTGCTTTGTTGCCCAGGCTGGAGTGCAGTAACATGATCACGGCTCACTGCAGCCTTGACTACCAAGGTTCAAATAGTTCCAATCCAGCCTCCCAAGTAGCTGGGACCATGGGTGCACACCATCATGCTT
>NW_022437051.1:2583821-2641579 GCF_009761245.1 Sapajus apella
TTTTTTTTTTTTTTTTGTAGAGATGAGGTCTTGTAGTGTTGCCTGGGCTGGTCTCAAACTCCTGGGCTCAAGCAATCCTCCCACCTTGGTCTCCGAAAGTGTTGAGATTACAAACATGAGCCATTTCTCCTGGCCTGTTTTGCATTTTAAAATTACAGATTGAAGATTATTAAAATTTGTTCTGAATATGTTAACCTGCATATATTTTTGGACGTCACCATTTGAGACAAAAACCAAACTGTGGGAGTTACTGCCTACGTATTTGTTGTAAATATGCAGTATGAATTGCCATTATAGTCTTTGTCTTCTATTTGTGCATGCATGTGATGTATTTTTATTAATTTCTACAAGAATTATTGTACATGTACATGTAAAATATGTAACAAAGTTGATTAGGCAGTGGCCATCAAGAGAGAGGACTCCTGTCATCAGTCATTTAAATGCTGTACGTTCAGGAAACTTAAAAGCAGGAACACTTTTAAGTGTGGATGCAAACGTAGTGAGGCCCCTTGAATTCCAGGCTCATGATCTCGGAGTCATTTAGCTGTTTCATCCTCTTAAAGATCATATACCCTTATCTTGGGCATCTGTCTCCCGTGTATAAACTGATTGTTAAAAGTTTGAATGCTGTTAATCAGAGTGAATAATTTACGAAAACAAGTAGGAATAAAAAATCCCTCTTCACTTACCTACAGAAATATTTGCACATGGATAAGGATGCTAATTGTGATAGTAAAAACAGGGTGCTAGAAACAGGTTTAAGTCTTCATTAATGGAGGGATGACTAAATCAATGATTGTGTATTTGCACTGTGGGATACTCTGCAGCTATTAAAACAACTGATTTAGCCTGGGCAATATAGTGAAACTTTATAAAAAATTTAAAAATATCAGCCGAGCGTGGTGGCATGCATCTGTAGTACTAGCTACTCTGGAGGCTGAGGTGGAAGAATCACTCTAGCCCAGAGGCTGCAGTTTGCCAAGATTGTGCCATTGCACTCCAGCCTGGCTGATAGAGCAAAGCAAGACTCTGTCTCAGTCAATCAATCCATACAGTTGAGGTAAAAATAAATTCACAGGTATTGAAATATTTGCAAGCCGTGTTGTTAAGCAAAAACAAGTGTTACATAATTTTTGTGTTTTAATTCTTGTGAAAAATTGCAGTTCAGCATATGGATATGTCCTATATGTGAAATAAAAGTAAGAAAATTGTTTTCCAAATTGTTAATGATGATTAATTCTGTCTGAAAAGGGAGTTGGAATAGAAATACAGGGTAAAATATTGTATTTTATATACTTTGCTACTAATTAAGTGTTTTATGAAACTAATAATGGCAAAATATTGCTTATTAAAAACTCTCGAATGTTAAAAACATTTTCTAAAGAGATACACATTCCAAACTTAGATGGATTGGTTTTCCTTGCCTTAAATAATGTTTCTTTGCATTACTTCTTATCCATTTTCCCCTCAACACTGAACCTTTTCTCTCACTTGATAATAAATTTTAAGACTTTAATATTTGCTCATGTGTATAATCCCAGCACTTTGGGAGGCCAAAGGCAGGCGGATCACGAGGTCAAGAGATAGAGACCATCCTGGCCAACATGGTGAAATATCTACTAAAAGTACAAAAATTAGCTCCACATGGGGGTGTGTGCCTGTAGTCCCAGCTGTCTGGGAGGCTGAGGCAGAAGAATTGCTTGAACCTGGGAGGTGGAGGTTGCAGTGAGCTGAGATCATGCCATTGCACTCCAGCCTGGTGACAGAGCAAGACTCTGTCTCTAAAAAAAAAAAAAAAAAAAAAGATTTTAATATTCAATAGTTATTCTGTTTTTTAAATTTAATTTTATGAATACGTCTTTTATTAAAAATTCTAGGCTAGATGCAGTAACTCATACCTGTAATCCCAGTACTTTGGGAGGCTTAGGCAGTTGGATTGCTTTAGCCCAGGAGTTCGAGACCTGCCTGGGCAACATAGCGAGACCTTGTCTCTACAAAAATGACAAAAATTAGCCAGTTATGGTGACATGTGCCTGTAGTTCCAGCTACTCAGGAGGCAGAGGCAGAAAGATCACTTGAGCCCCAGAGGTAGAGGCTACAGTGAGCTGTGATTATGCCACTGCAGTCTAGTCTGAGTGACAGAAAAAGACCCTGTCTCCAAGAAATTCAGAAATTCTAAAGCTCTCTCTGGACAAGGCTGGAGTTACTTGCCCTCTGAAAGTGGAACACACTAACAAATGTTTTTATGTCAACTACAATGTTTGAAGTTAGTCACTCAATAAAGGCTAGTGAGTTAAATGTTTCTGAAATCGATTTAGGTAATTTTCTAAAGATTAATAATCATGAATATTTAAATAGACTGTAATTTAGTTGCTCATGTTTATGAGATAAAATATTAAGCCTTGCAGAGTTACAGTTATTTCACATTCCCATCAGAAATGTGGATAATGTGCAAAATAAAAAATGTAGGCCGGTTGTGGTGGCTCACACCTGTAGTCCCAGCACTTGGGGAAGCCTAACTGGGCGGATCACTTAAGCCTGGGAGTTCAAGACTAGTCTGGGCAACATGGTGAAACACCGTCTCTACAAAAACATAAGAATTAGCCAGGCATGGCGGTGAGTGCCTGCCGCCCCAGCTACTCAGGAGGCTGAGATGGGAGGATCATTTGAGCCCAGGAGGTCGAGTATGCAGTGAGCTAAGATTGTGCCACTGCACTCCACTTGGGCAATAGAACAAGACCATATCTCAAACAGTTCACTATTCTTGCTTTTAGAGTGTAAAATTATACTCTTTTTCAGGGTTAGGACAAATTGTTGAGAATGAATAGCTATGTAATAGATTTATTTTTATGGACTTAAGTTTCTAAAAATATGCTTTTACTGAAAAAAGACGTTGTATATTTAATTTCTTTCTTTTTTTTCTTTTTCTTTTTCTTTTTTTTTTTTTTGATGGAGTCTTGCTCTTGCTCTTGCTCTTGCTCAAGCTGGAGTGCAGTGGTGCTATATTAGCTCACTGCAGCCTCTGTCCCCCACCTCCTCCCACCAGGTTCAAGCAATTCTCCTGCCTCAGCCTCCCGAGTAGCTGGAACTACAGGCACATGCCACTGCACCAGGCTAAGTTTTGTATTTTTAGCAGAGATGGGATTTTACCATATTGGCTGGGCTAGTCTCGAACTCCTGATCTCATGATCCGCCTGCCTCAGCCTCCCAAAGTGTTGAGGTTTACAGGTATGAGCCCCAGTACCTGGCTAATTTCTAAAATTTCATTTTAGACTTGTCTTGCTACTTTCTCCAGCTCTGAAAGAGGAACTTTGTTTTTTTCTGGATTGGTCATTGGTCATTTTTCCTCTGTGGAAATTTTTTATAATATCACATTGGTAACTGGTTAAGGAAATATATTTCTATTTGTATCACATTGAAAAGTACCTGTGGAATATAGGCTCAGCCTATTTTCTCCTTTTTATTGTGAAAAGTCAGAAAAGCTGAGCAGTAATAAATGCTATTGGTAATTGAAAACCATTAGGACAAATGCAGTCATTATTTCCTTTCAAAAATTTTCTCAAATTCAAAATGAACCCAAACAATTGAAATTTCATTTTCTTTTTTTTAAAAATAATTAATCTGTTACCTTCAAATCACCGTTAAGAATTTCTATGGCAGTGTTACAGCTGTTTTAGAATTTGTCTAGCAAGCTTTCTGTTTTTTTTCCAGAAAGCCCTTCTTTATATTAAAAAAATAATAATAATAAAATAAAAAAAAAAGAATTTCTATGGCAATTTAATCATAATAATTCAAAAATAAGAAAAAAAAAAAAACAGAGAGAAGACACAATATTGGCAGTTCATAGGTGAAGTTCACGTGATGTTGAGCATATTCTTTCAATTTTCTTGAGGTTTGAAGTTTTTCCAAATAAAAATTTTGAGCATAGGAAATTCAATGTAAATCTATATTATTTTCTGTGGCTTTTTAAAACTGCATGCAAAGTGAATTCACTCTTACCTGAATACTGTAATCACCTCAGGGGTTCTTTCTTTCCACTGCACAGACAAAATCTGTCCACTGAGACCCCAGCATTACAGTAGAGAAAGAGTTTAATTGACACAGTGTTGTTCATGCTGAACAACTGGAGTTATCGTTTAAGTCAATCTCCCCAAAAGCTTGAAGCTTAGGGTTTTTATGCACAATTTGGTGGGCAGGAGGCTGGGGAATGGGTGCTGCTGATTGGTTGGGAAGGAAATCATAGGGGTGTGGGAATCATTCCTCATGCCTCTAGGTGGGACCACAGGATCCATTGAGTTTTGAGTAAAGGATCCGTTGTGGTGTCAGTCTGAAAAAAATCTAAAAAAACAAATCATCTTAGATTCTGTAGTAGTGATGTTATCTATAGGAGCATTGGGGAAGTTACAAGTCTTGTGACCTGTGGCCACATGGCCCCGAGCAGTAAGGGATTATAGGAGCTATGCCTATCTTATCAGAGTTCAGGTCCCTCTTGTAATCCTAACCTTGTGGTCTTTCATTAGTTTTAGAAGGGCTGTTTAGTTTTATTAAGGGCTATTAATCATCTTTGCTTTAAGGTTAAACTATAAATTCCTTCCAAAGTTAGCTCAACCTTTGGACAGGAACGTCCAAGGACAGCTTGAAGGTCAGAAGCAAGATTAAGTCAAGTATGTCAGACTCCTGCTGTTATAATTTTGCAAAGACATTTCAGTCTGGCCATTGCAGTTCATGATGTAATAAGATATTTTTTTGTTTGTTTGTTTTTAAAGATGGGGTTTCACCGTGATGGCCAGGCTGGTCTTGTACTCCTGACCTCAGGTGATCCACCCACCTCGGCCTTCCAAAGTGCTAGGATTACAGGTGTGAGTCACCGCACACGGCCTAAGATCTTTTTTAAAGGAATTTAAAGTCACAATATTTACACGCTATTTTATTTGCAGCCACCTCTATGAGTTCATAGTCTCACCTTCCATATTCTATCTCTAGCAAATGGATGTTGATGCTAATACTGGGCAGTGTCTAGCTAGGTTTTCATTTTCATTTTGTATCAGGTTGTTCCCTCAGTAATCGTGTGCATTCTGGACAACTGAACACTAGAGTCAGGGACTGAATTAGATGCCGTAGGTGCAAAGATGCCTGAGGGAAGCCTGGCCCTGATAGGTGCTTAATGAAGAGCTGAGTTTGTTCACTGTTGTTATAGAACCTGTCATCTCTGCGGGCTGCCTTCTTCTGACATGGTCCCATTTTGAGCAGGAAACTCATGTTGTTTGTTGTTAGTAAGTTCTCTGCAAAGTCCCGCCTGCCCTCCTTAAACTGGTGTGAAGTGTCACTGGAATGGGCCACTCTCCTGGACCCCTTTTAAGGATACATCTAGTTAGCTGTGTCTACTCAAAGCATAGCTGACTGTGACATGACAAGATTTGGTTATTGTGGGGCTCTCTCTACTCCTTCCCTGTCTGTGACACCTTCCCCAGTAAACTCTGTTTCCAGTTTACATCTTGTGATTCTGGCGATATGTACTTTGCCCTTTCTTTGCAAGTGATATATCTTATTCATCAGTAGCCCCCTTTTGAGGAGGGTAGATCTATGTACATGTGGACAGCTGACTATTCATTAGCACAGACAGGAGATGGATTACCTAACTACTCTGAGCTGCAGTTCTTTATTCCTGGAATAGGAACAGCATGTGTGTAATGCCTGGCAGATTCACGAAGGTTTTTAAACCTGTGACCACCCTAAGTTGATGCCTTCTGTCCACCTACCCATCTTTACCCTCTGAGGGTACCCTCCATATAAAGTTATTTTTGGTATTTAAGTATAATATTCATAAGATCAACAGCTTTCTCCAGACAGTACTTATGCACTCAACAGGTATACTTACAAAACACCAAATAACAACTCTGTGGGTAGATTTGGGGCTACACTGCACCCCAAGCTGTGTCCCCTCCAAGTGTCTCCTTAATCCCACTGAGGTGCCATAACAATGAGCAGAGGCACTGAGGTATCCAATCCCTTTCTACTGGCCTTTTATACAGTTCAAGTTCCTTTTTAGATAAGAATCATTCTTTGATGTGTGTCTGGTTTGTTTTGAATTCATTGGTTGATAGTATTTCATTTGTTGGTTCAAGTAACATTTGAACATACGAGTGAACATGTGAATATATGAACAATGTTCAAGTAACATTGATATATGAATAGGCCTTGTAGGATGTAAAACAATACATATAAAAGAAATAATCTGGCCAACTGTGAGTAAAATTCAGAAAGAGTGTTGATACTTTATATTACTGATTTTGCTTGTTGGTTGATCTAGGAAGTCTTTCTTTTCTAATGGTACTCAAGTACAACTTCATTCACTTGGCTGACTTCTCCCTTCTCCTGAGCTGACTGTGTATGTGTCTTCCCATCTGTGTTTAGTGACACTATATTGGTTACCAGGGTTGGAGTGTTTGTGCCACAGGTATCAGCAAACCCTACATATAGGGCTTCTCCCCAGTTTTTTTATTTTTGGAGATTCTATTAGATGTTTGTTCTGGTTCTGTCATTTCTTCACACCAGTCCCTACGCATTGGTGGTTATCCCTCCAGAAGTTGGTGGTTCTTCCTCCTGGTCATGGCTTTAACAGTCTGTTCCTTGCATTGATGTTTGTCTTTCACCTGTAAGATCAAACTTCTGGTTACTGGAAATGAATCTACATGTCTGCATCTGCTTGTCTGGTTTGCCCACCCCCATTTCTCTCTCTACAAGTTCCTGGAAGAGTTGTGATATGGAGGGCACTTGGGTAGGTTTTTTCAGTTTCCATTTTCCCAGTTCTTACTTAGTGACGTTGCTTTTTAAAAATGCTTGATTTTTTTCTAAATATATAATGCTTGCACATGTGATATTATATCCATAGAACGTATAATGATCAGGGTACTACTGGGCATGTCCACCACCTTGAGTATTTACCATTTCCCTGGGTATTTTTCAAGTCCTCTCTACTTTCTATTTTGAAATATACAATAGATTGTTTATTTTTTCTTTTTCTTTTTCTTTTTCTTTTTCTTTTTGTAGAGACTAGGTCTCGCCGTGTTGCCCAGGCTGGTCTTGAACTCTTGGGCTCAAGCGATCAGCCTGTCTTGGCCATTCAGAGTGCTAGGATTACAGGTGTGAGCCTACGCCCAGCCAGACTGTTGTTAACTGTGGTCTCTAGATTCAGCTTTTATAGAAACCCTAGGGTTTTGACCCAAGGATGTGATTTAAAACTGATCTTTCCAACTTTTCAGTCCTATCTGAGTTGCAAGGCTGACTGAGTGAGTGTTCCTTCAGGATGTTTTATGGCTAGCAATGTCATGGGGTTTTAAGTGCCTTGAGAAGACAGCTGAGCCATAGCAGTGCTCTTCTTGGGCATGTGGGTACAATTGACATGCTTCATTTTTTTTTAATATGATTTATACTTTTTACCTTGATATTTAGTTCTCCCCCACCTTTTTTCTTCTTCTTCTTTTTTTTTTTTTTTTTAAGATTAAGTGCCTTGCTGTCTCACCCAGGCTGGAGTACAGTGGCATGATTATAGCTCACTGCAGCATTGACTTCCTGGGCTCAACTGATCCTCCCACCTCAGCCTCCTGAGTAGCTGGGACTATAGGCATGTGTTACCTACCACCCCCTGCTAGTTGTGTGTGTGTGTGTGTGTGTGTGTGTGTGTGTGTGTGTGTGTGTGCGTGTGTGTTTCTTTTTGTAAAGACAAGGTCTCACTGTTGCCCAGGCTAGATGGGATTTCTTTTAAACTGTCAGAAGAAATGAGATTGTTAACTGTTAGTCTCTTTGACCTTGTCAATTGTTTAACTCAACAACTTTTGACATTTGCAATATTATTACTAGTGTCACAAATTTTCTCACGATCTAATGATGCTTTTAACGTAGAATTTTACTAATATCTGACTTGCTACTCTAAAGAATATAGTCACCAACATGCTCCCCCTTTTTTGCAATTCCACTTTAAAAAAATCCTCATGTATAGAGGTGATTTTCAGAATGATAGACAACAGAGCCAAAATGGTTTGGCCACATGAGGAGTGGGTTTCCTACTTAATGTCCAAGGTATAGACCTAAACCTGCGAAACCCAGGGCAATGATAGAGATCTGTGAGGCAGGCAACTCGGGACCCTTAGAAATAAAGAAGAATCTGGATAAAAGAGCTATGAGACTTATTTTAGAAATTGCCTAATGACAGATTCAGGGTTTCGAATAGGAAATAGTATTTGGTATTCAAAAGATTTCTCAAATAAGTGGAAAAAAAAAAAAAAAAGAAAAAGGGTAGAGCTGGCCCTTGAAATGCTAATCTGAATAACAAAGACTGGGTTGACTTTACAGGAAAAGTGTGGAAGGCTTCTGAACTGGCTTTCCTTGTCTTTGTGTGAGTGTACTGTTCGTTGTTCCTACACGCAATTAAACATATCCATGCTCTGGAGTCAGATATTAAATGCATAGGTTTTATTGTTTTTAAAAATATATACCTACAGTTCGATATTTTAAAATGGACTTTAGTTTTTTATCAGTTACAAAGTCTATATATATATATTAATCTGAAGTGCTGCCTAATAAATGTTTTTTCAAGAGAGAAAATTTCTGCTACTAGTAACCCAGTTCACCCTAGTCTATTATTTGGAGAACAAATAAGCAATCATCTTGATCTTCTTTTATCTGAACATTTTAAGAGTAAATGTTTTAAGAGTAAAACAGTAGGGATACCTCAGTTTGACCTAAACAAACATTTCAAACTTTTTATTTTTGTAAATGAAAGTAATATCTTCTGTATTTTCTAATTCTTATTTTTCCTGTGTATCATTTGTTTAATCATTTTTCTAAAATTTTTAATGTCTCTCTCTGAAGGCATCACTTTCTGGCAAAACATTGATAAGAAAATGTTTCATCTAAAATGAGCTGAAGTTTTTTAGTCCATTTGCAAATCATGAATCCCAGATTTAATTATATCCCAAGGGAAGAACCTGAGGAAACCAAAAGTACTAACGTAATTGGGTCAAATTGCGTAATCAAAAGCAAATGATATGGTTATTAAATCTAATGAAATGATTTCCCAGCGTTTAATTCATTTCGCTGATTCAAGATATTTTAGTAATAAATAAGTTTGTTGAAATGGACATTCTATGACGTCACCACTTTCAAACCGTTCTCTTCTCAAGACCCTTTCTGGTTGGAAATATTTCTAAAGGCTATAGCTTAATGCAGACAGTGGATATCTGCTGGGGCTGAGAGAAAAGGAAGGCAGAGCAGGAGGTGAAGTGTGGGTGCTTATTAAAGGCAAAGGGAAAGGAATGAAGAGAGTACATCGCTTTTTAAAAAGTGTTATTCTCTTGTCATTTTACATAACATGAAAACACTCCATTGCATGGTAAAATCTATATGATATCCAAGAGATTAATGGCTAGTTTGGCTGGGAACTGGGCTCATGCCTGTAATCCTAGTACTTTGAGAGGCCAAGGCTGGAAGATTGCTTGAGGCCAGGAGTTAGAGACCAACATGGGCAAAATACTGAGACCCAGCATGTACAAATATTTTAAAAATTGGCCAAGTGTGATGGCAAACACCTTTAGTCCTAGCCACTCAGGAGGCTGTGGCAGGAGAATTGCTTGAGCCCAGGAGTTTGAGACTGCAGTAAGCTCTGATTATATCACTGTACTCCAGCCTGGACGACAGAAGGAGACCATCTCTTAAAAAAGGTGGAAATACACACACACACACACACACACACACACACACACACACACACACGACTAGCTTATAAAGATTTTGTTAAAATACATAGGAGATGAAACTCCTGATAAAGCAACTTGTAAAGAGTATATGTAATCATTCCACAAATATGATTGTATCAGGGTTTTTCAGAGAAACAGAGCTGATAGAATGGAGATTCTATCTATCTATCTATCTATCTATCTATCTATCTATCTATCTATCTAGTCTAGTCTATAAATGTAAACACACATATAAAGTTTCTTATAAGGAATTGGCTCATGTAATTATGGAGTCTCAAATGTCTCAAGATCTGCAGTCACCAAGCAAGACCCCCAGAAGAGCCAGTGGTGTAATGATCAGCCCAATTGCCTGCAGCTCTATTCCCCCAGAAGATACTTTAGTCCAAAGGCAAGAAAAGATGGGTATCCAGCTCAAGCAGTCAGGCAGGACTCCTGTTCCTCAAGCCTTTTGTGCTATGAGGTCTCCAACTGATTGGATGATACTCATCCACGTTAGGGAGGACACTGGGCTTTTCCCAGTTTACTGATTTAAATGTTAATCTCTTTCAGAAACACCCTGGCAGACACACCCAGAATAATGTTGGGCCAAATGTCTGGATGTCATGGAACCCAGTCAAGTTGACATATAAACTTAACTTTCACTATGATATCTTTAATCTTACTTTCAATCTTAAATTCTAGCTAGAATAGCAACAAGACTTTTTGCTAATCAGATTAAAGGGAGTAAGGACTATGTGTGTCTTTTGGTCTGTCTCCCTGTCTCCCTCCTCTCCATCTCTATTAGAGCAGCTGGCTAAGAACTGAGAAAGATCTAAGATTTTATCCTACTTGCAAGCTAACAGTTAACCTGCCTCATTTCATGGTTGCTGGCAGAAGATAAGAGGCTCCTAGTTCAGTGATGAAGAATTTTGTTACTCTTAGTACAGCATGCAACCTAAGCATCAGCATATTTGGTTCGGTTCTCCTTACTCTCTAGACCTGTGGAAGTGATGCCCTTGGGCCCAGATGGATGCCTGCACACTCTGTGGGAATGTTATAGGGGAGGACTCTGAGCTGAGGAATCTTTTATAATGGCAGTAAGCAAGACTCACTCCCCTTGGCTCTGGAGGGAGACACTATCTCTGTCTCCCAGGGCTTATCTCTGTACAGATAGCTTTGAAAAGCAAGTCCAGAACAAAAGCAATCAGTACCTCTGTTTGCAAGAAACGCAAATGTGCAAGCGACAAATGGACAGTTGTCTTCCAACACAGAAAATGAAAGCTGTGAAATGAACAGTTTTCTATGAGACTGGTAGTGATGTCAATTGGCTCAGTCATTTTAGAAAGTAGTGTGATACTGGATACCTTAAAGTGATCATGCCATTTGAAACATTGTGTTATAGACTTCCTTCAGATAAGTGAATCCTGAATATTGAAATCTTATTTAGAAATCTCTCAGTTACGAGTTACAATGTTCTTTGATGAGTGAATTGTGAAATGATGATATATTTACTTGATAGAATATTGAATCATTAAAAATTGTTTCTCTAATGATTACAATAAAATGATACATTATTTATATTTTATTATTACTATGTAAAAAAAAGAAAAACCTACATGATCTCAAAAAACTGGAAGTAAACACCAAAGGTAAGAGGAAAAGACAGAAATGATCTCACATCAGTACAACAGTGTCCTGGAAGCATGGTGTTCTTTAATCACTCTAACCAAACTTTTTTTGCCACATATTCTGGGAATTAAGGACAATGCAACAAATACATAGCTAATGAGTTTTATTAATGTTAATGTTAAATATTATGACAGACATGTAAAACCATAATTTAGAATTAAGTATTCAAATGAATCATTATTGCTGTACATCTTGTGTCAAACATCTATTAAGATTCATTTTATTAGGGATAATACAGTCTGTTTATCCTTGAGAAATCTATCGCCTAGATTTTACTTCATTTAGTTCAACCAGAACGTTGAGTGATAGCGAGATTTAAAAGAAAAAAAAAATCTCCTAAATTATAATGTTGTATTGGAATGTGATAAACCAGTGAAAATCCTAATATATGTTTACATAAATGGATTTTGTTATATTACCCATGGTTTTTTTTTTTTTTTTGAGTTGGAGTCTCACTGTTGCCCACAATAGAATGCAATGGCATGATCTCCACTCACTGCAGCCTCCACCACCTGCCTCAGCCTCCCGAGTAGCTGGGATTACAGGCATGCACCACCACGTCCAACTAATTTTTATATTTTTTAGTAGAGATGGGGTTTCACTATGTTGGCCAGGCTCAAACTCTTGACCTCCAGTGATCCACGTACCTCAGCCTCCCAAAGGGCTGGGATTACAGGGGTGAGCCACTGTGCCTGGCCCTGCTCATGTTCATTAACACTTTAAGATAATGAGGTATATAGGATATTGGAAACTGTAGAATTTTTTCTTGCTGTTTTCTTAACAAGCCCTTTATGATTAGTGGTTGTAAAATATTTATTATTAAGGAAAACTGTGGAAAAATATCAATCTTGGTTCTTGTTGAAAGCCATTTTATGTTTTTTTGGACCAAGAGCTGCTGATGAACTTACCCTGTGACTCTTCCTTCTTCACTTTAATTTTAATTAAAAAAACATTATTATTACTATTTTTATATATAGCATCTTACGATGTTACCCAGGTTAGTCTTGAACTCCTGGGCTGAAGCAATGCACTCACCTTGGCCTCCCAGTGTTAGGATTACAGGCATGAGCTGTCATACCTGGCCCTGTTTGATCTGTTTAAATGAAATTTATCATCTGGGAGCGGTGGTTCACACCTGTAATCCCAGAACTTTGGGAGGCCGAGGTGGGTAGATCACTTGAGGTCAGGAGTTTGAGACCAGACTGACTAACATGGAGAAACTTTGTCTCTACTAAAAATACAAAATTAGCTTGGCGTGGTGGCACATGCGTGTTATCCCAGCTACTTGGGAGGCTGAGGCAGGAGAATTTTGCTTGAACCCAGGAGGCAGAGGTTGCAGTGAGCCGAGATAGCAACATTGCACTCCAGCCTGGGCAACAAGAGCAAAACTCCATCTCAAAAAGAAAAAAAAAAAAAAAAAAAAAGAAATTTATTCCAATTGTCTAATTTGTTTGATGGACATCTTAGCAATCTGTTTGTCTCTTTGTCATCTCAAGCTTTTTACCGTTCAGAATACTAGACTGGAACATTGATGTTTGAAAAATCTCTCTGCATGATTTCTAAAACCGATTAAATATGACATACACTGATATCAGTGAACAGTCCTACCTTTGGATTCTCTGAATGTTCTGCTTGCTTTCTAGGCCCTTGTGTCTTAGCAAAGTCACTTTTTAGAGAAATTATAATACAGCAACATATATGTATAAAATGTAGTGTATGAAAGTATTGTAAGCTTTAAAAAAGTAAAAATATCTTTCACGTATGTATGTATGTATGTATGTATGTACGTACGTACGTATTTTGGGAACACAGTCTCTGTCGCCCAGGCTGGAGTGCAGTGGCACAATCTTGGCTCACTGCAACCTTTGCCTCCCGGGTTCAGGTTATTCTCCCGCCTCAGCCTCCTGAGTAGCTGAGACTACAGGTACCTGCCACCACGCCCAACTAATTTTTTGTATTTTTTAGTAGAGATAGGGTTTCCTCATGTTGCCCAGACCTGGATTTGAATCCCTGAGTTCAAGCAGTCTGCTGCCTTGGCCTACCAAAGTGCTAGTATTACAGGCGTGAACCACTGCACCCAGCCCATATCCTTTATTTTAAAAAGAATTTATGCTCATTGTCCAGAATGCTTACTTATAAAGACAGTAAAAATTGGTTGTAATCCTGTCATCCAGAAATAACCTTGGGTAATATTTTCCTTGAAATACCACTTGATATTCATTATTTATATGTTTCTGTCTTAAAAGATAGGAATTCTCACTTCATATATGAAGTGAGAATGTTTAGAGTTTAATGGTTTTTAATAACATAACTTTTAGCTTTTAAATTTTTCTGATAGATCGTGGCCCTGACATTAACTAGTTGGCTTGGGTTACATTCACTTCTTAATAATTTTGGATCACTCTTCCACTACTCAAGTAGGGTTAAAAAAAAGGTGAAAATAAAGAACCCCATAGTCCTTGATGCAACTTTCAAATCGCACCTCTAACAATACAAACTCTTTTCTAGGCCTAATTTCTTCAAAATAAGAATGCCTATCTTGTGAGGATTACATGAAAGATTGTACAGTTTGTGATGCATTGTAGATTAGTAAAATTGTTTATGTGTAAAGGGTTTTGCGAGTAGTGACATGTATGAGTCCATTACAGCAGACTTATAAGCTAAATGTATTTTCTTTATTCAGATTAGGAAAACTATTGCTTAGTGCCATGACTGGGACATGGCAGAGGCTGGACTCCCACCCAGGCTCTGTAACCCTTATTAAAAAACATTTTGCATGTCAGCAGCACAGCTCTGTTATCCCTACTGTAAAGTGCCCAGATCCTCGGGAACCTATCATGTGGTTATGTTTGGAAAGAGCCTCAGTACACACTTAATTCATAGAAAGTCCCATATGTTTTGTTTATTAAAACACTTTTAAGGGTTGTATTGAGGATTACATTGAGGTCGTATTGAAGACCAAAGAACTAAGTGGTGCCTAGGAAGTCCTCAGTATTTACTAACAATGATCATTTTTGTGTTTTGGTATTATTTTTAAAATTTGTTAGGTTTAAGCCTTTTTAAGATGTGATTTGCACGTATCACTTGCAAGAGAATATTTCTTTAGCCTACTGTTGATCTAAATAAAAATAGATATAAAAATTATTGTAGTTACAGCCTTAGTACATCTTAGTAGACTTTCGTCAATTTTAATTTTATCTCATTTTATTTATTTATTTTGAGACACAGCCTCACTCTCTTGCTCAGGTTGGAGTGCAGTGGCAGGATCTCAGCTCATTGCAATCTCCGCCTTCTGGGTTCAAGCGATTCTCCTGCCTCAGCCTCCCAAGTAGCTGGGACTTCAGGTGTCCAACACCACACCTGGCTAATTTTTGTATTTTCAGTAGAGACGGGGTTTTGCCATCCATGTTGACCAGGCTGGTCTCAAACTCCTGACCTCATGTGATCCACCTGACTTTGTCTCCCAAAATGCTGGGATTACAGGCATGAGCCACTGCGACCTGCCAATTTTTATTTATTTATTTATTTAGAGATGAAGCCTCACTCTTGTTCCCTAGGCTGGAGTGTGATGGCAGTGTCTCAGCCCAGTGCAACCTTCACCTCCCCGGTTCAAGCCATTCTCTTGCCTCAGCCTCCTGAGTGGCTGGAATTACAGGTGCCTGCCACCACTCCCGGCTAATTTTTGTATTAAATTAGAGATAGGGTTTCACCATGTTGGCCAGGCTGGTCTCAAACTCCTGACTTCAGGTGATCCGCCCACCTCAGCCCCCCAAAGTGCTGGGATTACAGGTGTGAGCCACTGTGCCCTGCCAAATTTTAAAAACATTTTTAGGCCTTGTGTGGTGGCTTATGCCTGTAAAGCCAGCACTTTTGGGAGGTTGAGATGGGAGGAATACTTGAGGCCAGGAGTTTGAAATTGCAGTGAGACATGATTACACCACTGTACCCCAGCCTGGGTGATAGAGTGAGACCCTATCTCTATAAAAACAAAAAACACACACCCACATAACACAAACAAAAGCATTTTAAAGCCATGGAGAAATTGATCTTTTTGAATGAAAATAGTTTTTCATAGTCTTATAATATACCTTTGAATATGTAAGTATAGTTTACATGCCTGCATATTACTTATGTTACCTCAAAAATAAAACATTTTAAAGTGTCACTTCAATGAGGATTAGAATTTTAATGTTAGAAAGGCGAGATTGCTCAGATCACAGAATCCATAGATTTCAACAGCGTGTAAGTTACAGTATATTTTCAGGAATGTTCAAAAGAAAAGTAAGTGTTTTTCTGGTAAACAAGCACTTCTGAAGAAAGATTGGTCTGAGTAAAGTCATGTCAACTAGAAGGTGGCCACTTGGTCACTAGTGTGTGGTGGGACAAACCTGAACAGTACAGAGCACTTTGTGCAAAACAGGCAGTGCCAGTGTTCCTGGCATGGTGGCATCTGCTTGAGCGGTCATCTGTTTGGGATAAATATGTATAGGAGTATGGTAGATGATGGCAGGTGGGGTGCTGGGACTAGTTTTTAGAGTCGGTGTTTCTTAGTAAGCATCAATATGTAAATCTTCTTTTGTGAATCATTGATGACAGGCAAAATGGAAGAAGAATGTGAAGACAAATTGCAGTGTACTGTTAGATATTGGACTAAATATCTTCCAAGAAGATTCCTCCATGCTCTGGAATCCTAATAATCAATGAGAAGACTTACATATTGGAATTGAATTTTAAGATTCCATTGTATGTGGAACTGGCGCAGTGATGCATACTTTTTGTTGTTCTCTGTGGTTAGATAGCTTTCATAAATCAGCACCATCTGTTCTTCTTTTGCCTTTGGTTGTGTGGAGTCATGTTGTGTATGTTTCAAGACAGGAGGCTTTTCATTTCTCTGGGAAATGGAAATTTCATGGACTATGTTAAATACTACATTTGATCAGTACTAGCTTTAGATAAGAATAGAAGGAGCCTGAGGGGATGAAGCTCATATACAGTAATTATATCACAGGTGCTGAATAATTGTTCAGAGAACCCTGAATAATTTGGTGTTGAGTTTTTTTCAGGAGAGCACAGTTTATATTATAAGGAACTGGACTTTGTCTAAAAGCATAACAACTATTAATTTCCCTATACAAAGGAATATTTTTAATTTTAAAAGATCTCATTGCTATATATTGTTCTTATTATATCTTGTGTTGTCTTTTCTTAAAAGTATTTGCAGTTTTTGTTTTATGAATGTTTTTATTCTGGCAGAATATAATGATCATGAATTTAAATTGTATTACACATTTCCTGATTTTATTTTTTTGGAAGGTTGCTGTAGATTTATCGTTTTCAATTGTGAAGACCTCTCGCCCACAGATGTTTTCAATTGTTTTCCATGTATAATGGGAAATTCGTTTTCCTGGTGATTTGGCCAGTTAATCAAGTAGTTGGGACATTAACACAAATGCCTTCTGGAACCTTATTTGTAATACTTAGGAGATTCCCTTTGTAATTATTTTTCACCAAGTGTAATCCAAAGGAAAAGTGCTCTGTCAACATCCTAATAAATATTTTCTCTAGGATACTATGGCTCACTAATAGTTAACATGTCTCTCACTAAGTTAGGGAAATCGTGGAGGCATTCTAAAAAGTATGAAAAGAACATTTAATTGAGTGTTTTTTTGTAGTGATGTATTTGAATTGATTAAAGTATTTTGCTGTTAAGAATAATTCTTTTAAAAAACACTTGACAGAAAATATTGTACATTGTACCATGAGAATTTCTGTTATTTTTGTGCTTCCTAAATATAAAAATCAAAGATAGACATATAGAAAATTTAAGTAGGGAAGTATAATTTTATTTTGTATAGAACATTTTTTAAATGATAAATATGTCTTAAAATTAATAGGCTTTTCTTTCAAGTGATAAATATCCAAAATATTTACTTTTTGGACTTCAGAATTTGTTCATATGCAGATGACTGGTTTCTAGATTAAGTTTTATTGTGTTCCTCTGAATTAGACAGTGTGGTTGTTTTTCTTGTTTTGTAAACACTCGTGTTTCTGCTTTTTGTGTTGAGAGATGGGGTCAGGATTCTAGTCTCAAATGTTCTAGTTACAAGTCCTGTATGTCTTTGTAGTAGGATCACTTCAGTTTTTGGATTTTTTTTTCCTTTTTTTTCAGACATAAGGTCTCATGCTGTTGTCCAGGCTGGAGTGCAGTTGTACAAACATAACTCACTGCAGACTCGAACTCCTTGGGCTCACGTGATCCTCCTGCCTCAGTCTCCTGAGTAGCTGAGACTGTAGGAGCACACCACAGTGTCTGGCTCTTTTCTGATTTTTGCATCAGAAGTTAAATTTTAGTTACTTTTTAAAGATAGTGTGTCAACTGCCCTTATGCCAGAAGTAACCCCTGATTGGTAAATCTTATCAAGACTTGTAAAACTATAAATATCTGAGAAAAGCAACTTAAGCCTGTGGCATTTTTCCAAGAGACACTGGGCTTCCCTGGGGCATGAGGCTTTTCAGTCCTGGTAGCGCTTGCAACCCCCTGATATGAGTCCCTAAGCCTGAGCTGTCTACTAGGGACCCCAAGAGAATGGCACTTGCACAGCTGTGAGGACTGCTAGGTGCACATTCCTCCTGAAAACAAGGCATGATGCCGCCTTGCTGCCAGGTGGGGTCTCCTGCCTTCCACCCTGCATTGTCAGTCCAGTGCCAGGCAGCCTGTGGGGGCCTTAAGAGTCTGCATGTTACTTGGAACCGAGAAGCCTCTTCACCTCCTTGGCAGGCATTTCAGAATAAAAATAAAGACATAATGCTAAGACCTACAATAAAAACGAACAGCCTCTCTGCGCCCCTCTTCCTGCTCTTCCAGTCTTTCTCCCTAAATGTCTGCTCTGATATTTACTTCCATGTTTCTAAATCATATATTTATGTTGCTCTTCCCTGATTACCAGTTACTGACATCTGTTGACTTGCCATATGGAAGATGAGAGTTGTTCCTTTTATACTGCTTCTAGTTTCTTGTTTCCATCCTCTCAATGCTGTTACATCCGAAGTCTAAGTTCAGTCAATAGCAGTGTCATAGCACATGGCAATGTAACAGTTGCTCACTGGATAACCACAAGGGTACTCTGATTATATTTCCTCTTTTACAGAGTTTTTTTCTCCTAGAGCTATTTTTTTTTTAATGTTACTTTGTTTCCTCTGTATATATTTTTTATTTTTCCCCTGCATTCTGTGTCAGGTCTGTCAAGATGCCTTTTATTTCTCAAATATTAAAAAATATCAGACCTAAGCCCATTGAAGAGATACACACTTGTAGTCGCAGTTACTTGGGAGGCCTAAGTTGGAGGATTGCTTGACCCTAGGAGTCTAAAATCAGAAGTGGGCAAAATAGCAAGACTCCAGGTCAAAAAAAGAGAAAACCTAAAGGGGAATGAAATAACTTTTAGAACAGTATCAGACCCATTATTAGTTTCTTTTTTTTCTCATGGAGATGTACTTACTAGACCTCTCCATTATCCTGCTCTAATCTGAAGTGGTTTCTGCTTCCTTAAACTGCCTTTTCTCCTATATTCTAGGACTTTCTTTGGGTTCCGACTGATTTTTTATTGAACTTTCTGGGTTTTGCTAGAGCACATCCAAACAGAGCTTTATAAGAAAGTGTTCATGTGAAGGAAGTAAAGACCTTCCTTGCATGTCTCAAAATTCCTTTCATTTTTCATGCTTGATCTTTTGTTTGGTTGAACATTTAGTTCTACACTGAATTTTTGTTTTCAGTATAGCAGAGTTTTAGTAGAATTTAATATCGCTATTCAGAAGGCGTTGTCATCATAGGGCGTTTGTTAATGTTTCTAGTTTTAGTCTGCTAGCAGTCATCCACATGCTATTATTTGTCAATCCTTCAATTAAACTCTGCTGTTTCAAGATACCTCCTCTTGGTTCTCATAGATTTTGTACAGATCCCTTGTCTAAGAGGAGGAGGTGTTAGAAAAAAGAAACAGAGAGCAGATGCCTTTGTTGTGGACAATCTTTTGAAGGATGTTTGTAGAGTGAGATAGGCATAGGATCTCCTCTGACAGCAGAGGATCTGCAAGGATACTTCCTGTATGTATAAAAGGTTCGGGTTCCCTAAGCCTAGGGTTCTTCTGTGTGTGCCAGTGTCCCTGGATCCTCTTCATATCACCTTGTGAGAATCTTAGCTGAGTAACCAGTGCATAAAAGGATGATTCTCTGGCTAATGGTGTGACTGCAAGTTGTGAATAGTTCTTTGTCTCGGACCCTGGAGTCTTGTGTCTTTTGCCAGCATTGATAAAGCTGTGACTTTCAGGTAGGGTAAAAATCGTAGAGCCCTCCTACTTTTTTCACGTCTGCTTTCTCTCTGAAAATGTCTTCAAGCACCACCCCATAGTGTTTTCCTCTTCTTGCCATTTACTTGATTGTATATAGCATTTAGGTATCTTTTTCTTGGTTTCTTTACTCGCCCTAAAGACATTTTACAATGAAAATATCTTGTATACAGCAAAGCACAGTAAATACCAGGTATCAGCAAGTTTCTAAATTATAAATAATATGTTTTTTTATTTGATTAAGTGGGTACTGTGTTTCATTTTAAATCATTTTACAAAGCAGATTGTATAAATAGATGACTACATGTATATACTCTTAAAATGTCTTCCATTTGTATATAACTGCCCTAAAAGATTTATCAAGATATGTTTTCTGTATTATGTATTATCTATTTATGTCTTCAATAATGTTTATAAATTATCATTTGTTGGGTAATTACTATGTGTCAGGTACCATGTAATGCTTATGATGTGGATTTTCTTACTAATTCTCTCAGTAGTCCTAAGAGGAAGAGTTTTTAAACTTGTGTGTGTGTGTGTGTGTGTGTGTGTGTGTGTGTGTGTGTGTGTGAGAGAGAGAGAGAGAGAGAGAGAGAGAGAGAGAGAGAGAAAGAGAAGTGGAGTCTCACTCTGTCGCCCAGGCTGGAATGCAGTGGCATGGTCATAGCTCACTGCAGTCTTGAACTGCTGGGCTCAAACAGTCTTCTTGCTTCAGCCTTCCCAGTAGGTGGGACTACAGGTGCACACTGTCTCAGCCGGCTTTTTTTTTTTTTTTTTTTTTTTTTTTTGTAGAAACCGAGTCTTGCCATGTTTCCCAGGTTGGTCTTGAATTCCTGGTGTTAAGCCATTCTCTGCCTCAGCCTTCTAAATTTTTGGGGTTACAGGTGTGAGCCACTAAGCCCAGCCCAGAAAGATGTTTTTATTGTTCGTATTTTATAGAAGAAGGTATAGAAACATAGAAAGGGGCTGGGCGTGGTTGCTCACACTTGTAATCCAAGCACTTTGGAGGCCAAGGCGGGCAGACCACCTGAGTTTGGAAGTTCAAGACCAGCCTGACCAACATTGTGAAACACCGTCTTTAAAAAAAAATAAAAAATAAACATAGAAAGGCACATAACTTGCATAATGTTATAAAATTGGTATTCTGCTATGAAATGGAGAGAAGGAAATGGAAAAAGGAAAAAAAAGCAGCTGTATTGTCTCATCTGAAAGTTCTTTGACACTGTTTAGTTTAAATTGAAGCTATATAGTTCTATTGTTTTTTTTACTTTAAAAATAAATAAATAAAAATAGAGATGGGGTCTCATCATGTTGCCCATACTGGTTTTGAACTCCTGGGTTCCAGTGGTCCTCTCACCTCAGACTCTGAAAGTGCTGAGATTACAGGCGTGAGCCACCTTACCCGGCCAATACTGTATAGTTCTCAAATATTGATTTGACATATATAATAACAGCTTTATTTACCGTAGTTATAATGGAATTCAGTGTTTAGTTCTTGCTGAAAGTAACCGCATTCAGCCACAGCTTAAAAAAAGTACCAGACAACAGAATAAAACCATGTAGGAGCTGATGATTTACACATCCAAATGTTGGGAAAATCTAAGTTGAGGTTCCACAGCAACTGCAGCTCAGCTCAGTGAATATTTCCATCCAAACTTGACACCATATGTAGCTTCATGAAATAATATTCTCCGTGCTCTTGGGTGCCTGTTAATGGCCACTGTGGGAACATGGCGCAAGTTATCAGTGACTGTTATATCATTGTAGTTTGGGGTATTTCATTTATGTGGCTGTTTCGTAGTACAACATAGGTGTTTCAACTGGTGATACATCTTGGTGGCATTTCAGTAGTGCTTAAATTATTAATGAATCCTGAAAAAAAGATCTGTAATGTTTAAGATTATTTTATGTCCCACATCTGGTTTATAAACAACCACATTTTCTCTCCTCCCTGCCCCCACTCCCATTGGAAAAGCATAATTTTGGAAGTTCGTGTTTACATTCCAAGTGTAGTTCTCAGGCAGGTTTAAGATGCTGGTTAACCTTTGAAATGTATTATGTGCTGGTGCTTAAAGGAGATAGATGACTAAGAAGTACTTATGAGAGCCTCTCAAGACACAGCATCATCAATCAAATAGCCTGACTTCCTGCAGAGCTCCACCATCCAGAAACCACAGAGCACAGCTATGACCCATAGAAAAGCTGGGTGCCCTTCGTTTCTACTTCTTGTAGGTTTGCAGAGGAAATGTCAATTGGACCTTACTGCCTGCTTTGCCTTCTCTTAGTGTCTCTTCAATGATTTAATGTATTGTTTTACATTGTATCTTGAACCTGTAACTCTTACTTATTCATTTTGTTGATTGTTGTTCCTGTTGATGGGATATATGTTTCTACTGTGAGTCTCTCAAATAACATGATTGAAAATATAAAATTTTTCTCCAGCGTTGGACTTCCTGTCCTAATATAAGTGGCTTGATAAGTTCACAATATGTGAACTTATGAATTATCTTGGAAAAAAGTTAACAATAAAATCACCATTGTCAAATTTATGTAATAGAAAAGATAAACCTAACAAATTATATGTATACATAAATTATACGTATAAACTTCTAAATACATTTTATTTGGTTGTATTTGGGAACGTATTACTCCAGAGAGCCCTAGGCATGATTTTACTTGAATTAGCAAAACATTTACAGAGCTCCTACTAGGTGCCAGAGACTGTGTTTCTGCCATTGTGTTTGGAGAATCTGAGGGTATCGTAACTGTTCTAATCTGGCTAGTAAATCCATTGATCTCAGTCAGGTATGTTTATCATTATTCAAATGATCTTGAAAAGTTAACTTTTAACTATTAATAATAGTGAACTCTTTAATGAAAAGACAGTGGCTGAGATTATAAATGAAGACATATTCTTGGGTGGCTTTTCATTTATTTTGTGAACTACCATGTTTATTCCACATGCGCCTTTTTGAGTACCAACAAACTTAATGAATTTCTGCAACACGTTGAAATAATTTTTACAAAATATTGGCTTTGTCAAAGAAAGCATGGGAAGATGGGGGTGCTGAGTGCTTTTCTACTTTTGCTTGTCCTTGTGTTTGGTCCTTTATGCACAGGAGTAAACAGAAGTGGTCCGTGTGGCTAAAACCTTAATGCCTTTACAGACACCTCCAAATAATCAGTTGATTGGCTTAGGGTAACTTTATGTGAAATTTTACAGGATGAAGCCTGTAAAGTCTGCAACTATACTACTGCATGTTGCTTCTGACAAACTGTTA
Organism: Sapajus apella; assembly: GCF_009761245.1. Classification (NCBI taxonomy): domain Eukaryota; kingdom Metazoa; phylum Chordata; class Mammalia; order Primates; family Cebidae; genus Sapajus; species Sapajus apella. The sequence goes on from NW_022437051.1 coordinate 2,606,868, forward strand.
GTAGGAATCGAGGACTGAGAAATATGGCTTTGAAGCTTTTGGTAATGGTTATGGTTTATAATAGTTTTGAGTAGGAAGCTGTTTTCAAACATGCATTTCCAATGTCATGTATATTTGTTTATCAATATATCAGTGGAGTAATATATAATTACTTCCTAAAATATACATGAAAAGAAGTGAAAAATTATCAGATAAAAAAATTAGTGGCTAGATGTGGTGGCTTACGTCTTTAATCCCAGCACTTTGGGTGGCTGAGGCAGGTGGATCACTTGAGGTCAGGAGTTTGAGACCAGCCTGACCAACATGGTGAAACCCTGTCTCTACTAAAAATACAAAATTAGCCAGATGTGGTGGTACATGCCGGTAATCCTAGCTACTGGGGAGGCTGAGGCAGGAGAATCACTTGAACCTGGGAGGCAGAGGTTGCAGTAAGCCAAGATCACATCATTGCATTCCAGCCTGGACAAGAAGAGTGAAACTCTGTTTCAAAAAAAGAAAAAATTAGCATAACCATACATTTTTGTTTGTTTGTTTTCTTCCTTTATCCCAGCAATATATCTTGTTCACTTTCTGGGATACAATATTTCATAAGACTCTTGTTTTCAATTTTTGCTTTTTACAACACACACTCAGCTATCATTAAAGGTCATCCTCCTTAGAGGAAACAGTTAACATGATCATAATGCCTGTTAGACTCCCGTTTTATCCAGTTTCCTTTCACATTATAGCAAAAAGACTAACACAAAGTATACTTTTCTTTGTGTTGGCTGCCTCTAGGATGAGGATGGGACAGAAGAGGATAACAGTCGTGTTGAACCTGTTGGACATGCTGACACGGGTTTGGAGAACATGCCCAACTTTTCTCTGGAGTAAGTTACTGAAGATTTCAACTAAGTTTGCAGAATACATGTGACATCATTAATTGCAGCAAATATTCTGAAAGTGTATGGCATGAGGAATGTTTGTGCTTGAAAACATGCCTTGCATTGATTTGTTTTTCTAAAGAACATCCTTCGTCTCTTGAGTTAATTATGTAATGTAAGCAGCATAGCATGGAATTTCATGTGTACCTGTCCTGAGTTTCATGCCCTGGCAAATACTATTAAAATATAATATAAAATAGTATTTGATTGAAGATGTTTGTCATGTTAATAACGCTGTAAACACTGTAACTGTTTTCAGATTGCTTTGTGTCAGTATTTTGATCATGTGTTTGTTCTTCACTTTGCTAAATTAAGAAAATTTGAGGACATACTTGAAAAACTAGTTAGATCATGTTAGCATTAGTTATAGTGTGTGTGTGTGTGTGTGTGTGTGTGTGTATTTATTGTTGTTTGGAGAAATAGAATCTCTCAAGATATTTGATGAAAAATTGGAGGTCCTAGGTTAGGGACCTTGAAAATGTTTTTAAGTATAAAAGGACAAAAAATTCTATTTGCTCTACAACGTTTTGATTATTTTAAATATTGACATGTGTAAATGGTAGGCATTCTCAGGACTTCTTTCGTTGGTAGCTTAGAGCAGGGAGGGCAGTCATTTGATTTTTTTATTTGACTTTGGGTAAAAATTGAGGATACAGACATTGACATTTATGTACTTAATTCTGTCTTTTCTTGGTCTTCCAAGAGAAGTGAGATTAAGCAGACACTAGGATCAGATGCTGTTTGAATGTATAGCAACCAGCACACTGATTATTTACATTTACTAAGTACTTGCCGTGCCATAGTTCTATTAGAATGTGGAATAAATCAGTTTATTGAAGTTATACTATTTTTAGCTTACAAACCAATGATTAGATAGGTGTTCAGATGGGATAATCAGTATCCAAAGTAGAATTTTATGAAATTTGGTGAAAAAATAAAAGTAGTAAATAATTCATTTAACCATTTGGCAGTATGGCACAATTTTTATGTTGTCCTAATTAGTGCATGTGGTTATATCTGTGCACATATTTTCAATTTGATTTGTTTGATACTCCTGTCTTTAATTATATATAGTCTTTGTATTATGTATGCAGGACATTCATAGTACATAGGATAACCTCAGATTTTTAGAAATATAATTGAAAAATTGGCATTTTCCATCACATAAAAACTATATTGTGATCTTTGTGAAATCCACTGGTAATAATTTATGGTTTTCCAGATGGCTTAAAATAGATATTTAATTGAAGTACTGTTTCCAAATATTGGTGGTTAGGTTAATGCTGCTTAGACCTCTGATATAGTATGTATATATGAACAAATCTACAAAGAAAGCAAAAATCTTATTTAAATGGTTTAGAAAATTACATTATACCAATTTTCATTAAACTCAGCCTTTATTGTATTAATAGTAAAGATTCATGGGAGTGAGTTGACAAATCCATGGGTTATGTAAGGTTATGTTCCTTACACAGAATACTTTAGTTTTGTAATAGTAACTTCATGTTATTTCATATAATGTAAATAGCTTTATAACTGTAGCCCCAACTACTCAGGATACTGAGGCGAGAAGATTGATTGAGCCCAAGAGTTCTAGGCCAGCCTGAGCAACATAGCAAGACCCCATCTCTAAGAAGAAAATTAATTATAAGTAACTTTATGAAAATTATTTGATTTATAGTAGATACCTATTGGCTTTGAGAAAGGAGTTTTACAAGCTGCACTTGCAGCACTATTATAGCAGTTTAGGAAATAGTGACTGATTTGTCATGAAGTGGTGAACAGTAAGACGATGGTGATCTCCTTTGGACTGCCACAGACGAGGTTAAAACTTTGATCTCATTGGATTAGTGGAAGGATTAATGATGTGACATATACAAGAGCACTTTGTAAATTAGAAAGTGTTCTGTAGCTGCAACGTCTTTATTCAGTTAATCTTCAGAGTCCTTGACATAGGTGTTGGGATGGAAAAGTTTTAGTGTAAGCCTAGAGATTTGACTTGAAAGACATAAACTTGTATTACACAGAAGAATAGGGTCCAAGAGAAATGTTCTGTCATTTTAATGTAGTTATCTCTGATGATTGCTCTCCCTCCATGCCATCAGACTAGTGTTCAGGTATGTAGTGTTTAATGTTGCCTTCATCACCATGCTTATATTCCAGAATATGTATGTGTATGCGTGTGCGCTTGGTGGGATTTTTGTTCTTTTCTCTTTTGTTGTTTATTATGTGTCTGTGTTGTTGCAGTTTTCTGTTTTGTTTTGGTTTTGGTTTTGGTTTGTTTACAGTACACGTTCATGCTCCCTCATTCATCATTGTCTCACAGTGATATGGTAAAGCTCGTACAAGTCCCCAACGATGGAGGGCCTCTGGGAATCCATGTAGTGCCTTTCAGTGCTCGAGGCGGCAGGTAACGTATCTTGGAGGTTTTTAATTGAATCATAATGTAGAGTGTTTTATCTTCATTTATCATCAGATAGAGAGTGGTGTTTACTTAGCATATGCTTAATAGGAAACATTCTCATTTGGAGGCAACTGCTACTTCATTCCAATGTATATGTCATAATCACAGAAAGCACTTAGCCTGATGAAGAGAAGTTTTGCAGGAACATGAAGAAACTGTGCATTTGAATTATCCTAATAAATTTAGTTTTCATCAAACTCAAGCAAACATTTTACTTATGTGTAAATTGATGATGGACTTTGAAGTCAGAACTCTAGATGGATTTGCAACTTGGAGAGTTTAAAAGCAGTTTTTTTGGGGGAAAGCATAATGCAATAAGAATTAATCTGGATGACTTAAATTTGATTTAAGCTTTAAATTTGTGTTTATGTAGGTCTTCAATTTTGTAAGCTTTTTTGATTGTTAAAAACCTTTAATATGAAATTTTAAAAAAATAGGTAAGCCATAGGTTTCTGAACAGAGTGTAAAAATGTTGTACTGTTTGTTAATCCCAACTTCATTACTTTACAGAACATGCATCCTTAAAAACCTCAAATGTTGTATCAGTTTCCTTGATTCTGCTCTTTTTTGTGTGTGTGAAAGGACTGTTGTAATATTTTTGGTTTTAATGTGTTCAGATAGTATGAACTGATTTTCCAAGGAAGGCTTGGCAGACCTCTGTCATAGACAAGTGAGGTGTACCATGTCCTTCCCCTTGAGTCTGAACCTGTGCATGTTGAATTGTTGAATTTAATTGCATCTTCTTTTACTTGCTCTCTAATGATTACCTGGGAAAATATATTTATGAGCTATTTCAGCTTTTTAATTTATAACTTCTCATTTTGTTCCTTTTATTTTAACTGCCTTTATATGGTGAGAGAAAGTGGGGAAGGTGAAAGATAGCCTTATACCAGCGACGGAGACCTTAGAACACAGTTTAAACCGTTGTTAAGAAATTAGTCATCTAGGCTGTTGTAAAAGACAGATGTGTGTGATTAAATTATGCATTTTATTTTTTAGAAGGAGTATTTGAGCAATGGTAAAACTTCTTGTTAAATGTAAATAACTGTGTCGAGTTCAGATTTTATCTCTCTATTAAAGCTCATGATTCATCCTATGTCCTAAGCTGAAACTTGACTTAGAACTCTGCTGGAATATGAATAAGGCTTGGATGGTAGTGTTACAAAACAGGGTATAAAATTCACCTTGAATTTTTGAGTGGTGTTATATTCACAGAGTTGTGGCTGCTTTCACTTTTTTATTTTTCTTTAAAATTCTTTTTTTAACTCTGGAGAAGCATTAAAATTTCTTCAAATAACTTACAGTTAAGAATATTATTTTCAACATGGCCTTGCCTTTATTTTGTGTAGGAAATTGAGTTCTAAACTACCTCAAAAGTTAAATTATTTTTTTCATTTCTTTCCTGAGTAGGAGAAAAAAGATAAGGTAAAATGCATGGATTATAGCTCTCCGATATGCATATGCCTTAAAATGCCTGTGAAACGTAATTCATCACAAATGAGATTTAATTGTGTCTATACCAGCTTTGAGCCAGCATTTCAATTACAAACATGTTAATATATTTTGTCATTTATTGCATATTTTCTACCTCACTGTGAAAGGATATTAGGGTAAAGTGAACAGATGAAGAGCCTAAAGCGAAAGGAGGGTAAGATGGAAAAATAAACTTACTGTCTAGATTGTGTCAAGGGAAGGCATTTCACAAAATCCACCACAGTTTCTGGTTACCGTGGCATTTAGTTTTGATACACCAAAGAGATTCAAGAAAACAAGTATGTTTTTGCAGAACTAGTTCTGTTATAGCTGAGTCATTTTTAATCCCTATTAGTTTGGCATTTAATGAAGAAAGTCGTACATAGATTTTCAAAGACAGAGATTTGAGAAAAACAGATTATTTATAATCTCTTTTTAGGCATCACCAGTTTTCACATGGAAACTGTACAGTTTGTGATTCTCCACTGCCTGTGTTACATCATTAAGTTTCCTCGTGGACTGAATAGTCACGGTTCCTCAGCGTCGCGTCAACAATGGGAGAGAAAAAGTAGGTGGTCTGCTCAGATTGGCAGATACAAACCTACGGAGCCCAGAGAGACCCACCTTTCTCATTCTCAGAAATGCTCAGAAATGGATTCCTGTTACTTCATGAGAAACCGTTCCAAGCATGTCACGTGTGACAATTCCTGTGTTAGGTGCTAGGAAACAAAGATGAGCAGAATGTGTTCTTCCTCCAGGGATTTGCAGCCTAGATGCATTGATAGCCAAGAAATCAATCACGCAATTAGAATTGTGTGACAAATGTTGATACAGTTATATAATAGGTGCTCTGTGAGCAGATAGGGGAAGAATGGCCTGAATTAGGTACCTGAAAGTGGTTTGTTGCGGAAGATATTTTTAACTGTGATGGATAGCTTTAAAGGTAGTTGTGTCAACTCCATGGTGGCTTGTGCAGGAGTAAGTTAAGCAGTGCAGTATAGCAGAAAGGAAGAAATTAAGTGAAATTCAGAAATTGCACATATATCTAGTGTGAATACAAGAATACGTATTCATGATACGTAAGTAGAAATTTCCAGGATAACTTCCCTTGTATAAAATCCCAGTCATTCTTGGGCCTTCTCAATTTTGGAGCTATAACTAATTGAATAACAATTATTGAATACTTATTTTCATAAAAGTGACAAATGCATGTCAATATTGCTTTCTCATTTAGATTTTCAAAGTCAGAGTCTAAGAAATAATGCAGAACACCAGTTGTTTGTTGTGAAGAGAAGGAACACAACCCATACCACCTCAAATATCAAATGTCATTAAGGAAAATAGTAGTATAACCTTGTGAAGTTAATGTTAGAATTTTACAGCCATTTAGATCTTATTACGGTGTGATATGTGATGAGTTTTTTTTGAGATGGAGTCTCACTGTCACCCAGGCTGGAGATCCTGGCTCACTGCAGCCTCCGCCTTCTGGGTTCAAGTGATTCTCCTGCCTCAGCCTCCCTAGAAGCTGCAGCAACAGGCATGTGCTACCATGCCTGGCTAATGTTTGAATTTTTAGTAGACGTGGGGTTTCACCACGTTGGCCAGCTTGATCTAGAACACTTGATCTCAAGTGGTCCACCCGCCTCAGCCTCCCAAAGTACTGGGATTACAGGCATGAGCCACCATGCACAGTTTAAGTTTTAAAAAATAAGAATCTTGCGTGGGTTACTTTCAAAACTAATTTGTATGCTAGATTGAATGTTGTTTTTCATCAGGGGCATTAATGACAATTAGTTCATCACCCAACCCCTGCCTTAGGCCGGCTGATATTTAGAAATGGAGACAAACAGATACAGAGACAATATTATCTTCCCCATGATGATGTTTTTCTTGAGTTACTGTCTTGTATATTATTCAGAAATAAAGTTAACTGATTCTCATGTTGAATTAGTCATTCACAATTTCATTACTTTGATGATTCCTTTTTTAAAATTCTTTTCTTAGTAGAAAAATATTTACCTGAAATGTTTCATTACCTTGGAATCAATTTTTATTTCACCTATATCATTTCATTTCCTCCTGATTTAAATGAGAAACATTGGCTGGGCGTGGTGGCTCACACCTGTGATCTCAGCACTTTGAAAGGCCCAGGCAGTCAGAGCACTTCAGGTCAAGGGTTCAAGACCAGCCTAACCAACATGGTGAAACCCCGTCTCTACTAAAAATACAAAAATTAGCTGGGCATTGTGGCAGGTGCCTATAATCCCAGCTATGTGAGAGGCTGAGGCACAAGAAATGCTTGAACCTAGGAGATAGAGGTTGTAGTGAGCCAAGATGGTGCCATTGCACTCCAGCATAGGTGACAGCGCGAGACTCTGTCAAAAATAAATAGGAAACATAATCTCTTTATTTAAACCACAAATGCCACGATTTTCAGGAAGGTTATGCCAAATAGTTGTGACTATCTTTGGCTGAAGAACCTTGCTTTTATATTATTATTTTATTATTTTTTAAAATATTTCTAGAACATAGCTGTTGATATTGGCCTACAGGACCATAGGTAATGCTTAGTAAAGCGTAATCAGCACAGGAGGCAATGAACCCATGACTATCCATATTAGGTGTTGTGTTACTATATTAACAGTGAAGCGGCAATGATATATCCTGGCCTAGATCGTGGTTAATAAGTATTTCTGACACTTTCTCGTGAAACACAAATATGATTATGATATAATGTCAAGTATATAAAAAGCATCATTAAAAATTGTATGCCAAAATAGGGACTAGACCTGTGAAATGAAAAGATTCTGTGTTTGAGGCTGGACATGATGGCTCATGCATGTAAACCCAGTACTTTTGGAGGCTGAAGTGGGAGGATCACTTGAAGCTGGGAGGTGAAGGTTGCAGCGAGCTGAGATCACGCCATTGCACTCCAGCCCGGACAACAAGAACGAACCTCCATCTCAGTAAATAAAATACAATAAAATAAAAATAAAAATTACTACTATTCTGTTTTTGTGTTTTTTTTTTTTTTTTTTTTTTAGACGGAGTTTCACTCTTGTTACCCAGGCTGGAGTGCAATGGCGCGATCTCGGCTTACCGCAACCTCCGCCTCCTGGGTTCGGGCAATTCTCCTACCTCAGCCTCCTGAGTAGCTGGGATTATAGGCATGCGCCACCTTGCCCAGCTAATTTTTTGTATTTTTAGTAGAGACGGGGTTTTCACCATGTTGACCAGGATGGTCTCGATCTCTTGACCTCGTGATCCACCCGCCTCGGCCTCCCAAAGTGCTGGGATTATAGGCATGAGCCACTGCGCCTGTCCTAAATGACTACTATTCTTACTTGGACTTCATAGTCTAGCTTAAAGTAAATATTCTAAATTTTTTGCCCTATGGAAAACAGTTATGGCTAAAACATTTCAAATTAATTAATTAAGTAAAAACAGGGTCTCACTTTGTTGCCCAGGCTGGTCTAAAACTCCTGGCCTCAAGTGATCCTGCTACCCTGGCCTCCCACAGTGCTGGGATTACAGGTGTGAGTGACTGCACCTGGCCTAAAGTACAGTTTTCTTCTCTGGATCTTTTTTTCTCTTTTGAGGCAGGGTCTCGCTCTGTTGCCCAGTCTGGAGTATAGTGGTTCACTGCAGCCTCAACCTCAGGCTTATGTGATTTTTCCATCTCCGCCTCTCACGCAGCTGGGACCACAGGCAAGTACCTCCATGCCTGGCTAATTTTTTGTATTTTTTTTGTAGAAATGGGGTTTCCCCATGTTGCCCAGTCTGGTCTCAAACTGTTGGGCTCAAGTGATCCGCCAGCCTTATTCTTCCAAAGTGCATGGATTACGGACTCAAGCCACCTTGCCCAGCCTGAATCTTTTGTATAATGGACATTTCTCACTTATTTACATCTACCTTTATTCTTTTGTCTGTGTCACTTAAATTTGTTTCACATTATTTTTTCTTGTGAAAATAGTAATTGTATGTGGGTGTTTAAAGGTTTTTTTTTTATTATTATTAAGATCTAGTATCTACTAGTTACCATTTTCAGTGCCTTTGATATCTCAGATCAAAGATTGGCAAAATTTTTGTAAAGGGTCAGATAATCAGTATCTTAGGCATCATGGCCCAGAAAAATCTGCTGTTGTAGCATGAAAGCCACCATTGACAAGACAGAGCTTGATGAAGCTTCATTTATAAAAACAGGTTGCTGGCTGAACTGGCTCATAGGCTGTAGTTGTCAGCCCTTGCCCTAGAGAACCAAACAAATAAAAATGGCTGCCATTGTGAGTTTTACATTCTAGTATTTTTCATGTCTAAAACTCTTTCACCTCTGTTTTCTGTTCATATTTTTGGGGGACAAGAGCGTACAGGATTTTCATTTCCATTTACTGTTTGATAAGAAAGCCTCTTTTATTGTAACCATGTATTAATTTCCACCAGTGCATACCTCTGATTCTTAGGAAGAAGAAAAGTTGAAAAAAACCATACAAACCATACTCTCATTAGTAATATGTACTTACAGAACAATCCTCCTTAACGTCTACTTGCCAATCATAAGACTGAAGGAAAAATCTAAAGTTTCACGGTTAGAAAATCAGGCCCTGTGAAGATGGTGGTGGCAGGATGAGGGTGCTCTGGGTGTGGGGCTGGCTTTCTGCTACACTGACTCATTTTGGCAGATGGCTTATTTATTAATTTATTCTCAACTTTTTACAGATTTGCCATCATTTGATTTGTCTAATTAACTTTGATTTTTATCCCAAATAATTTTTTTTCTTCCATTTATCTTCAGTGTAATCTTCAGAATATCAGGTGAAGGGTCAGCATCCTTTGGCAAAAGCTGCTTCAGTTTCTGTGTTAAAATTTGTTTTTATGACTTTTCCCCCCTTTATTTATTTGCTTAGTTACATTATTGTCCATAAATTTTATCATCTAATCTGAACAAGGAAGTCACATCTCTAAAAGAATATTTTTTATTTTAAAAACTTACTCTGTTTTTTACTTTCTTTCTTTATATTTTTTGAGACAGTGTCTCACTCTGTCACCCAGGCTGGAGTACAGTGGTAGGATCTCCAGGCTCAAGCAATCCTCCCACCTCAGCCTCTCTGGTAGCTGGGACCACACAGGCACACACCACCATGCCCAGCTAACGTTTTGTATTTTTGGTAAAGTCAGGGTCTCTCCGTGTTGCCCAGACTGATCTTGAACTCCTGAGCTCAAGTGATCCCCCCACCTCGGCCTTCCAAAGTGCTGGGATTACAGGGGTGAGCCATCACGCCTGGCCAGTAAGAGAATATTTTTAAGGTTTTGCGTTTTTGAGTTGAAATAAAAGTGACCCATTTGGAAAATATGTATTTCGTATGTATTATTATTTATATTCTATTTAAACCTGAATATAGATTAATTGAATATGATTAAAATCTGTATTCAGATTATATATTCTAATCTATATTCAGAAAATCACTGCAATATAAAAATTACTTTTTTATATCCTGCATTCATGTCTTGAATAATTTCCCCTTCAAATATAAACTGATGTTTCTCTGTCTACAAGACTAGTAGGCAAACATCTTTGGATGGTTTTGAGACATATCATACTCGTCCATTTAATTAAGCAGAATCTGAGCTTTGCTGTCTCTTCAACTAAGATTTACACAGTTATATTGTTTGCTATACCCATTTGTTCATCTAAGATATACTTTATCATTTTTTTGCTTTTTTCTGTATCGAAAACATGATCTATTTTACCCCCAGATTTGGAGTTGGGAATTTTGTATTCCCTCTGTGTGTCAGTCAGTGACTGACTGGACTTTGTGTTGTCATCTTTTTATTGTCAGGACTAGCTAAGGATACCTGGCTCCGTCTTTTCTCTGTAGTGTGGCCTTTGGCAAGGTAACCTCACTTGGCCCTACTCCTTACATGTGAAGGATGGGAATCATGGCTTTTGTATGGTTTAAGTAAGAAAATATATGTAAATCATTTAGCAAGGTCCTTGACAGTGGCAGCTAATAAGAATGGTCAAATCCTGAGAAGAGTTTTTAAACTCCGTTTATCTTTATCATATGTCTTGAAATTCCCTCCAGTGGTTTGATGTTCTGCTTGTCTAGGGTAGGTAGTCTACACAATCAGAGAAAGTGATCGTTTTCCTCTTATATCATGAATCTGAGAGAAAATTTACTATTATAAAATTGAGAATCCCATACACATTTGTTTAGCTAATTGAGTACAAATGCTAATGAAGAGTTACAGTCAACTTGAACTTCATGGCAATAGGTGAGAATAAATATGCTTTTGAACTTTGAGTACTCAATTTTAATATAATTACCTTTGAAAAAATGCAATTTGACTTTATTTGCCGAATCAATAGTCTTTTGTCTGAAAGTTTTCAATTGTGCTTTCTTATCTGCAGACTCTTACAATAAAGAACTATAACATATGCATTGGTTTTAGAGAGAAAATTTGCAGTTTACACTTACGTGAAATGAATCATGGTTCTTTAAATATAGCAGCATGACATCTGTGATTTCTGCTCTAATCTAAAGGAACTCTCCATTTTTATTTACTTTTTTGGCCTGCTTTATCTCATTCATTGAGGTTTTTCTAAAAAAAAAAAAATTAAGATTTAAGGTTTTAACTTGGTGTTCCTTTAAACTCTCTCCTTTTGGCATTCATGCTTTCAGTGGTCATAGTTTCTGGGCTTATGTAGGTAGTTGCTACCCCGCCATGGGCTGTACTCAGGGAGGTGAGAGGTTCTTGTTGATAAAACCCTATTCTGCCCACTCATATTCTGCTTTCCCTACCATTGTGATGTTTATACTGTGTCAGCTTTTATTAAGATGAATTATAATCATTTCCATACAGCTGGGTAGCAGTTGTGGTAGTTTACATTAGCAACGCAAAACTCAGACTTACTCAGCCAATTTGGATGTCAATAAAACATTTGTTACTTATTTTCAGTTTTATCATTGGTTGTAATTTATAGTTAGAATTGAAAATGTTAACATGTGTGACTGCGTTTGTTTTAATTAAGTGTATAATTAGGCTAATGAACCTTGTAAAAATGTAGTGGTGCAATCCTTAATATAATCTAAGTAGTTAAATTTCTAATTATGCATCCAAAATCATGTACAAAGATGCAGCATTTCAATGGCTTGCTTTGTGCTACTGTAGCCTTCCTTGTCTTTTTTTTTTTTAAGAAACATTGTTAAAAAATGATGAAGTCTTGAAAGAAATATGTGTGTATTATACTTTTGTATTAGAAAAATTATTCAGAAGTGAGATTTTTATGCGATAGATGTAGCGTTTTCTTCTTTTTCATATTTTGAAGAAAATACAGGAAACTAGGAAAGGAATAAATTTGGGGATGTTTCATCTCTATCAGGAAAAATCCACTTGCTTGAAAAGCATAAAGCCAAGTAGGGTTTAGCTTAGATTCATAAGGAAGGTAGAGGAGGTTCTGTGTAGTCATTTTTTTTGGCGGGGGGTGGGTTGCGGACATAGTCTCACTCTGTCACGCAGGCTGGAAGGCAGTGGCTCAGTGTTGGCTTACTGCAACCTCCTTATGCTGGGTTCAAGTGATTCTCCTGCCTTAGCCTCCTAAGTAGCTGGGACTATAGACGCATGCCATCACACTCAGCTAATTTTTTAGAATAGATGGGGTTTCACCATATTAGCCAGGATGGTCCTGATATCCTGGCCTTGTGATCCACCTGCCTCTCAAAATGCTGGGATTACAGGCGTGAGCCACCATGCCCAGCCAGTCATTTCTTCTTAAGTGTGTACCACTCCACTAGTAAGTGCCCAAGTCTTCTATGTTTTTTCTCTTAGCATAGCCAGCCTGGGGTTGTTCTGCTCCTGGAACCATTCCCCAAACAGAGCTTACTCCAATTCCTCCTTTCCTGACACCTACCTTTTTTATTTTTTGCAAAGTGGTTTCTTAGGATGGAACATGGGTGCCCCAATAAGGAATTCTGGTATTAGCTGCCAAGAAGGAAAACTCTTCTTTCTACTGCCATACTGACATGCCAAAAATGTTTAAACTTCATTTGCTTTGTTCACCTTCTCTAATAGAACTGTTGCAGCAGCCACACCCTAGGCAGTCAGTTCTTTATGACTTTGGAGCAAACTCTAATTTCTAGTTGAGTTTGCAAAATATATTCCTAAAATTTGTTTTTAATTATATTATTTGATATAGCTTTAAGTTGAAAATGGGAGGTATGGAAATATATCTGTTTGTGAGCACACATTTTTCAGGAAAGTGTCTCCTCTTACTACTTTTGATTTCCTTCAGAGGTTCTTTTCATTCTCAGTCTAGCTGTTACCAGTTCAATTTTCATGTGTGTGTGGTTTTTTTTTTTTTGATAGTTCATTCCCATTCCTTTGTAATCATTTTCACCTAGTGGAGTAAATGAGATAATTTTGCAGATTGTACCACTTTCCTTTTAAATTAATCCATTCTTTTTGAGAGAATGATTCTAATAGTGTGGTTAACTACTTAGAAATCAGCAGGCTCCTAACTTCACCTTAATTCAGTCTGTTCCCTTGATTCCCTGATCACTTGCTGTGTCAGTCAGGGTGAAGTTTTTCTCTTCTGAGGTCTTCTTCCTCCGTCTTACTCCCAGCCCCCCATCAGGTCTCTAGTACTGAGTAAAAGGAATCTGAGATTGTTAATGACTTGTAACAGTGTTGGTTGCTAAAGCCTCATTTAATAAATTTCTATTATGTTTTCTGTAAATGTATAGTGTGTTTATTTATGATTTGTAGCATTTGTACTGTATGTTAGGATTACTGATGCATTTGGCTATAGATGAGGACTTATTTATAAAGACAATCATTCAAGAAAAGAAACATGGCGTACTTTTTTACTTTGGATTATTAGTCTAGAATGATTAACAGAAAAAAAACCACATAGGTTTAAAACAGAAAAATTGAGATGAATATAAATCTATTCATCTGCTTATCTGAAAAAAATTATTGATGTTTGAATTAAAGAGCAGATTTCAGCCGGGCACAGTGGCTCAAGCCTGTAATCTTAATACTTTTGGAAGTGCAAGGCAGGAGGATTGCTTGAGTCCAGGAGTTCGAGACCAGCCTGGGAACCTGACTCTACAAAACAAACAAACAAACAAACAAACAAACTAGCCAGGGATGGTGGCACACCTCTAATCCCAGCTACTCAGGAGGCTGAGGCAGGAGGACTGCTTGAGCCTAGGGGTTTGAGCTTGCAGTGAGCTGTGAGTGAGCTCATTATACCTCTAGCCTGGATGACAGACCAAGATTCTGTCTCAAAAAAATAACAATAAAGATAAAGTAAGGATTTCTAAGTTATGCTATTTTAAACTGTCATAAATACTGAGAGGATGTATCCAAGATAGCTTTATAAATTTAAATAAATGATCAGTGCTAATTAACTGCTAAGTAATTTCCATTAAAGACTATATAGAGATATATTTATATTTTTTTTTTCTAAAAATGTTCTATGGGCTATTTTAGATTACACAAAATATTTCAGAATACATAAAAATGTACTGATTATTAGTCACTTTAGATTGTAGTAATGTTGTAGTCATATTGAGAAATTGCTTATGATTTCATCAATTAAAAACGCATTAACTGGAGTGAGTCTTGGTAGGGCATATTTTTATTACAAGGACTGAAAGCATACACATTCCAAAAGTATGCTTGGTTTATAGTGGTGGGTTTTAACTACAGCTGTGCCACCTCACATGTGGCCCTGTTATGGTTACCTGTGGGTGACTGAGACATCTTTTCCTTCAAGATTTTCTTTGAAAGTGAAGTGGTCAGATATCTTCCGCATGTTCTAGTGGTATCAATAACTGCGATTTAATTTGATTTCTTGTATTCGTCTTCCTCATTTATTGGAACCATAGGATATATCTTAACAATTCCTTTGATTCCTATGATAGAACACTTTGTTCAGTTGCAGACAGAAACAAACAGTAGGGAATCATAGGAAGATAAATTATGGACATGATCACATTTAAACAATAACTTAATTTTTGGTTTGGCATATTGTGGAATCTCTCCCAAATATGAACTGAGCATTAAGTTGCTCCTGAAGGTAAATCAGTGTACTTTATTCTTACCTTTGATTTGAGATAATTTTATATCTTTAAATAGTTCTAATACATGACAGTAAGTAAGTAAATATTACCTGCATCATATTGTTTTTACTGGTCACTAATATTTTTAGACTCTTACACTAGTAGGTGCTGATTCTCAACTGTACAATTACAGTTCTTGCCAGTTGATAGGTTTGACTCGAGTAATGCTGCCTCCTTATATTTATTAATAAAAATTAGAATGAAATTAATGACTTTATAAATATTCATAAAGAAAACCCACAAAATAACAAGTGAAATAGGACTTTTGCCTGAGTTTAATCCATTTCAATTTCATCCTATCTTTAGTAGAAAGGATCTGAACCTAAATTCTGTTCACTTGTGTTCTATTTTGCAAAAAGCTTTATAGAAATAGGAGGCTCGTTTACCTCAGTTAAACTCAATCATGCCTTCCGTCAGTTGTCATTTATCAAGACCTTACTACTAGCTAAGTGCTTGAACTGCCGAATCTTATGTTCTCTGCTAGGAGCTTACAATGCAGTAATAGAGCTAAGGTATGTATATAACAGAAGAATTTGACATATGTCCATGGAACAGATACAACAATTACTGGAAAAGTATAAAAGCAGCAGCTATCTATTTTGCTACATTTCTGGTGGAAAACATATACAGCTGACTGCAGGTTACAATTCTCTTGGGAATCATATAGACATTATTTGAAAATTAGGGTATCTTCAATTTTAATTTATGCAGGATTCTCAATTTTAGTGTCTGTCTAGGCATTTTTGTCTATCAGAACTGTGAAAGAAAATACAAATTTTGGAAATGCAAAAAATAAGTTCTTATAAAAATATTAATATCATGATACAAATTTATGCTAACCACGAAGTAATTAACAGCGATCAAGCCAGATGCACTGGCTCACACCTGTAATACCAGCACTTTGGGAGGCCGGGGTGGGTAGATTACCTGAGATCAGGAGTTCAAGAGCAGCCTGGCCAACATGGTGAAACCCTGTCTCTACTAAAAGTACAGAAAAATTAGCTGGGCATGGTGGTACATGCCTGTGATCCCAGCTACTCAGGAGGCTGAATGAGGAGAATCGCTTGAACACAGGAGGCAGAAGTTGCAGTAGCCAAGGTTATGCCATTGCACTACAGCCTGGGCAACAAGAGGGAAACTCTGTCTTCAAACAAAATAAAATAAGAGTAAAAAAATAATAAATAGCAACAATCAGAGCTAGATTAAGACCCCTGTTGCTTATACTGTGATTTAAAGAAGTATTTCCTATTTGTCCCAGTCTATATAGAATGTCCTGTCAGTTATGAGGTTGGTGTTCTAGAGCAAGTAGGGGTTCTCTCAAAGGTCATTCACACTTTTCCTTCAACCTCAGTGAGTACATATATAGAAGAAATGGATGGTGATTGGCATTATTTGAACCTCTCACTGATGTTTTTCTGTTTAGTCATTTGTTTTTCCAAATGGGAATATTGACAATAAATGACTTGCTTTTGGGAGTCGTAACAGGTTTGAAATTCGCAATATTAAGCACTGTCAAATTCAAATGCAAAGCAGGAAAACTCTTTTATTTCTGAAATCTTTCCTATTATCATTCTAAAACCTTCAGTGTGATAAGGTTAGCTTTTCCTCATTACCTTCACTTTCATAGAAAGATGGGGGTTGCAGCCGTCTTTTAAGCTAGTGTACCAGCTGGCTTAAAACAGAAAATTGCCCAAGCCATTCACAAATACGTGCTTATCCATGCTCCCCACTGCAATACCCACTCAACCATTAGGCGGTCTCCGTTAGGGGCATTTGTAGATATAGAGAGTGTTATAGCTTGTTCTCGAAACATAATACTGACGAGCCAGAAAATGATTTCTAACATTTATGGAAGGGATCCGTTTTTACATATCATTAAACTGTTGTGATTTTTGTCTGTTGTTTAAAAATGTATGAATAGTGATTTTAACGTACTCCTTTGTAAATATACCAGCATTAAAGTGGTAGGGCAGTGTGCATGGTGGAGATGTCACGTGTGTAATCATTTGCATTCTTAATGTTCCAGAACCCTGGGGTTATTAGTAAAACGATTGGAGAAAGGTGGTAAAGCTGAACATGAAAATCTTTTTCATGAGAATGATTGCATTGTCAGGATTAATGATGGCGACCTTCGAAATAGAAGATTTGAACAGTAAGTGTGGGCTTGCAGCACTTCTTTTCTTACGTGCGTTAGGCGTGGCAGAGTGCAGTCAGTTGACGTGCTTCAAACCACATGTCTGTGATCCCAGCCTGTATACTGGAGAGAAATATTTTCTGCCATTAGCTTTTAAAAATTTAATCATACTCACAGTAATTAATATCATTAGACTGTATTTCAAAACGTCCTCCGATGGATATACTCTTCTTAAATAGTATGGCCCCCATTTCGGCTTTCAATTCTGCTGGTTCCTCACCTTTTGGAAAATGGACAGTGTGCCCATTTTTATCACACTTTAACTCACACGTCTATCTTTGCTGCACACAGTTTCCCTAGATACAAATAAGCAGATAAAGCTCCTTTGCACCTCAATATTGGGTTGTATTCAGATATCCTTTGTCTTGATTCAGACCATTAGTCAATGAAAAACATAAAAGTTGGCCAGTTCTTATAAAACAAGGCAGGAACAAACAGAACTCTTAAGGACTTGGAGTGAAACGTGACCAGGGAACCAGCATGAGAAAGAGCCGCTTCTCAGGCTGGTTGTATGGTTGCACTGTGACCCACAGCTGTCAACATTTTGAATTATTAAGGTTGGATTGCTGTTCTTGAGATTTTTGCATATACCAACTTAATAAATAATTAATAGTTACTTTCTGTAGTCTTCTAAGTGTGTGTGTGTGTTTAAAAAAATTTAAATACACATCTAACCCAATCCAAGATTCTAAATACAATTATAAAGCTATGTCTTTCTTTGAAAACTTAAAAGGAAATATTTTGTAACGTCTATAAGTTGTATTAGACATATAGTCTATAAGTTGTAGAGAATGTTGCATTTGGTTTCTGTTATTGAAATTATAATACCTCTGTTGTACTTAAAACATGTTTAATGACTTACAGTTGAGAGAACAGAATTTTTTCTATGGTTGTAGATAATTTTCTTATTTTTATTGAGAGAAGGAGAAATTTGTATTTGAAGAAACAGCTATTTGGAGATCAGAGCTGCAAACTTGATTGATAAATGAGTTATTAGAATTTTGCTTTTCAGTTTCAACAGCCTGTCAGTTCCGATTGCTTAATTAGTATACTTAATTAAGCTCATAATATCTTCTAGTCTGCCAGTCTTAATTTGCTGATTTTCTGTTCTTTCTCAAACCCAGAGCACAACATATGTTTCGCCAAGCCATGCGTACACCCATCATTTGGTTCCATGTGGTTCCTGCAGCAAATAAAGAGCAGTACGAACAACTATCCCAAAGTGAGAAGAACAATTATTATTCAAGCCGCTTTAGCCCTGACAGCCAGTATATTGACAACAGGAGTGTGAACAGTGCAGGGCTTCACACGGTGCAGAGAGCACCCCGACTGAACCACCCGCCTGAGCAGATAGACTCTCACTCACGACTACCTCATAGCGCGCACCCCTCGGGAAAACCGCCATCCGCTCCAGCCCCAGCACCTCAGAATGTATTTAGTACGACTATAAGCAGTGGTTATAACACCAAAAAAATAGGCAAGAGGCTTAATATCCAGCTTAAGAAAGGTACGACCTATCTTGTTTTTGTTTTGTGGAATTCCTTAGTAGCAGCACACAGGAGTAGAAATGGAATTTATTTTAAAAGTCAGCCTACTAACCCAAAGCACCCTGAATTTTATCCCATTATTTTGTGAAAGAACTGATACATATTTTTAAAGCTACTTACTTTTTAACATATTTAAAATTGTATTTCCTAGATGTCTTAGGTTTATTTTGCCATGTAGAAATTAAAATGTAAAAGTGCAGAGAATAAGACTTTAAAATATGTGTATGAGAAGAAGATAGCAGTTACTACTGCAGTCAGATTTTTTATTGGAATGAAAATGGTTTCAGGACATGGATATCAAATGCAAAACAGTAGTCAGGATCTGACCATTTTGACTGCCTGACCCACTTGCTGTCCAAATACAGCCCCCAAAGAGAACTTCAGAGGTCGTGCACGTCAGTCCGGTATTTGCTATGGGGAGTGACCCATTTGTGTGAGGTTCATAGTAGGTTGCATAGAAGCCAGGCCATTGGTTCTTGTCTTTTGTTTTCTTGTATTACTGCATTACTTCCCTTTCTTTTTCTTTTTTTTTTTTTTTTTGAGACAGGGTCTTGCTTTGTTGCCCATGCTACATACAGTGCAGTGGCGCAGTCATAGCTCTCTGTAGTCCCCAACATCCTACATCAGTCTCCTAAGTGCTGGGTCTATAGGCGTGTGCCACCACATCTAATTTTAAAATTTTGTAGTGGTGGAGTCTTGCCATGTTGCTCAGGTTGATCTGGAACTCCTGGCCTCACGTGGTCTTTCTACCTCAGCCTGCCAAAGTGCTGGGATTGTGGGAGTAAGCCACCATACACAGCCCTGCTTCTCTTTCTTATGGTGATGTGAAAGTCATGATGGCGATTACTGATTCTTCATACATCTTCCATCAATTTATGTATTTTAGTACCCTTCCTGTATATAGTGGATCCCTGCATATAGAGAGCATGCTCTTGCAGTTTGCCTCCTTCAGAGTTCAGTGCAAACTATTGGACTTGACTTTATGATTTTCACCCAGTGTTTCCAGGTACCAAGATACAGTTTTACTGTTCATGATCCATTTTAGCTGAGCATTTTCATATATTTTTAAATCATGTCTTTCAAAATGGTATTATTATAAAGAATATATATCTTTTATGGGCTCAACCAACAACTCTTACAGTTTAAACGGAAATGATTTCAAGAGGGGTTCATTATTTCCTCAGGTCACATGGCTGTGGGCCACAGATTCTTACTGGAATGTTTTCCATATCCGGATATTCAGACCATTCTTCTTTCCGTGTGGGGTAGTGTTTACAAGGTTGTAAACTCTGAGACTGCGTTCTCCTTTCTGAATTGTATTCTTTCGTTGAACTTTATGTGAACCACAAGTTTCTTGTTTCTGGTTACCGGCTTTTAAGCTCTAAATACTTGGTTGACATGATCAGGATTTGACAGCTTGCCTCCTTGCAAACACAGAGGCATATCAACAGAAACCCCTTTAGCTCTGTCAATTCCTAAATGAGAGAAATATCACATCCTCTTTCCTGCTTTTGCTCTACTTAAATCACAGGCCCTTGTTTTTAACCCAAAACATGTCAAGAACCATAAATAGAGTTGTATAAAAATTAAAATTCTGTGTGAGATCTCTCAATAAAAGTACAATATTTTGCTTCACCATTGTCATAAAGATATTGGTTCATAAGTATCTTTTACTTTTTATACTGATACAGCAATATTCATTTAGTTAATTACAGTTCTTCAAAAATTAGGATATTTGACAAATTATGATATAACATGGACTCTTCAAATGAGGTGATTTGACATTAAAAATACCATTGTTTTGAATACAGATAATATTTTAATAGCATTTAATGAAAAATATGATTGTATTTACACAAGCTAATTTAGAAAGACTATGCTTAATCACTGGAAGTACAAACAATGGTTTTAAGTGTTAGAGTCCCATAGATCTATCTTGATTTTAATTTACCAACTGCGAGAATGTATGACAAAAAGCACATGCTGCCTGTGCATGCTGCCAATACTTACAAATATTTTATACAAAAATTATGTTTACTACAAATGTGAAGAAGAATGCTGATTACCTTTGATTAGGACTAAATACATATATTTTAATAATAATGATTGTAGGAGAATTGAACAGGCTTTTCTTGTAGTTAGCAGATATTTTTTATCAGTTATTATTGCATTTCTCAGTGAAGTACATTAAAAACAGGGTATGTCAGTATTAAACTTCAGATTGAGTTCAAAGTGAGCTAATGGGCTTTGAGTAGCAGCAGTTCTTCAAAAACTGGGATCAACTCTTAGTAAACAAAAGATGCCAGTATAATGATTCTTTGGTCTAATTTTGGAGCTATATTATATAACATGACAATAGACTAGCCCCAGTATACTTGCTTCCATAATTATGATTTGTTAATATTTATTGCCTTTTTGGCATTCTCAAATACCCTGCTCTTTTGTAGAAATTATTTTTTTAATAAAGTCAGAGGAGAAGGTCAGTAATCTGTTTCAGTCAGTTCAAAATGTTTTGTTGGCTTTGTTAAATGAAATTGATATCTACTTATCTTTCCTTGAAAGGTCATTGCCTGAACTTTTAGCCTACAGATTTAGGGGTTATTGCTGATATTTTAATAGTATTGAGGTTCCTATAACAGCATCCATAGTTCATAGAAATTACTATTGCAAAAGGAGAATAATTTAGAATTCTTTCTTAATAAATGTTATTGCAAGTCATTAGTTTTGTGAAAGCAGAGATATATAGAAAAGTCTCCACTGAACAATTAGAAACATTTCATATGAACAATGTGCCATTCAGGTCTTCAGCATGGAAGACGTCAGAAATTAACAGTCCAGGCACCCTAAAGTGACTTCAGACTAGAAGTAAATGGATGCCTTTTTTGATGTTGAGAGTATTGATTGTAGTTTTTGCTACAGGAATAATTTTGGAGTTTTTTTCTGTATTTCTTCTTTAATGTTTCTTTAATCTACATTTTTATTTACCCATTTTTTGTTCACTTTTATACTTTTCATTACAGTTTTATTCTGAGTGCTGTATCAGATTAATGTGCTCTTTTCAAGATTTTTCACCTTCACAGATCTCTTTATTCTTCCCATAATGAGCAAGTATTTGCCTTAACATTAGTTTAACTGAAATGGAAACTAATATCTTAAGAAGTAACTTTTTAAAAAAGCTTAGGTAGAAATCATTATTAGAAGTATTCTAAAAATTTTGTGATTCATTAGAAATGTCTCATTATCTTCACAGTTTTCCTGGGCACACTTTGGCTTACTGCATGTTGATTCTGGTGACATACAAACCCTTTTCTGCATTGTATTGAGCGTATAAGGCTGCCTGTCAATAAAGCTGCCAAAGAAATGAGAATTTAAATTCTGTGACTTAGCAGAGTAATTTATAAATGCATCGTTCATTTAGTACCTTTAAACATAATACGATGATCCCCAGATTTGATAGTCATGATCTGAGATGGATTCTTCACTGAGTAACTTGCCTTTTTTGGGAGTGGTGGGTTGAGAAGGAAATATATCTCGTAAGATTTAAGTGAATTAGAAGTGAACTAGGCAAAGATAATATGGTTCCTGGTTTATCCTCTTAGTAAATTGCTTTGAATAATTATGATTTTGGGGGAGGTTTCATTACCTGTATCTAGAGAGATTGTTCATTTCACTATTCTTTTCCATCTCCCTGGACATTTTTGTCTCCCTTGCTTGTACCTCTTACCCTTAAAATTTGGAAGTCATTATTGCACAGTAATGTTTGAGTTTTGAGGCACTGTGGATCTTAACCAAAGCTTTTTTCTTTCTTCGTGTAGTGAATTTTCCATTCAAAGATTATATTGATTTAAAAACCTTTAGCAGTCATATTTATATATTAACTTCCATCTGTCTTTGAGAAGATTGCTGCTTCTTAGATTAATAACTGTTGATATGTAAACCATTTAAACCTTCCACAGTGTAGTCTATTTTGAAAAATTTATCACAACTTTTAAAGTGTTAGATGAAATGTGGACCACTGTGAAAGTTACAAAATGTCAAGTTGAGGTAGAGCCTAGTAGTGCAATACACCTGTAAAATTCAAGGTATAGCATTTTATTTACTTTTCTCCCCGTCACATACTTAGGTACAGAAGGTTTGGGATTCAGCATCACTTCCAGAGACGTAACGATTGGTGGCTCAGCTCCAATCTATGTGAAAAACATCCTCCCCCGGGGGGCGGCCATTCAGGATGGACGACTTAAGGCAGGAGACAGACTTATAGAGGTAAGTGACATCCCCAAGCAGCATGTTCCCTAATTCCTGAAATGTTCCATTTCCAGGAGCCAACTTTTAAAAACATTTTCATAAAATATAAAATTAAATTATATACATTTTAGTGGAAGTATACGTCATCGAATGTTGTGTTTCTGTTTTATGTTGACATTTTCCATGTTATCTTTTTTACATATTTTTAATTGTTAAAATTTTTTGTGGAGTCTCACTGTGTTGCCCCAGCTGGTCTTGAATTGCTGGCCTCAAGTGATCCTCCTGCCTCCCAGTGTGCTGGGATTACAGGTGCGGGCCATTGTGCCCAACCCCATTTTCCACCTTATTTGATGAGAAATTATCTTTCCATTTAGTTTTTTTTTTAGTGAGATAGAGTCTCGCTCTGTTGCTCGGGCTGGAGTGCAGTGGCAGGATCTCGGCTCACTGCAGCTGTCACCTTCTGGGTTCAAGTGATTCTCCTGCCTCAGCCTCCCTGGTAGCTGAGACTGTAGGTGTGCCCCACGACATCCAGCTAGTTTTTTGTATTTTTCATAGAGACAGGGTTTCACTACTAGGCTGGCCTCGAACTCCTGACCTCAAGTGATCCACCTACCTTGGCTTTCCAGAATGCTGGGATTCTAGACGTGAGCGACCGTGCCCAGCCCCATTTAGTTTAGTTATAAATTTTTAGTTACTCAGACATTTAGTTTATTAGGTAACATTCTGTCCTATAAAATGTCTATAAGGTTGCATGTCTAGATGGCTTTATATTTATGTCTGGCAATATGGAAATGTTATCCACTTTGTATTCAGAACAGAGACAGATGAAATAAATGAAAGCGTGTGTCTGGATAAGAGGAGCGAGGCAATCTTGAAGTGGCAGCATGGAGAATGAATTGAGATGTAAGAGTCAAATGTCAGGAAAGAAAAGAAAAATCGTTTTTAAATTTTTTTTCTGTCTTCTAAGTTTGGGTTCATTGGTATTTGAAGCTGCCTTAGAAATACATAAACCTACATAATTTGTGTTTGTGTGATGATTTGCACATAAAGGAGAAAAGGAATATTGAAAAATATATTTTTAGCCATTTTTCTTCGTATTTTTTTCTGAGAAAATATAGTCTGTATTTTTATTAGCAGATATTGTTTCCTAATTAACTAGTATTCAAATACTAATACTAAGGTAAACTTTTACTGCATTATTCTTTTTTCTTATAGCTTTGTATGTGGTTTCTGTCTCTTCAGATTGAGTTCTAAAGAATTTTTGTAAAGTAGGGGAGGATAGGGGTAATTTCCATATTTTTTTCCATCTACATTTTGGGCCTAGATTCTTTAAATTGTATTCCCACTGTTTTGGTCTTGTGCATGTGACAACATATTTTAAATGTCACTGTTAGAAGCTAAATAACAGATGTTTGAGTACAAATTATGTTTAGGGTCCTGCTTCCTGAAAAGGGTGCTTGTCCTTGGGGTATAAATTGAGTGGTACATTAGCCCACATCTGTAGTCGTAGCTCGTTTTATTTTTAAGAGTCTCTGCTGGGACTCGAATTCAGTCCTCCTGTCTTCTGAATCCAAAAAAAAAAAATACGTCTATCCTTTTCTGCCTCTCTCCTTCTTTCCTTCTAAAGATAATTGCTTTATTGTTGAATCACTTTTTCTTTTATCACATAATCGCTTTACCTTCAACATATTAGAAAAACTTTTTTATTTTAAAGCAATGAGGAAGACCTGCGCTCTGTATGTCTTTAGAGTTAGACTTTATTTCCGTAGCTCTCAGCTTTGTCTTAAAATGGGAACTGCATTTTTGCATGTTTTAAGCCCAACCTTCTAGTACCTATAGTGATAGCTATACAATATTAATACTTTTAGGTATTTTCTCTGAATGTCCAAATATTTAGAATCATACAAAGAAAAAAGTATCAGGTGACTTCATTGTCTATATTTTTTTTCACTTTCTTTTGTTTGAGTACGAATTATGTTTAGGGTCCTGCTTCCTGAAAAGGCTGCTTGTCCTTGGGGTATCAGTTGAGTGGTACATTAGCCCACGTCTGCAGTTGTAGCTTGTTTTATTTGTAAGAGTCTCTGCTGGGACTTGAATTCCATCCTCCTGTCTGCAATTCCTTAATAGTAGTTCCTTAAGCTGTATGAGGTTGACTTTTTTCGAAGGTGAAATGTTCCAAAACATATTTTAACTACAGGAAAATTTTGATACTGCTGTTTAAATTATAAACTTGTTTGCCTTGGACAAAAAGTCATTTTTGTCTAAAAAGGAAAATGTGGAATACCTTTTAAAGGAAACATATGCTCGTATTTCTGTGGAATATATAGTGCTTTTGATAATGATGTTATACTTACTGGGAGATACAAGATTCCCTAAGAATAAGTTGTTTTAACTTTTTTTCCCTGTTTTGAAGTCTCTCATAATATTGAAAAAGTTTCAGGTGAAATATTGCTTCCCTGCTAAAAATATTATTATTTTGTAGTTGTGTTTCTTTAATGTTTACCTTTAGAAGTAAAACGTTTTCTTTATATTTCTTTATATTTGTCAGTAAAACTTCATTGAAAGTGAAAATACTGTACCAAAATATTTTTGATGTGTTTTTATTACCCTTTATAAGAACAACACCTATTTTGGTATAAGAAATCCTATGATGCACAAGGCCATCAAAGTATCTCAATTCTAAGCCAGCAAGTTTTGTGTTAACTTGACATTTTTGAAATATTTATTACTTGTTAGTTGTCAGTGCCCTGATGATGGTCACTTTGGGTTTAATGATGAACACTGAAAGACTGACCACTTCCTCTCTTCTAGATACCTGGTCCTAGTTTCTTTATTAGCCACAAAACCTCAGTGGTTCCCAGATCATGGCAGAATTGTACATGAAATGAGTTATGTTCCGTAGCAGATATGACCAGCCTGAGAGAGAGAGAAAGAGAAAGAGAGAATGTGTGTGTGTGTCTGTGTGTGTGTGTGTGTGTGTGTGTTTCTGTTACTTGTTTGCACAGGATTACAGCTGAAAACTTTGTTTTATTTTGTTTTGTTTTAGGTAAATGGAGTAGATTTAGCGGGCAAATCCCAAGAGGAAGTTGTTTCCCTGTTGAGAAACACCAAGATGGAAGGAACTGTGAGCCTTCTGGTCTTTCGCCAGGAAGACGCCTTCCACCCAAGGGAACTGGTGCGTAAATTTAGAGTAGATGAAAGATTTCTGATGTGCAGCAGCCAGGGGTCTGGAGTAGTTACCTGATGGCAAATGTTTATTGAGACATTTTCCAAGGAGTTTCTGTATCTTATATTTCTTTCAGCCCTCATTGAATACAAACATTCTTTTCTCTAATACTACCTTAGTTTCAGAAATGGATATCCACAGTAATGAATGGAGGGGTATTTAAGCATCAGACCGTAGGGATATTTTCGAGGGCATCACATGCTTATCACTGTACACCCTCAGATGGACTGACTGAGTACAGAGACGCTGATTATTTCAGAACTGTCACTCCACAGACTGTCGCTGAAAGCTTGCCATCTTCCACACTGCATATGACAAATTTTCATATTTCACATTTTCATAGTTCACTAAGCCAAATAGATGCTTGCTTGCTTACTGTTAAGTAATACCTTTTAAAAAAATTATTATAAAAAATAAAAAGATCTAAGTGGCAAAAAGCCTCATGGCTATTAATTACAAATATAGGTCATATTATTCAGGAATACATGAGGAAATGCAAAGGCATTTATAAACTTTGCAACCTATCTCCTTCACTTTTCATGCATACATTAATACATCTGAGCATTTACATGATATTGGTGTGAATGAAAAAATTGTCTTAAATTTACATAGTTCTGAGTGTTTTTCTGCAAAAGTGCTAGGTTTCACTGCTATATAAAAATGACATAATTGAAGGAGTTGCCTTTGTCTTTTGATGTGATAAGGAAATTGTTTTATTTCAAGTACAAGGGATATTTTAAATATTGCAAAAACAGATTCTACTTGGATCATTTTGAAATATGTTCTTTTCAGCTAGCTTTTCGCTCTAAACAAAAATGAATTTGTATAATCTAGAGTGACAAGGTTTTAGGAACGAGGTTTCCAAATTTGTCATGTAGTGCTAATTCTCTTAAGTTGTGTCTTCAGGTGTCGATGTGTTATGATAAAATTTACATTTTATTATAAATAAAGTAAATATTTTTATTCTCTATATAAACTATGTATTTCTGTAAATATTAATTATAAAGGAAAATAAATTTTAGTTACGAATATCTCATCCCCTGCTTATACACAGGTCTTAAAACTTAATGTGGATTTTGTGGAAATTTCAGACTGTGTTAGGGTTGAAAAGTGAACACTTTTGTTTTAAGTCGATTTTGAATAAATTATGAAAACTTCTTTATATTTAAAAATGTTTAATGCATTATTTCTCAATTTAAATTCAGTTTTTCGTTCTCCCCCCACTGTTATCCAATTTTGTGCTCAAAATGCCACCTGATCCTAAATCTGGAGATGTCTCTATTAAATTGTAAATGAGCACTTAAAAAAAAAAACCAGCTAGCTTTCCATGTGATTTGCTGAAGCTTTAATTCTTCCTTAGTGTCTCGGAGTGCACTAGTTAGCATTATTAGATTGCCAAAGCCTAGACACTGCTCTTAAGCAGTCTTTTGCAGAGTTAGTGCCAATATATAGCCAGCTTAAGGTTATTCAGGTTCTTCTTGTCCAATTTTTATCTTCCAGGCTTCTGTTTTTCCCTTCTGCTACCTACTTTTTTTTTTTTTTGGTTATGTAATTTATTGCTTGTGAGCTTTTCATTAAGGAGTACGCCAGTAGGCCGTCAGTCTATTATGCATGTTGCAGCTGCTTTTTCAAAATTTAAAAGAATAAGATCCTGAAAACTTAAAGGGAGGGGGCATTTAAAAATAACCTTTGAATCCAGTAGACATAACTACTTGCCTCTGTTTGGGGTGTCTATGTTTAAATTCTGTGTGTCTAAATCTAAATATTTTTATCAATCTGTGCCTTTTTAAAATAAATCATCCTTGTAAATTCCTAGATAATTAAGGCAAGTCTACATTATATGAAAAAAAATCACATTTATTCTCTGTGCAACATTTTAAAGTATAATGCTGTGGTTCAGACTGTGGTTCAAACTGTTATTATCTGGTCTAGCTACCAAATGATTCTAGACCTTAAAACTTTGATTTGATTGGGAAATTTTAAAAGCAAAATTAGAAACAGTGCCATGATTAGGAAAGCGGTTTGGTGAGACTTGTTTTTCTCCAAATAATAAATTCATGATGTACTGTGAATGAGCAAGTAAAAATGTATATCTAAAAAAATTTCTTAGAACACACATAAACACACACATCAGCAAAAGGTCGGAAGACAGAGTATTACATCAGCCATCATATAATTACCCTTTATATATTTTGTGGATTTTAAGAATCAACAAAATTTTCTTTAAATCATTGTATCCCTGTGTGTTGAAGATGGCTTTGGTCAGTCTGTATTTATGTTTTTCTTCAATTCTTCTAGACTGCAGAGCCAAGCCAGATGCAGATTCCAAAAGAAACGGTAAGAGCTTTGTCTTTTGAAAGATGCAGAGATGTTGGAAAGAAACACTGAACTAACTTCTTACTAATTTAATATGAAGTTACTTGTCCTGCCTTTTCCTGGCTCATAATAGTTAATACATGGGTTTTTTAAATGCCAAAGTGGTCTTATTTTAAGCTGACTTATTGTTACCACCCCAAGTGGAGTATACTTTGGATTTTTTTTTTGGTCAGACAGACACAAAAAAGAGAGAAACATTAGAGTAATTTCCTATTCACTTGCATAATAAGGTCCAAAGCTTAGTTGTTTGACATATTTGCAGAATATTTAATGAGTTTTGAAATGCTAAATTATAAGTGGCCATAAAATGCAAAGAAAAGTTAAACTTGATTCAGTCATGGAAAAAAAGGGAGGGCTAAGAGAATAAAATAAAAAAGTATACATAGGAAAATTAAAGGGATGTGTATTAGGCTAAGCATAGTTGTTAGAATAACTGTAAAAGGGAGAATTTCTTTTAATAAAAGTTAAGGACTCACAGCTCACGTTGAAATGCAAGCATAGTTGCATCCTGTTTAGAAGACAAGTCCTGAGACAGACGGGGGATAAAAGAGTAAGCCTAGTTCCAGCAGGCAGAACTAACACAATAAAAGGAAGGATCACTCTATCACGCTACATGGGAGTAAAAAGGGCATTTTATATTGACATGATAGAAATTCTAACAACCAGGATCTTTTTTCTTTTTCACATCAAACGACATAGCACAAAAACATTCATTCTCAAACTGTTGTAAATAGAAAATATAGCAAAGTCATATCCATAGTAGGTAATATCAGTGTGTTCCCTTCCAAAAATTGTTACATTGTTGACTAAAAAAGTAAGAATATAAATAAATAACATAATAAACAGGTTTTATTTTCTGTACAGCTTTATAAACAGATAACTTTGAACTAATAAACAAAATGTTGTTTTTCAAATATTCCTTCTTTTTTTGTCCAGTATTTCACAACTCACTGCAGCCTTGACCTCCTGAGCGCAAGTGATCCTCCTAAATATTCCACAATTCTAAAAACAAATGACAAATTACATCTTGAGGGAAAAATCAGTAAACAGCCTAGAGAATATTCCACATTAATAAGTATGTGTTGTAGACAATTCCTAGCTTTAATTTTTGGTTTATGAAACAAATAGGGCCATTATATCTCATCAAAATCACATTGATATTTGTGTGTAGGGGGTAGATTAAGCAAGGGGAAATTGGACAAATTGATTCTAAATAATAAAATGGGGTACAATAGCAATTTATACTATTATTTGAAAAGACAGTAATTATGGCAAAGTATAATGTAAAACTACAATACCTAAAACAGCATGGCATTGCTACAGGGGCAAACAAATAGATCATTGAAACAGATTAGGGGTTATAGAAACAGACATGATATGTATAAGTATGTGCATGTATGTTAAAGATGGCACTTCAGATAAGTAACTTTAAAAGGATAATTTACTTAGTGTTTATAACAATTGCCCATTCACCTAGAAAAGTTAGCTTTTTCTCACCATATATCAAAATAGATGGAAAATATCTGTAAAAGAAAATAGATCCACTAAATCATTTACACACACACACACACACACACACACACACACACACCCCTTTTGTATCTGTACCATGACATTTTTATAGGATAATTGCAAAAGGAGGAAGTATTTGCAATGTGGTCTTTGGGGGAAGAGCTATTCCTTTATGGTTTAGGATAAATATCATAGAACATTTTGGAAAACACAGTGACTTTGCACACAAGCTAATCTATTAATGTCTAAGAAAATCTGAGATGGAAAATGATTCTGTAAGAAGCAAAGATAGGCATATTCTTTCAAAACATGTAGTCAGGGCCAAGTACAGTGGCTCACACCTGTAATCCTAGCACTTTGGGAGGATATCTTGAGCCCAGGAGTTGAAGACCAGCCTGGTAAACATAGCAAGACCTCATCTCTACCAAAAAGTAAAAATAAACAAAAAACCACGTAGTCAGTCCTGTTGAAGAAACTAATGATTGACTGTGAACTTCTCTGTCACCAGAGGGAAAGAAGTATCTTTTGACGTGGTATTCTGTTAAGAAATGCTAGGTGCATTTCAGTGCACAAGCTGTGTGTTCATGGTAGCATGACACGGCAACTGAGAGCCACCTTAAAAAAGGAAGTCATGCATACTTTTACATGGATCTGACTGCCGGTTACACTTGGGGACTTTTTTTCTAATCCAAGTTCTCAAACCAAGTTAAAAGCATAGTTTAATTTAAAATATTGTTTGTTTCTCAATTTTTTATGCATGAGCCTGTGCCTTTCTTTGTGCTCCAGCTATGCAGTATTATTTTGAGTTGTAAAAGGCTTAATATTAACATGATAATTTAAGAAGTTGACGGGGTCACAGTCTCTGCCTTTCTACCTTTTAATGGTCAAGGATCTGTTTTAGGTTTTTTGAATATTGCTAGATCTTAGCACATAGTATTGCTCAAGGAAAACTCCATTACAGGCCTTTGCTGTTTTTCTTAGTGTTTGTTAGTGACTTGTTTTAGGTTCTAGGCCTGTGAAATCTTTGATTATCTGTTTTGTCAATGCCTAGAAATGGGGAGGGTGTGGAGCACTAATTATTTAACTGCAAATCCAGGGCTCTTTCATTTTGGGCTTTCTCTGGGTTGATTTTGGAGCAAACCATGGTGTATCTACTTTAAACCACAGGAATGTTGTCTGTGCATCCAGTTATGATTCTTTTTCTTTTCCTGAAGGAGATATGTGACTTCCGTCAGGAGCTATAAATGATTTATACAGGCTCATAAAAAATAGAAGGCAATTTCTTTCATCTCTAATGCTTAGCATTGCTTATAACATTGCAGCCGTGTCAGTGACTGGCATTTATTCATCGATTATTGTGTGAAACTCTTTGTGGATTATCTTATTTAATCTGTACAATGTTCATGACTTAGTTCAGGCATATCTCTGGACCACATTGAAAGAATTATCTTGGGCCACACATAATAACACTAGTGGTAGCAGATAAGCCAATAAATGAACAAATCACAAAAAAAATCTCATAAAATTTTAAGAAAGTTTAGAAGTTTGTGTTGAGCCACATTCAAAGCCATCTTGGAACGCATGCTGTCCACAGGTCTCAGGTTGGACAAGCTTGACTTAGTTGGTGATACTATCCTATTGAAAGGGGAAGAACGAAGAATTAACCTGAGGATGCTCCAAATCTTGGAGCCAGGATTAAATTCAGGCTGTCTGACACCAGAATCTGCAGGGCAGATTTTATTTCTCCTTCATGTGGATTGGTATGTTGAGGGGGAAAAACAGATAAGCTACATATATAGTTTCAGGTAATACAGTATTAACTGAATTAGAGTATTGCTATTACTGAATAGAGTTTCATGCTGGAGGTTGATAAACTGTGATTGAATTTTATTAAAATAAATAATAAATCCAGGCTTAGATAGCATTTCATTAGTCAAGATAGTGAGAAGAGATCTTGTTGATTTTTTTTTTTTAAATATTGCTCGTGGATTGATACATAGGCTTTCCTAGAACATGTGTTTATTACCATTGATTACCATTAACTGCTGCATGGAATCTTTTGTCCTTTCCCAGCCCAGCGACCCATGTTGCGAATACTCTCTCGTGACCTCGGCTGCTTTCCCCTTCTTTGCCTGTCTGTATGGACGCCAACTTCTAATCCTACTGACTTTTACCTGTCTCATTAGGCTTTCCCTAACCAGAACTAGTGTTCTCATCTGTTTGTAGTTCTTTGTCGTATTTGTCTTTGTTTGTATTTATAGAATGCATTTGTCTCGCTTTATTAATCAAGTTCACTGATCTTCGCTTACTGCAGCCTCCGCCTGCTGGGCTCAGGTGACTCTTTTGCCTCAGCCTTTTGAGTAGTTGGGATTACAGGCATGTGCCAGCAAGCCCGGCTAATTTTTTGTAGTTTTAGTAGAATGGGGTTTTCCATGTTGGCCAGGCTGGTCTTGAACTGCTGACCTTCGGTGATCCATCAACCATGGCCCTCCAAAGTGTTTGAGACTACAGGCGTGAGCTACTGTGCCCAGCCACATGCTTAAATTTCAAGAATTTAAAATGCAATCAAGAAAGTGTTAATAGGCTTTCCCTGCAGAAACCACAGGGTTATATTAGGGATTCTTTAGGAACTTTTTTGAAGATCAGAAAGCCATCTTGATAGGGTAAGTTCAGAAAGGTAATAGTCTCAACTTAGAAATTTACTAAGTTGGGAATTAAGCCTGGTCCCTATTAGGTTTATTTTACTAACAGTTATAGTATTAATAGATGAAGTATAGACTGCCATATTGTTTTTGTGTGTGTGTGCCTGACCAAGTCTCATTCTCTTGCCTAGGCTGGAGTGCGGTGGTGGCTTGATCTTGGCTCACTGCAACCTCGCCTCCCAGGCTCAAGCAATTCTCCTGCCTCAGCTTCCCAAGTAGCTGGGATTGCAGGCACCCATTACCACACCTGACTAAATTTTTTTTTTTTTTTTTTTGACATGGAGTCTCACTGTGTTGGCCGGGTTGGAGTGCAGTGATGTGATATCGGCTCACTGCAACCTCTGTCTCCCGGGTTCAAGCAGTTCTCTGCCTCAGCCTTCCGAGTAGCTGGGATTACAGGCATCTGCCAACACGCTTGGCTAATTTTTGCATTTTTGGTAGAGATGGGGTTTCACCATCTTGGCTAGGTTGGTCTTGAATGCCTGACCTTGTGATCTACCTGCCTTGGCCTCCCAAAGTGCTGGAATCACAAGCTTGAGCCACTGCACTCGGCATTTTTTTTTTTTTTTTTTTAAATGTAGAGATGGGTTTTTACCATGTTGGCCAGGCTGGTCTCGAACTCCTGACCTTAAGTGATCCATCTGCCTCGGCCTCCCAAAGTGCTGGGATTACAGACGTGAGCGACCACCCACGGCCTAGGCTGCCATATTCATCCACTGTAAGTTGAGAAAACAGTTGAGTCAGACAAGGGAAGAGGAACCTCAAAGAGGAGTGAATCTGTGAGCCTTTACCTCTGAATTCAAGAGTGTACAGATTCTTTGAAATAAACTCATTGTCAAATACTACTTTAGGCCTATAACGCAAATTCATTTTAATATTCCTAAGAACATACATGGAAGTATATAAAACTCTACGTTTTTGTTGAAGATTTATACTGACATACAGTAATCATATATCGACCTCAGTATTTTGATTTTTGAGGATCAAATGTTACTATTGTCACAACCAAATTTTATAACATGTGTGCCACTTCTAGTGCCTTAAATGTTGATTGACTTATTTTTTTAAAAAAAACCTTATTCCAAAATTGGAATTGAATAATATTTTCATGATCTTACAGAAATACCAGTGATTATGGTTAGTGACTATCTGCAACAGATTTTATGAAATTCATTTGGGATGGCTCACTATTATTATAATAAGATAATGATTGTTTAATGTTGGGTGTGTTTTTCCTTCAGGAATACATCTTAGTTTTTGTCTAATTACAGCACTTTTGCAGCATAGTGGTAAAATTGATAATATCTTTATGATTTATTACATGATCTTTTTGCTGTTGAAATCTTAAGTCATAATAAAGATGGTTTTTGATATTTGCAAAACTATTGTGGCTTAATTACTATTCGTATTTTTTTTTGAGACAGAGTCTCTGTCACTCAGTCTGGAATGCAGTGGCATGTGATCTCGGCTCACTCAATCTCTGCTGCCAGGTTGAAGCGATTCTCCTGCCTCAGCCTCCTGAGTAGCCAGGATTACAGGCACCTCGCACCATGCCTGGCTAATTTTTGTAGTTTTAGTAGAGATGGGATTTCACCATCGTGGCCAGGCTGGTCTTGAACTCCTGACCTCGTGATCCACCCGCCTCGGCTTCCCAAAGTGGCGGGATTACAGGTGTGAGCCACCGCTCCAGGCTGTAATTTTTTTTCTGAACTGTTAGACTTTTGGAAAAGTTTCAAGAACGGTATGGTACAAAGAACTCTAGTATACTCTTTATCCGCATTCCCCAATTGTTAATATTTTACCACATTTGCTATATAATTTTCTTTCCTCCTCCCCGTCTTCCTTCCTCTACCTATTCTTCCCTTTTCCCTCCCTCATATTTTGAATGTATATATATATATATATATATATTTTTTTTTTTTTTTT